>NW_006921933.1:2124635-2140906 GCF_000298275.1 Orycteropus afer afer
GGGTTTGAACCGCCAGCCTTCTGGTTAGCAGTCAAGTGCTTTAGCCACTATGCTACCAGAGCTCCCTGAAAAAGGGTAGGACCCTCAATAAGACCCTCAATAAGATGGATCAACACAGTGGCTACAATGATGGGCTCAAACGCAGCAGAGGTTGTGAGGATGGTGCAGGGCCAGGTAGTGTTTCATTATATTGCACATGAGTCAGAATTGACTTGATGGCACCTAAAAACAACAATAACAATGTGAAGAACATCAATCACATTGAAATATAGATATTAAAACTTTTAAGTATAATATATGCTTATTTATTAAAGCATTAACAAATAAGATGTAGCAGCAGATCTATTAACGACAGCAGTTTTGAAATAGTGAGGGGCACAGAAAGTTTTGAAATATATAAAAATATGCTTACTTTATATTGGTGACAAAATAAAAATCTACTAATATTACTGTGGTTTGTTGTCAACATTCAATAATGGAAAGAAATGCTAAATGTCTATTAGAGGTTAGTGAAAATAAAAATGTAATTTTCTTTTTTTATTCAGGTTCACTGGCCCCTTGACTTCTAGGTTAATGCTCTACAGGTTAAATATCCCTTTTTTAAAGCTAATAAAAGTGGAGGAGATTATCTTCGCATTCTGAAGGGTAGGGAAGAACTTCTTAAATAGTGGTCTCAAAACACACAAAGAAATTAATGAATTTATCTCTATCCAATTAAGCAGTTTTGTTCAACAAAGCTCTCCTGATTGCAAGAAAGGAGATAAACTAGAAGAAAACGTTTGTAACTTCCAAAACTAACAAGGTTTTAACATCTAGAATCTATAAGGGAAGTTAAAAAATGTACCATTAGAAAACAGGTAAAGGATATTATAGAGGAAGAGAAAATTGTGAATGTGTAATAAATAAACAGAAAATCAGAACATTAATGAAATAGATTGTACTTACATCATCCATCTCCTAAAAATAGAAAGCCTGTTACTACTAAGCATTGGCCAGGAAGTGGGAAAATGAGATCCTTCCTGCACTGTTGAAGGAATACAAACTGTTATAACCATTTTGAGAGCAATCCAGTGGAACTTATTGAAACTGGATGAATTTATACTCCGCTAACCCATCTGACTATGTTGTCATTGTTGTTAGGGGCCATAGAGTAATCTCTGACTCATAGTGATCCTATGTTCAACAGAATGAAACACTGCCCAGTTGTGCACCATTCTCACAATTCTTGCTATACCCAAGCCCACCATGGCAGTCATTGTGCCAATCCACCTCTTTGAGGGTCTTCCCCTTTTCTGCTGACCCTCCACTTTACCAAGCATGATATCCTTCTCCAGGGACTGGTCTCTTCTGACAGCATGACCAAAGTTGTTGTTATTGTCGTCTTTGTTGTTGTTGTTGTTGTTATGTGCCATCGAGTCGGCCCCGACTCATAGCGACCCCTCCTTGGGTTTCCGAGGCAGTATCACTACGGAAGTAGGATTGCCCAGACTTCCTTCTGAGGAGTGGCTGGTGGGTTTGAACCGCCAGCCTTCTGGTTAGCAGTCAAGTGCTTTAGCCACCATGCTACCAGAGCTCCTATTGTTGTCTTTAGGTACCGTCAAGTTGGCTCCTACTCATAGTAATTGTTATGTACAACAGAAGAAAACACTGCCTGGTCCTGCACCAGGCTCACAATGCTTGCTATGCCTGAGCCCATTGTTGCAACCACTGTGTCAATCCATCTTGTTGAGGGTCTTCCCCTTTTTTGCTGACCCTCCACTTTACTAAGCGTGATATCCTCATCTAGGCAATGGTCCCTTCTGACAACGTGACCAAAATAGGTAAGACAAAGTCTGACCATTCTCGCTTCCAAAGAGCATTCTGGCTACACTTCTTCCAGGACAGATTTGTTCATCCTGGGAGTCTGTGGTACTTTCAGTATTCTTTGCTAACACCACAAGTCAAAAGCATCAACTTTTATTCAGTCTTCCTTATTCATTGTCCAGCTTTCACATGCATATGAGGTGATTGAAAATACTATGGCTTGGGTTAAGTGTACTTTAGTCCCCAAAGTAACATCTATGCTCTTCAGCACTTTAAAGAGGTCTTTTGCAGCAGATTTGCTGAGTGCAATATGACATCTGATTTCTTGACTGCTGCTTCCACTGGTGTTGATGGTGGATCCAGATAAAATGAAATCTTTGACAACTTCAGTCTTTTCTCCATTTATTATTATGCTGCTTATTGATCCAGTTGTGAGGATTTTCCTTTTTTTTTTTTTTTAATGTTGAGGTATAATCCATACTGCAGACTGTATGTACCCTTTAATCTTCATCAGTAAGTGCTTCAAGTCACCTTCATTTTCAGCAAGCAATGTTGTGTCATCTGCATATTGGAGGTTGTTAATGAGTCTTCCTCCAATCCTGTTGCTGAGTTCCTCTTCATATAGTGCAGCTTCTCAGATTATTTGTTTAGCATACAGATTGAATTATGAAATGAAACAACTCTGATGCACACCCTTCCTGATTTTAAACCATGGAGTATTCACGTGTTCTGTTCAAATGATAGCTTCCTGTGTATGCACAGGTTCCTCATGAGCAAAATTAAATGCTCTGGAATTCCCGTTCTTCTCAATGTTATCCATAATTTGTTATGATCCACACAGTTGAATGCTTTTGCATAGTCAATAAAACACAAGGAAGCAACCTTCTGGTATTCTTTGCTTTCAGTCAAGATCCAACTGACATTATCAATTACATCCCTCATTCCACCCTCCTCTTCTGAATCCAGCTTACATTTCTGGAAGCTCTCTGTCAATATACTGCTGCAACTATTTTTGAATTATCTTCAGCAAGATTTTACTTGCTTGTGATATTAATGGTATTGTTTGATAATTTCCACATTCTATGAGGTCACCTTTCTTTGGAATGGGGGCAAAAATGGGCAGCTACCTTGCAAACTGACTGAAAAAGGTCCATTCTGTATATATGATGAGGGAACTCTGGCTTACTGTTTCATAGGTGAATATGCATGAGGATATTGATCACAATGTTGTCTGTGGTCCTGAGTACTGTGGACAATGATGTAAAATGTGATGCAAAATATGCATACTGATGAGTGTTCACTATGCAGCTGTAGGATGCAATAAACTATACACATAGAACAACCCACATACATCCTTAACTCATAACACTGAGTAAAAAGAAAAAAATAGAGCAACAAAAGATCTTTAGAACAATGTTGTCATTGTTAACTGTCCTCAAGTTGGCTCCAATTCATGGTGATCCTATGTGCAACAGAAGGAAATGCTGCCAAGTGACCCTGCTGGTATTTGAAATATTGGTGACATAGCTTCCAGCATCATGGCAACATGCAAGCCACCACAGCACAACTTGGATGGTGGTTTTAGCTCAATACCATTTAGTAATTTAAACAGACACGCAGGATTTTGTATTTTGTAAGATACTTGCATCTCCAAAGGCATCGGTCAAGCACATTCAAGTAATGCCCCCTTGGGTGGTGGGAATGCATTGGAAAGAGGATCAGAGCTTTGCCTAGATCAGTGTAGACTATGTGCCATGAAGGAGACCCTGAGTGACACAAACTCTTAAGTAATCAACTACTAATTGAAAGATTGGTGGTTTGAACCCACCCAGAGGTGCCTTGAAAGAAAGACGTGGTAATCTGCCTCTGAAAGGTCATGGCCTTGAAAACCCTATGAAGTGCAGTTATTTGCACACATGGGGTCACCGTGTCAGAATCAACTCAAAGGCAACTGGTTTACTGGTTTATGGGCTATGAAGTGAAGATGTGTTTAACTGAGTTCTCAGAAGTTAAAAAAAAAAAAAAAAAAATTAAAAATCAGTTCATTTCCATTTCTTTCTATATTCTACCTTTCTCTTCTAAAATCTTTTCTACTTCCACCCTTTTCCATGCTTGCCTGTATTTGGGCTTGGGGATGAAGTATCCAGAGCCCTCTTCAGCCAGACAAGGGTGCTTGTGACATAAAAGGAAGCTGAGCCCTTCACTGGGTACACCTCTCCTCTGGACCAGTGGGTAGCAGAGGTGCAGATGATCCATCAGGGTCCCTGCCGAACCTCAATCTGAGCTTCTCTAAGACCCACTCAGTCAGTGGGCTAAGGTAGAACTAGTCCTGAGTCTGGATTTCCTGCCTGAGGCCTGGCTTTATCTTGGTTAGAGCATAGTTTTAGCTGGTTTCCTCCTTCTTACCACTCTATGCTGGAGATTAAGGGGAAAAAAATCACCCCAATGATTTCATCTCACTCTTTTTCAGTGAAAATTACTTTTCAGAGCTATTAAATCTTCTGTGAAGGTTAGAATAGAGACTTAGATTCCATTTAGCCCATTTATTAAGATATAGGATACCAAGCGCCAATAGAAAAAATAAAAAAACAACTAGCAGTTTACTTGGATTTATGCATAGTTTGTCTAATCAATCAATCTGTAAACAGCATGCAAATGTGTGCAAACCCAAACCTAGTCCAGACCTTACGTATGCATTGTTATGTAAACGATCAATCTTGTTAATGCAAATATTAATATAAACCTGACATTAAACACAAGTTTACACAGCCTGGCTGGGTGAAGTCTGCTTGATTTACATTGAAAAGTAAATAGCAATAGTGCTCTTTTTGGGGCTTTGGAAAATAATCCGACTAGAGGTCATTGGGTGACCCACTCCCACCAGGTTCTCAATACTTACAACCTCTTCATTCAACGTGTCTCATGTGGAATCTGGGGACTCATCAGCCCTGACTCGTGCCCTTGTTTTTGGTATCCCTGTTCTACAGAATGAGATCTCTCTAAGGCCACATTTAGGACAAACAGCCACAGTTTCTGAACCAATGATGCAGGGAGGTCGTTCATCAACTTCCGCTCCAACATTGGTTGAGGGCTTGCAGTTGAACTGCTCTGCCAAAAAGATTTGCTATTAGGTGGCTGGCTGGGTAACTTTGCCGGAGGCTGGTCTTCATTCACTCATTACTTCCTCCCCTCATTCTGTAGATGATCAGCATAAAAGAGGAAGACCCTCAACAAGACGGATTGACACAGTGGCTGCAACAATGGACTCAAGCATAGCAGACTGTGAAGATGACGCAGGACCTAGCAGTGTTTCATTCTGGTGCACATGGAGTTGCTACGACTGGAATCCAACTTGACAGCACTTAACAACAACAGCCCCCCATTCTGCTAGATGCCTTCTTATCCTATAGTTTACCACTTGCTGTTGAGTCAATTTCAACTCATCGCTACCCCATGTAAGTCAGAATAGGACTGTGTTTCATGGGATTTTCCTCAATGACTGATTTCTTCATAAGTATATCACCAGCACTTTCCTCCAAGGTCCATGTGGATGGATTCAAACCCCAACCTTTTGGCTAGCAAGTAAATGAATTAACCATTTGTACTACTCAGGGACTCTTTCTTTTTTTACAAGTGTGTTTGAAATGTCATCTCTTCAGATGATAGGTCTTCCTTGACCATTTATTTTAAATAGGTCCTTTTCTTGGCTGTTCCATGTTGTAGTACCCTACACATCACTTTCACAAAGTGTTTCTCATCATGTAATGACATCTGTATGTGGGTACTGCCAGTCCAACCTACCACCTATGAGTTTCACTGGGGAGAGACTTAGGTCTGTTTTGTTTATATTCAGGGTCAGGCACAGAAGGTATGATGAAGAAAGGTTTCGTTGGATGGCTGGATGAATGCACAAGTGATGGATGGACACCACACACATGGTAACCTTGCTGCTTAAGCCAAAGTTCTGCCCTCCTTTCCACTGGCATCCTCAAGAATGTGCCCAGTCCCTCTCTATGCATGCGTACCATATGTTAGCCATAGCCAGGAGCTGTCATCCCATAGCTCTGGACTGAAGCAGTGTTTTTGGGAGTAGATGGGGGTCAGCTTTCCCATCACATAAGTACCAAGTCCATTCTTGAGAAACGTTGCCATTTGAATAGAATGCTTGTCTTCATCTCATAGTTAAAATACCTGATCTTAAGATAGAAGAAAATGTGTAAGGAGCCATAGGAGTATCTGTATGTTGGATGACTTTAATTCTACATTCAAAAAAAGAAAATAAAATATTACTGTAACTCAAAAAAAAAAAGAATGTGCCCAGTTCTGTCTTTATTCCAGAACCTAGGACCTTTTCTGAATATATGGATAATCTGTTTGGCTTCCTCCAATGCTTTCTGCCAAAGCTAGTTACTGGTCTCTGAGCTCCCATCCTTGGCATGACAATAATAGGAAGCAGCTACCATATGTTCAATACCTAGCAGGTTCCAGGTATTATGCAAGGTGCTTCATACTCTTCCTTTTATTTGAACTTTAACCTTCAAAGCATCTCTTTTAAAAAATATCAGGCTTTTAACCAACATTCTAAGATAAAAGAGCCTGGACTGGTGGCAACCCAGTCCAGGGCTCAACGTCCAGCTTTGAAATCAGCTAGATCAGAGTTTGAATCCTGACTTTACTAGCTATAGATCTTGGAAAACATATTGACCCTGAGTTTCTGTTTCCTGAGCTGTGGAATAAGGATATTACTATCTGTTTCTCAGAGTGGTTGAAAGGATTAAAAGAGATTGAGAGTATAGCACAATGAGAATTTAGTAAATACTGAAGGAAGGGTGTGCAATCTACTTCCATAGAGATTCTGCCTCGGAAACCCAAGGAGGGGTCGCTATGAGTCGGATCTGGCTTGACGGCAATGAGTTTGGTTTGGTTTGGTAATTATTACCAGCTCTTAGACAAAAGTTCAAAAATCTAGAGACTAAGTTTGGGTCTACTCCCAATGGTGCACCTACCCCAGTCAATAACCCCAGGCTGAGATGGAGGAGGAAATGGCCCATGGCCCTGCAGTGCTAGAAACAGGCACTGAAAATGACCTGAAACCTTATACATGCAAATCAATCCCAACTCTAACGGTACTGAAACAAAGGAGAATAGACTGGACTCCATAAGGCCCAGCCAGGTGATCACATGCTCAGCTAGGGAGCTAACTGGGCACATCTCTGTAGGTTTGACTCCTCATGAGAGCAGGGCATGTATCTTAATCATCTTTGTAACTCAGTGACCAAAACAGTGCTGGGCATGGCAGGAGCCCAAACACTGTTTGTCAAATGAGTTTTCCTGCTCCAACCCCTTCCACCCAGACTAGTGGACATCTATGTTTTTGATGGGAGTCCCTTTAGACGCCCTGATGTCACAGTGGTTAAAGCACTCAGTGTGAGTGTTCCCATTCTGAGGGAGGAAGATGTGGTAATCTGCTTCAGTAAAGATTCACAGGCCTGGAATCCCTATAGGGTCGCTATGAGTCAAAATGGACTTGACAGCAATGGGTTTCAGCTTGAGTTGGGTTTATTTCAGTTTCTCATGGAACTGAAGGCAGGCTGGGAAGAAAAACACACAAATACAATTTCTCCTGAGCTCTCCACTTTCCTAGGGGAGGTCTGGTGAACACCGCCTGTTTATATGGATGCTCAGTTCTTGACCAGGAAAAGCTCCACTCCAAGTCCAATCTCAAGCCACGCCCCTCCCCGAATCATTGACCAGCAGCTGCAGATCCCAAGAGCTCTCTGCAAGAGCTGCTGGCCGAAACACCAGCTGAAAGGAGCAATTTTCCACTGTGTGGAGCAAAAGCAAGAAAAACAAAGATGTTAGGAGAAAGGGCTGTGTGTGCCGAACTGTGATCCTTCCATATTATTTATAATAATGTCTCACATTTGAACAGAGCTTTGGAGCTTACAAAATGCTTTCTCCTGTATCATCTTATTCATTTCTCACATCCCCTTTTGAGGAGAGTATTATTATAACCAATCTCAGTTAGGAAAACCACTCAGAGACAGGCCATGACAGCAGCCAGAACCTCTCAGAATAAGTTGAGAATAAGCTCTCAACATCCTTTAATGTGTTCTCTGATGTCTCTCTAGGATAGTTCAAGGTAAACAAGGACCTAGCAGCGGTCATCTAGATGAGCCCTAGCTGAGTGACTGTAATTGTTCTGACCATTATAGGCTTACAAATCCTTTTTGGAGAAAGGAGATGTCTGCCAGGATGGGATTTTTCCCAAAAGAAATCTTTAGAAAGACTGCTGGAACCTTTTCCTTCCACCTTGACAGTCCCCAGAGACAAACTGAAAGGACCTCGCTTAATGTCTCATCCGAAGGGTATTTGCAGGGCTGGCTTCATCATTCAAAGCAGGAAAGGCCTTTGTCATGGTCAAATGGCTTTAATGTGTTTTGAATGCTACATAAATTCAAACTTGATGGCTCATTTATTTGTTGGATTGAAGTTTTATACAATAAACTAAGCCTTGGTATTTACTAATAACTTGTGTACTGCCCTTTGTTTGTTTAGAACAGCCAGAAGGCAAAGAAGTTGACCGAGTTTCTTATGGCCAATATGGTGTTCAGACCCTGGCATTTCCTGGGACAGTTTATGGATTGGTGGGAGGAGAATAAGAGGGTTATTTGTGGAGGGGGCAGAAGATCCAGTGGAAAAAGTGCAAGAAGGAGCAACATTGCAGGCAGCTGTTTTATTCCAAACTTATTATGATCCAGCCCTACCTTAGCTGATTCAACCTTTCAGTTCAGTGATTTGGGAATTCAGAACTTTGAGTGGCATGCCAGGCTTGGCTAGTGACTTGTGGGATGACCTTGGAAGATTCATTGTCCCTGACTGTGTCGCATTGTCTCCCTCTGGTGAGAAAAAAAAAAAAAAAGAAAGAAAGAAAGCTTATGATAAATTTATTCATCATTCAAGGTGAATTCATTGTCCCCTAAACTACTCTCCTTTGTTCATATGCCACCCACAAAATTTTATCTTTTTCTCAAACTTCAGTAGGTATTATTTTTTCCACTTATTTGTCAATAAAATCACAGGTTTTGATGTTAGAAAGAGTTATGTACCAGTCTCAACTCTGCCACTCATGTAAATGCAAACAACTTCAGCAATGTTTTTGTTTCCTTTTCATCATCTGTAAAATGGGAGCAGCAGTGAACATCTCATTAGGCAGTTGTGAGACATAAATGGTAGAATGCATATTAGGTTCTCAGCACAGCACCTGGCATTTAGTAAGGGGTCCATAATGCCTTTACTTCCAGATCGTGATAATAGATATTCACAGCGTTCCTCCCAGAGATGGAGAATATGGCTAACACTCAGAGGACTCACCGAAGAGGAGCAGTAACATCCTTGGATTCATTTGAAGGCTAAGAATGAGCTGTGAATGAAACAAGTGGACAGAATCTAGAACTCTCTAGATTTCCACGACCTAGGAAATACTTGGATTCCCTGGGTGGAGCGAATGGTCAAGCACTCCACTACTAGCCCAAAGATTGGCAGTTTGAACCCATGCAGAGGCACCTTGGAAGAAAGACCGGGTGATCTGCTTCCAAAAGGTCACAGACTTGAAAACCCTGTTGGAGCAAAGTTCTACTCTGACACATCTGGGGTTGCCATGAGTCAGAATTGACTCAACTGCAATTCGCTTAAAAAAACAAAACCAAACTCACTACCATCAAGTCGACTTTGACTCATAGTGAACCTCATTGGGTTTCCGAGGTGGTAAATCTTTACTGAAGTACCTGTTTTTATGAATTGCCCTGTCTTCTTTCCATGGAGTGGCTCGTGGATTTGAACCACCAACCTTCTGGTTAACATTCAAATACTTTAGGCACTGCACTACCAGAACTCCTTAGGAAATTCATTGAGGAAATATTTATTCCTATTGTGATGAGATGTCAGACTGTGCCTTCAGTACCTCTCCAATTCTAGACACCTGCATTCTCCTTCCTGTTTTCACTTAGAGACTCCAAGGAGCTCTTTTGCTAAGAGAGGTCCTGTCCCCAATAGGATGCACTAGGAAACGTCTTGCTGAACCAGAGCCTTGATTCAGATTGTTTGGTCTCTTGTGGACTCATGGATGCTGGCACCTGTCAGCCTGGCACCTGTCAGCCTGGCACCTACCCTAAGGATTGCTTGACCCAGAACTTTCCTAATCTTTGCTGTACTTGAGACCAGCAAGGCTTGTCCTTTTCTTCCATGCTGATAGTATCCTAATTGTGTTCCAGTATCCACATCTCCCTCAGTCATGTGAGTAAATTCGGATTGGTCTAAGTCAGTTATGGTAGTTCCATCCCCCAAATTAGGCCAAGGAGAATAGAGTGCCTGAAAAGTTTTCTTAGCTCTGAAAAATGAAATTGTGGGAAGAGCTTGCTTCCCTTTCTGCCTGATTGCCTGGGCTACAGTGTCTTCTTACTACCATGAAGGGCACTTGCAGACACACAGAAAGTAACAGCTTAAAGAGATGGAAAGAACCTGGGCCATGGATGAGTTTGTTTAATTAACCAGCTTGGAAATTGCCCCACCTCTCAACTTCTTGTCATATGAGATAGTGCATATCCTTATGGTTTCAATCATTTGGGACTGTGCTTTCTAATATTTGCAGGCAAATGCGTCTGACTGAAGGATTGACCTCATGTCTTCCTCACTCACACTGACCCCTATCCTGGTGCCCAAAGGATAAAACTGGTTGTCATCTTTGATGCCTTCCTTTCTCTCATCCTCTCAACCTAGTCATTCATCAGGCTCTTCTAATATTACCTCTATTTGGCTTTTAAGTCAGATTCAGAAGAAAGTATGGGACAAGGCATCTCCTTGCAATTGTCAGAGCATCGAAAAAGCAGAGAATACTGGAAAGATGTTTACCTGTATTTCACTGACTATGCAAAGACATTTGATTGTGTGGATCATAACAGATTATGTATAACATTGTGAGAATGAGAATGCCAGAAGACTTAGTTGTGCTCATGCAGAAACTGTGCACAGACCAAGAGGCAGTTGTTCAAGCAGAGCAAGAATGTATATGTGGTTTAAAATCAGGGAAAATGTGTGTCAGGGTTGTATTCTTTCACCATGCTATTCATTCTGTATGCAGAGCAAATAATCCAAGAAGCTAGACTACATAAAGAAGAATGCAATATCAGGGTTGGAGGGTGACTCGTTAACAATTTGCAATATACAGGTGACACAAGCTTCCTTGCTGAAAGCAAAGAGGACATAAAGCATTTACTGAGGAAAATCAAAGACTACCAGCTTTCCATATGGATTACACCTCAACATAAAGAAAAGGAAAATGCAAACAACTAAACCAGTAAGAAATATCATCATAAACAGAGAAAAGATTGGAGTTGTCAAAGATTTCATTTTACTTGGATCCACCATCAACGGCCATGGAAGCAGCAGGCAAGAAATCAAACAACATAATACATTGGACAAATCTGCTATAAAAGACATCTTTAAAGTGTTAAAAAGCCAAGATGTCACTTTGAGGACTACGTTGTGCTTGACCCAAGCCATGGTATTTTCAATCACCTCATATGCATGTAAAAACTGGACAATGAATAAGGAAGACTGAAGAAGAATTGATGCATTTGAATTATGGTGATGGTGAAGAATATTGAACATGCCATGGTCTTCCAGAAGAACAGAGAAATGTGTCTTGGAAGAAGTACAGTCAACATGGAGAGACATCATCTCACATACTTTGGACATGTTGTCAGATGACACCAGTCCCTGGAGAAGGACATAATGTTTGATAAAGTGGAGGGGCAGTGAAAAAGAGGAAACCCATCATGGGATGGGAACACAGTGGATGCAGCAATGGCCTCAAGCACAGCAACAATTGTGAGGATGGTGCAGGAGCAGGCAGGGCTTCCTTCTGCTGTGCATAGGGTCATTATGAGTCAGCACTGACTTGATGGCACTTAACAACAACACTGGCTTTCAATCTGATCTATCCACTTTGTTCCACATCCATCATCACTACCTCAGTACCATCTGTCCTAGTGGCATACTCACTAAACTCACTGCCATTGAGTCGGATCTGACTCATAGCTACTCCTCCTTGGGTTTCCGAGGCTATATCTCTACGGAAGTCAATTGCTCAACCTTCCTTCCAAGGAGTGGCCGGTGGGTTTGAACCACCAGCCTTCTGGTTAGCAGTCAAATGCCTTAGGCACTATACCACCAGAGGTCCTGTCTTAGTGACAGTGTGGCTATAATAAAGTAGTGGGTAGCTTTAAAGAACAAGAATTTATTATCTCACAGTTTTGGAGGCAAGAAGTCCAAATCAAGGCATTAGCCCTAGGAGAGAGTCCTTCTTTGTTTGCAGCTCCAGGACTTCCTTAGTGTTCTTTGACATTCCTTGGCATTTGTCTTCCCTCTCTGTGTGTCTCTGTGTCTATTCTGCTCCTTTTATAACTCAGAAATGATCAGGTTTAGGACCCACCCTCCACTGGTATGATCTCATTAACATAACAAAAGAAAAGCTCTATTTCCAAACAGGATCCAATCCACAGGTACGGGGGCCAGGAATCCCATATGTACTTTTGGGAGGACACAGTTCAATTCATAACACATCCTTGTTCTAACAACAGCCTAAGTGGACTCCCTGTGTGAAGTCTTAGTAAACTAAAACCACATCTTCATCCAAGCCAAAGTGACTGTTCTGTAATATACTTTGCACAGGTCACTCACATTGTTTTTAGGACAAAGTCCAAACTCCTTAACATGGTGTTCAGTGTCATTCGTGATCTAGCCCTGGTTTATCTCTTAGCACTTGCCTTCTGGTCAAACTTGCAAACTGCCGAAGTTATCTTTCTCTGTCTCACCACAGAGCTTTTGCACACACATCTCCCTCAAGCTGAAATGCTATTCACCTCTCCTGGTCTGCCTAGCACCAACTCATTCTTCAGGCCTCAGTTCAGCCTCTCCCTCACACAGGAGGACTTCTCTGATTGTCCACACTATTACCAGTGTTCCATGTATCACCTGGATATTTTCAGATTCTAGAACAATATATGTGCTAAGAGAAATATGGCCTAGGAATCCCCATGTTGTGGTGGCAGAAGCACTGGATGAGGAGTGGGGAGCCCTCGAGTCCTGCTGTTAGAGGAGCCATCATATGGAACATTGCCACTTGCCATGAGAGTAAAGAGGCTTGCTCTTGCACTCATCAGCCACTAAGGAAGCTGAAGGAACTTGGTGAAGTCCGTCTCCCTCTTGGGACTTCAACTGTCATGCCTATAGAGTGAGGGAGCCAGGCTTCGTCAGTAGTCCGCAAATGATGTCCTTCAGAGTGCCAGGGATTTCACAAGATGGTCCTGGGAAAGTGGAAGGGCAATCACTTGTAAAAGTTATAGCCAAGAAAATCCTATGGGGAAGTTCTGGTCTGTCACATGGCATTGCTATGAGTTGAAATTGATGACACCTCAAAACAACAATAACAAGGGAGAGGGCCAGAAGGGAGAAAACACAACTCTTGGCTCTCACTCAACAGGATTTTATTTAAAAAACAAAAGAAAACAAAAAAGTTGCTATGGAGTCAGTTCTGACTATGATGACCCATGTGTATCAGAGCAAAACCACAGGCCTTTCAATGGCTGTTTTTTCCGAGCTAGAACATCAGGGCTTTCTTCCAAGGCACCTCTGGATGAGCTTGACTGTCACCCTTTGGTTAGCATAAGGGCTTAACTGTTTGTGCTACCCAGGGACTCCTGATTCTATTTAGGCCCCTGCTAATATCGACATCATGCATTCTGCTTTCATATAAGAATTATTAGAAAAATAATAGGAACCAAGAGCTTAAAAATGTTAGGACACCACCTCTCTTTTTTACTAAAGCTGCAGCCAGCTCAAACATTATGTTCTAGCACAGACTACCTGTCAGAGGAGGAGAGGGAGATGACTGAAGAAACAAAAGATGATTATGTGAGGTGTATGAAAGGGAAGAGGGAATGCTGGTGGCACTCAGCTGCCAACCGAGGGGTCAGTGGTTCAAACCCACCAGCCAATCCACAGGAAAAAGACATGGCAATCTGCTTCTGTAAAGATTCCGAAAAACCAAACTCACTGCCATCAAGTCAATTCCAACTGATGGTGACCCCCATTGGGTTTCCAAGGTGGCAAATCTTTACACAAGTATATCACCCCATCTTCCTTCCATGAAACAGCTGGTGGGTTTAAACAACCAATCTTCTGGTTAGCAGTCAAATGTCTTAAGCACTGTCCCACCAGGGCTCCTTTCTGTAAAGATGACAGCCTTGGAAACCTCGTGGGGGCAGTTCTACTGTCTCCTACAGAGTTGCTATGAGTTGGAATTTACTTGACAGCAGTGGATTTGGTTTTGAGTTTTTGGTATGAGAGGGAAAAAGAGCTCAAGTGGTATAAGCGGTTTGCAATCAGTTGCTAACTCAGAGGTTGGTGGTTCAAACCCACCCACTAGCTCTGTGGAAGAGAGAACAGGCTGTTTCCATAAATATTATATCCAATAAAATCCTATGGAGCAGTTCTACTCTATAACAACAGGGTTGTCATGAGTCAGAATCAACTCAACGACAACAGGTTTGTGTTTTTGATTGTTTATGTATGAGAGCAAAATGAGGAGAACATGGCAGCCCAAGCCAATTGCTTTGGCCCAGTCAAACCTGGTCCAATTGTACAGAGCAAGAGGCTATGTGTGAGACTGGATATTAAGGGCTTTCAAGGGAAAAGGCCTGGGTTTTCTGGACTCCAAACCAGTTCATGCACTCACTGCTCCAAAGAATCACCTGGGAGCACTCAAGAAACACTGACTCCAGGGAAGAGGTAACTATGGGGAGGAAGTGGGAAGAGAGCTCTTGTATTGTGGGAAATTACAATCAATGTCATGAGACAAAGTATATGTGAACTGCTGTATGGAAAATAAATTTGGTCTGTAAACTTTCACCACAATAAATTTCTTTTTTTTTTTTTAGAAAGTGCAAGAATTGTACACTAAAAACAGAACATTATTGAAAGAAATAATTCAAGAAGATCTAAATAAATGGGAGCACATCCCATGATGGGGGGGGGGGAAACAGAAAGAAAGACACAATAGTCCAGGACCCCACCTCAGACAACAGAACCACTCTGTAGGGGAAGGGCTGAGGCACCTAAGTGATGCTGAAGCATCTGCATGCTGAGTGAGGAGGGGATGTGATTGTCTCTCTTCACCATCACCCTCCCGGAGCCCAGCATACGATTAGAAGGAAACAGGCGACAGCAAGTATTTGTTGAATAATGAGCCCATGAATTTTGTATCAGCCATTTATAGGCTTAGATCACCTAATCAGTTTACTGAAACTCGCTGAGGCTGTTTTCCCGTATGTAAAAAGAGTAAAGTGAGTTCTATACGGAAGTGGTGCTTGAGGATTAGAAATATGCCAAGTATGTTGCATAACCTCTGGTACATAGTAGTTGATTACTAAATGGTACAACAATCATTAGTGGCAAGTGATACTGGTCAAATGTAGAACACAAAAATACTGGGTTTCAATTTGGTTGCCTTGTATTAGTCAGGATAGGTTAGATTATGCTGTGGTGATAAATAAGCCCCAAATTTCAGGGGGCATGAAGCAGCAAAATTTTACTTTTACCCATATTACTTGGCCATGGACTGGAGGCTCTGTTCATCATAATTGTCTGAGGAGTTGACTGGACAGCACCTGGTTTGATAATTTTGTTTTAAGCACTTATATAGTATATTGTTGTTGCTATTAGATGCCATCGAGTCAGTTTAAACTCATAGAGACCCTAAGTAGAACAGAACGAAACACTCAGCAGTCCTATGCCATCCTCACAATTGGTGCCATGTTGGAGCCCATCATAGCCACATATATATACACACACATATATATGTTGTTGTTGTCATTAAGTGCATTGAGTGGGCTCCAACTCATAACAACCCAATGTAAAACAGAAGGTATGGTGGGTAAGTTTGTGTCAACTTGACTGGGCCTGGTTGAGTGGCTGGGAAGCTGGTGGTAGTTATTCCCTATGATGAGACCGGCAATCAACTCCATGGTGGGACCTACCACAAGCAGCTGAGTAGCTGTCTGTGGGATGTGGTCTGCTTCCTGTATATAAGAAAGAGTTTTGGGAATTGTCTCTAGCTTATGGCACGCTTGAACCCTGTATGTAGCTCTGTCATTGTTCAGCAGCCTGCCATGCACTGCTGACCTTGGGACCTTTAATGGATTTGAATTAATGGCTGCTGTGTGGTTTGGTAACATCAGGACTGTGCCTTTATACTTGTCAAACTTGGGGTTGTCGGTCTCAGCAGCCAGGAGCTGTCTGAGTGCAGAAAAGCCTCTAGCTCCAGTTGGCTGAGAGCAGGAGGGAGAGCTGAAGTCCAAGGTTGAGGGGCTTTCACCCAGCCCCTAGAGCCTGGTACTTTGAACTTGGAT
>NW_006921933.1:2142131-2145787 GCF_000298275.1 Orycteropus afer afer
CAACAACAACATTCTTTCCCAAACGTTTCCAGCATCTCTTACAGAAGCTCAGTGCCCCTCATCAATGACTCCTTTCCCTGTCCCCCAGCTTCTGGTCATCACTAACAAACTGGAGTCTCTGTGCGTTAGGCTAATCTGGATATTTCATGTAAGTAGGATTACACAATTTTTGTCCTTTTAGGAGTAACCTATTTCACTCAGCATAGTTTTAAAGGACTTCATTTCTCTTTAAGCTAAGTAATAGTCTATTGAAAGTATGTCTGTAACACATTTTGTTTCTCCATTAGCCCGTTAACGGACGTTTAGTTGTTTCTCCCTTTCAGCTGTTGTGAACAGTGCTGCAATGAACATTTTGTGTACAAATGTCAGTTTGCAGTCTTGTTTCAATATTTGTTGTGTTTTGATCTCCAAGATTAATTCTTCTTTCTTTAGGAATCAGTACTCCATTTTTTTTTTTTAACTTAATTAGTTATGAATTACATGCCATAAATTTCACCCATTTTAATTACACAGTTCAGTGGTTTTTAGTAAATTCATCATGGTTTTACAGCATTCCTATCATCCCACAAAAATCTTTCAGGCCTATTTACAGTCCATCCCCATTCATTTCCCTGAGGCCAAGCAAACATTGATATATTTTCTGTCTCTATAGTTTTACCTTTTCTGGAGGTTTCATATAAATGAAATCATACAAAATGTGATCTTTTGTGTTTGACTTCTTTTACTTCACATAACAGAGCTGAACTTCATCCATGCTGTAACGTATGTCAGTAACCCACATCTGTCCCCCCATAGTATTCTGTTGTGTTCAAAACCAAAACCAAACTTACTGCCTTCAAGCAACCCTCAAACTTACTGCCAACTCATAGCAACCCTCTAGGGCAGAGTAGAACTGCCCCAGAGGGTCTCCAAGGCTGTACTCTTTATGGAAGCAGAGTGCTACATCTCTCTGCTGTGGGGCCACTGGTGGGTTTGAACTGCTGACCTCAGCAGCCCAGCACTGTATCCACTGGGCCACCAGGGCTCCTTTCCACTATATAGCTATATCATATCTTGTTTATCCTTTTTATCAGTTAATGAACACTTAGATTATTTCTGATTTTTCTATTATGAATATTTATGTGCAAGTCCCTTTTTTGAGACAGTCCTTCATTTTTCTTGATTATACTTCTGGGAGTTGCACAGCTCAGTTTATGGTAAGTATACGTTTAACTTTTAAGATATCACCAAAAAATTTTCCAAAGTATCTGTAACCATTTTACATTCTCATCAGCAATGTATGAAGGGTTCGATTTCTCCACGTCCTCAGCACTTGCTATTTTGTTTTTGTTTTATGATAGTTCCATTCTGTTGTACTGTAGGGTCGCTATGAGTCGGAGGTGACTCAATGGCACCTAACAGCAAACAACAACGTGAGACTTTAGTGTGCGTGGGGGCTGGGGGGGTGTTATAAACAGTTTCCTCTTGGCTACTACCCAAGAGGTTCAGCTTCAAACCCACCCACTGGCACCGTGGAAGAAAGGCCTGATGATCTCTTTCCATAAAGATTGCAACCAAAAAAATGCTACAGAGCGGTTTTACTCTGTAACACAAGAGGTCACCATGACTCAGAATCAGTTCAGCAACAACAGGTTTGGGGCTTTTTCATTTACTGAGTATAAAACTGTGTATCACTGCGGTTTTAATTTACATTTCCCTAATGACTAATGATGTTGAGCATTTTTTCATGTGCTTTTTGGTGATTCATTTATCTTCTTGGTAATATGTCTATTCAAATCTCTTGCCCACTGTTTTAATTGGATTGTCCTTTTTATTCTTAATACAAAGCCTTTATCAGGTATATTGTTTGCAAATATTTTTTTTTAGTCAACGCTTTGTTTTTCATTTTCTTAATATTTTTAAAACTTACTCCTTTGAGAAAATTCTGATATATTTTACTTTTTAGAGAAGTTTTAGGTTTACAGAAAAATTGCACAGAGAGGACAGAGCTATCATTTGTCTTCTCTCTTCACTACAGTTTTTCCTGTTCTTAACATCTTTCATTTCTGTGGTACAGTTGTTACAATTGATGAACCAGTATTGATACATTATTATCAACTAAAGGCTATAATTGACATCAAGTTTTACTCTTTGTGTTCTGTAGTTCTATGAGTTTCTGACAAATGTATCAATTATTAGTCATCAATTATTAATCGATAAATGTATCAATCATTACAGTATCATGCAGAAGAGTTTACCTGCCTTTAAAATACGCTGTGCTGTACTGTACCAAAAAGAACTGATCAATTTTCATCCATTTGAGGAAGTGGCATATGATCTAGAACCAATGGTAATGCAGGAAGAAGTCAAAGCTCTAATGAAAGAATTGGCAAAGAACAAGGCTCCGGGAATTGATGGCATACCAATTGAGATATTTCAACAAACAGATGCCCCATTGGAGGCACTCACTCAGTTATGCCAAGAGATTTGGAAGACAGCTACCTGGCCAACTGACTAGAAGAGATCCATATTTGTGCCCATTCCAAAGAAAGGTGATCCCACAGAATGTGGAAATTATAGAACAATATCACTAATATCACATGCAAGTAAGATATTACTGAAGATAATTCAGAAACGTTTGCAGCAGTATATTGACAGAGAACTTCCAGAGGTTCAAGCCAGATTCAGAAGAGGACGTGGAACAAGGGATATCATAGCTGTTGTCAGATGGATCTTGGCTCAAGGCAAAGAATACCAGAAAGATGTTGACTTGTGTTTTATTGACTATGCAAAGGCATTTGATTGTGTGGATCATGACAAATTATGGATAACATTGAGAAGAATGGGAGTTCCTGAGCCTATTGTTACAGCCACTGTGTCAATCGATCTCATTGAAGGTCTTCCCATTTTTCATTGACTCTTCACCAAGCATGATATCCTCCTCCAGGAATGGTCCATTCTGACAACACAATCAATGCAGGTGAGACCAAGTTTGGACATTCTCGCTTTCAAGGAGCATTCTAGATGCACTTCTCCCAGGACAGATTTGTTCATTCTTCTAGCAGTCTATGGTATTGTCAGTATTCTTCATCAACACCACAACTCAAAAGCATCAACCCTTCTTTGGTCTTCCTTATTCATTGTCCAGCTCTCACAGGCATATAAGGTGATTGAAAATACAATGACTTGGGTTAGGTGCACCTTCATCTTCAAAGAGACAGCTTTGCTTTTCAGCACTTTAAAGTAGTCTTTTGCAGCAGATTTGCCAGTGCAATACATCATCTGATTTCTTGGCTGCTGCTTCCATTGGTGTTGATAGTGGAACTAGGTAATATGAAATATTTGACTACTTCATTTTTTTCTCCATTTATCATGATGCTGCTTATTGGTACAGCTGTGAGGATTTTTGTTTTCTTAACATTGAGATGTAATCCATAACGCAGACTGGTGTTTTTAATCTTCATCAGTAAGTGCATCAAGTCATTTTCACTTTCAGCAAGTAAAATTGTGTTGTGTCATCTGTATATCACAGGTTGTTAATGAGTCTTCCTCCAATCCTGATGCCACATGCTTCTTCATATAGTCCAGGTGATCTGATTATTTTCTCAGTGTACAAATTGAATACGTATGGTGAAAGACTACAACCCTGAAGCACTCCTTTCCAGATTTTAAATCAT
>NW_006921933.1:2146117-2155481 GCF_000298275.1 Orycteropus afer afer
CAATATACTACTGCAATTATTTTTAAATTATCTTCAGTAATATTTTACTTTGGGGAGATATTAATGATATTGTTCAATAATTTCCACATTTTGTGGGATCACCTTTCTTTGGAATGGGTACAAATATGGATCTCTTCCAGTCAGTTGGCCAGGGGGCTATCTTCCAAATTTCTTGGCATAGACAAGTGAGTGCCTCCAGTGCAGCATCTGTTTGTTGAAACATCTCAATGGGGATTCCATCAATTCCTAGAGCCTTGTTCTTTTCCAATTTCTTCAGTGCAGCTTCAACTTACTCCTTCAATACCATCAGTTCTTGATCATATGCCACCTCTTGAAATCTTTGGGAGCTCTGGTGGTGCAGTGCCTAAGGCATTTGACTGCTAACCAGAAGGCTGGCAGGTCAAACCCACCAGCCACTCCTCAGAAGGAAGTTTGGACAATCTACTTCTATAGTGATAATGCCTTGGAAACCCAAGGAGGGGTCACTATGAGTCAGATGCCACTTGATAGCAGTGAGTTTTTTTTTTTTTTTAATATGTAGAAATGAAGCTGGACTATATAAAGACATCAGGATTGGAGGAAGATTCATTAACATCTGCGATATACAGGTGACACATCTTGCTTGCTGAAAGTGAAGATGATTTGAACCACTCACTGATGAAGATCAGAGACTATAGCATTCATTATAGATTGTACCTCAACATAAGGACACAAAAATCCTCACAATTGGACCAATAAACAACATCATGATTGTGATATTTGGAGTTGTGTGTCAGCTTGGCTGGACCACAATTCTGAGTGGTTTAAACAGTTGTCATGTGGGTTATTCCCATGATGAGATCACATGTATATGTTTTGGGCAGCCAATCCATTGAAAGGGAGTTTCCCTAGGGGTATGGCCTGTTTCCAATGTATTTATAGTCTTCTTGGGAAAATGAGACACTCTTCTGTGGATCTAGATCCTGTTGTGCTGCCTAAAACTGTCTGTGAAGGAACAACCCACCATTCAGCCCGGTGATCTTGGGTTCATCATTCCTTAGCATCAACAGCTGGTATACTGCTTGGACAATCTTGAGCTCACTAGCCTCTGTAGCTGTGTGAGTTGGGAAAAGCCTTCAGCTTGACGTTTGATCTAAGAACTTGGGACTTGCCAGCTTCTATAAGTGTGTGAGCCATCTTCCTAAGATAAATCTCTCTCTCTCTCTCTCTAATCTTTACTGGTTTTGCTTCTCTAGACAACCCAGTCTAACATAGTTTGTACCAGTAGTGGAGTGGTTCTAGAGAGATGAAATCATAAACATGGGCTTCCTAAATTGGTTCTCACTGATTCTGTTTTGGTTCAACAAATGGATTAATCGTAAAGGCACTAGTGACTCTGCCTCCGTTAGTAAAGAGGGCCCTACTAATCTGTAGTGTGAGGTGGCAACATTAATATGCAAAATAACACCACCAATAGATGAAGTATTTTTGAAAAGTGAGGCTCTGGGTGATCACATATTTGATACTTTTTTGCAATTTTGTCAGCATGAGGAGTATAAGGAAGATGATTGGTTGGTCATATGTATGCTGGATAAAAGGGTGAAAGAGGGAGATGAGTTCAGGGCTGTTGAGTCACAGCTCAAGCGCTGCATAAAAGACCTCAATGTTTCCAGCTGTGCTCTGAAAGAAAGCCTTATTTCTTCTAGTAACAGAGCTAATATTGCTGAAAGACAAACCCAGAGTCTTATTGTTAGGGTGGCTGAATTACAACACCAATTGAATTGCCAGCCCAGAATTGTGTCTGAAGTTAAAGTGAGGGCATCGATTAGGAAAAAAATGGGATCCTGAAACCTGGAATGGGGACATAAAGGCAGACAGTCAGGAAGATGAGGATATGGAGCCTGTAAATTCTGTTGAATCCCTCCCATCTGAACAGATTACTATAAAACCATTATCCCTTCCACCTCCATTGGATGGGTTTAACCTAACTGTTCCTGCTGGGTCATTGCCTGAGATAGATGCCATGGAAGACATTGATGAATGTTGTCTGGAACTGCCCCAACCACCCATTATGGCTGCTAGAACTATAACTAAAGTAAAGTCCAAGTGTGCCCCAAAAGGAGAAATACAAAGTGTGACTGAGGAAGTGGTGCACTACACCCAAAAAGACCTACTTGAGTCTGCTAACATGTACAGACAGAAACCTGGAGAATATGTATTGGAATGGCTACTGAGGGTGGAGGATAATGGTTCAAGGAATGTAACATTAGATCAGTCTGAGTTTATTGATTTCGGCCCACTAAGTACATATTCTTCATTCAGTGTTTCAGCCGGAGAGGTTAGGAAAGATCTAATTGTTTATTTGGTTGGCTTACTCAAGCATGGATTATGTGGTGGCCTACTTTAAGTCAAGTTGAAGTACCAGACCTGCCTTGGTATAATATAGAAGAAGGTATCCAAAGGCTTAGGAAAATTGGCCTGTTAGAATGGATGTATCAGATTAGACCCCTAGAACCAGAAAGGGAGAGCCCAGAGGACACACCTTTCACCAATATAGTGAGGAACAAATTTGTGAACAAAGCCCCAGCATCCTTGAAGACTGCTATGATTATTATTTTATGTAAGTGAATTTGACACTGGGAACTTCCCTAATTGAACTAAGACACTTAACTATAATGGGGCTGATTGGACCCAGTGGAAGTAGGGGCCAAGTGGCAGCAGTTAATCCACAAAGACAATGTGGGAGTGGTTACCATAATGGACAGCAGAGTCAAACAGTAATAAGAATACTCTGACTTGTGTGGAATTATAGCATTGGCTACTTAGCCATGGTGTTCCTAGGAGTGAAATAAATGGCAAACCTACCAAGTATTTACTTGACCTGTATACACAGAAGAATTCTAAGTCACATGAACAGCAGTCTAGATTGAATCGCCAGAATACAAGGTCATGGTTTCTCAATCAATTCCCAGACTTGCGTCAGTTTACAGACCCACAACCCCTTAAATGAAGGGCAGGCCGGATCCCCCTTAGGAAAGACCCACTCCATTGCCAAAAATTTATAATGTCAATCTTTCTCCCAACCTTCCCCAAAGGGATCTGAGGCCTTTTACGGGAGTGACTATTTATTGAGGAAAAGGAAATTATCAGACTTTTCAGGGATTACTGGACACTGGCTCTGAACTGACACTAATTCCAGAAGACCCAAAGCATCACTGAGGCTTACCATTCAGAGTGGGGGCATAGGAGGTCAACTTATTGATGGAATCTTAGCTCAGATGCATCTCACAATGGGTCCAGTGGGTCCCTGAATCCATCCTGTAGTGATTTTCCCACTTCCAGAATGCAAAATTGGAATAGGTATACTGAACATTGGCAGAATTCCCACATTGCATCCCTGACACATGGGATAAGGGCTATTATGGTAGGAAAAGCCAAGTGGAAGCCATTAGAACTGCCTCTACCTAGAAAAATAGTAAACCAAAACAATATCACATCCCTGGAGGGATTGCAGACATTACTGCCATCATCAAGGACTTGAAGGATGCAGAGGTGGTGATTCCCACCACATCCTCATTTAATTCACCTATTTGGCCTATGCAAAAAACAGATGGATCTTGGAGAAAGACAGTAGATTATCGTAAACTTAATCAGGTGGTGACTCCAATTGCAGCTGCTGTTCCTGATGTGGTTTCATTGCTTGAGCATATTAGTACATCTCCTAGTACTTAGTATGCAGCTATTGACCTGGCCAATGTCTTTTTCTCAATACCAATTTCAAAGGACTATCAGAAGCAGTTTGCCTGCAGCTGGCAAGGCAAAAAATACACTTTCACAATGCTTCTTCAGGTGTATTTCAACTCCCCAGCACTATGGCATAATTTAGTATGTAGGAACTTTGGATTTTGGAGGCATATCCTTCATTTGGGTGTGTTGCTTTGGCCTATTTATCAAGTGACTCAGAAAGCTGCTAGTTTTGAGTGGGGCCCAGAACAACAGAAGACTGCAACAGGTTCATGCTGCCATGTAAGCTGATCTGCCACTTGGGCCATATGATCTAGCTGATCCAATGGTGCTTAAAGTGTCTGTAGCAGATAGAGATGCTGTTTGGGGTCTTTGACAGGTCCTATTGGTGAATCTGAGGGAGCTCTGGTAGCATAGTGCCTAAGGCACTTGACTGCTAACCAGAAGACTGGTGGTTCAAACCCACCAGCCACTCCTCGGAAGGAAGATGGGGCAATCTACTTCTGTAGCAATACTGCCTCAGAAACCCAAGGAGGGGTCGCTATGAGTCGGGTCCGACTCAACAGCACATAACAAGAACAACAATATTGGTGAATCACAATGCAGACCCTTGGGATTTGGGAACAAAGCCCTCCCATCCTCTGCAGATAACTACTCTCCTTTTGAAAAACAGTTTTGGCTTGTTACTGGGCTTTAGTAGAGACTGAATGCCTAACCATGGGCCGCCAAGTCTCCATGAGGCCTGAGCTTCCCATCATGAACTGGGTGTTGCCTGACCCACAGAGTCATAAAGTTGGGCATGCACAGCAGCTCCCATCACTAAATGTAAGTGGTATATCAGAGATTGGGCTTGAGCAGGACCTGAAGGCACAAGTAAATTGCACGAGGAAGTGGCCCAAATGCCTATGGTATCCACTCCCATCACATTACCTTCTGTCTCTCAGTCTGCACCTACGGCCTCATGGGGAGTTTCTTACGACCAGTTGACTGAGGAAGAGAAAACTCGTGCCTGGTTTATAGATGGTTCTGCGTGATATGCAGGCACCACTCAAAAGTGGACAGCAGCATCACTGTAGCCCCTTTCTGGGACTTCCCTAAAGGACAGTAGTGAAGGGAAATCCTCCCAATGGGCAGAACTTTGAGCTGTGCATCTGGCTTTTCGCTTTGTATGGAACAAGAAATGGCTAGATGTATGATTGTATATGGATTCATAGGCTGTGGCCAATGGCTTGGTTGGATGGGATGGGACTTGGAAGGAGCATGATTGGAAAATTGGTGATAAGGATGCATGGAGAAGAGGTATGTGCATAGATCTCTCTGAATGGGCCAAAAGAGTAAAGATATTTGTGTTTCATATGAATGCCCACCAAAAGATGACCTCACCAGAGGAGGACTTTAACAATCAAGTGGATAGGATTACACATTCCATGGAAACCAGTCATCCTTTGTTCCCCAACTAATCCTGTTATTGCCCAATGGGCTCATGAACAAAGTGGCCATGGTGGCAGAGATGGAGGTTATACATGGGCTCAGCAACATGGACTTCCCCTTACCAAGGCTGATGTGGCTACTGCTACTGCTGAGTGCCAAGTCTGCCAGCTGCAGAGACCAACACTGAGTCCGCAATATGGAACCATTCCCCAAGGTGATCAGTCAGCAGCCTGGTAGCAAATTGATTACATAGGACCACTTTCATCATGGAAAGGACAGCATTTTGTTCTTACTGGAATAGACACTTATTCTGGATATGGATATGCCTTCCCTGCATGCAATCCTTCTGCCAAAACTACAATCCATGGACTTATAAAATACCTTATCCACCATCACAGTATCCCACACAGCATTGCTTCAGATCAAAGGAATCACTTCACAGCAAATGAAGTGTGGCAATGGGCCTATCCTCATGGAATTCACTGGTCTTGCGATGTTCTCTACCATCCTGAAGCAGCTGGCTTGATGGTAGAATGGAATGGCCTACTAAAACACAATTACAGCACCAGCTACGTGGCAATACCTTGAAGGGTTGGGGCAATGTTCTCCAGGAAGCTGTATATGCTCTAAACCAGTGTCCAATATATGGTGCTATTTCTCCAATAGCCAGGATTCACAGGTCCAGGAACCAAGGGGTGAAAATGGGAGTAGTGCCACTCAATATTACCCATAATGACCCATTCAAAAAAATTTTGCTTCCTCTCCCTGCTACCTTATGCTCTGCAGGTCTGGAGATCTTAGTCTCAAAAGGAGGAACACTCCAAGCTGGAGACACAATACTGATTGTATTGAACTGGAAGTTAAGAATGGCACCTGGCCATTTTGGCTTCTTCATGCATCTGGATCAACAGACCAAGAAGTGCATTACTGTACTATCTGGTGTGATAGATCTTGATTACCAAAGGGAAATTGGATTGACCTTACATAATGGAGGTAAAGAGGAATATGTCTGCAATATATGAGATTCTTTAGGACGTCTCTTAGTACTGCCCTGAGATTACAGTCAATGAAAAACTGTTGTTGTTGTTGTTGTTATGTGTCATTGAGTCAGAACCAAGTCATAGCAACCACTCCCTGGGTTTCTGAGTCAGCCGCAGGGATCCAGGTGAGGGGAGGGAACACAGACCACGTCCCACAAACAGCAAGGTGGAAAAGCAGGGGAAAGGACAGAAAAAGGCCAGTGGGACCAGGGCAGAGTAAGGAGGCAGCAGTAGGGATCCAGGTAAGGGGAGGTTGGAGACATTTCGAACAGCTAAGGACAAACTTGTCTGTCAGTTTGTCCTACTGTGGTCCTGTGTTGCTGTGAGTCTTGAGGCTGTGCCACTGGTGTTTCAAACCCAGCAGGGTGCACATGGTGCACAGGTATCAGTGCGGCTTATAGACTGAGACAGACTAGGAAGAAGGAAGAGACCATCCACTTCTCAGGGAACTGGCCAGGGGATACCTTATGAATAGCAGAGAAACACTATCTAATACATTATGACACAATTTTATGAATAGTCCAGAAACATTGTCCAATACAGAGGAGAAGGATGAGTCATTTAGGGTGGAAGTCTCTCAAAACAGGATTGGGAAAGAACTGCATCATCAGAGTAAAACAAGCCTTACTCCTATGGATAAGGTAAAGCTTTTGAGACCTCCATTTACTGACGTGACATGACTCAAATTGAGGAGAAACAGCTGCAAACATCCATTAATAATCAGAACATGGAATGTACGAAGTATGAATCTAGGAAAATTGGAAGTTTTCAAAAAATGAAATGGAATGCATAAAGATTGATATCCTCAGCATTAGTGAGCTGAAATGGACTGGTTTTGGCCATTTTGAATCAGACAACCATATGATCTACTATGCTGGGAATGACAGATTGAAGAGCAATGGTGTGGCATTCATCATCACAAAGGATGTTTCAAGATCTGTCCTGAAGTACAATGCTGTCAATGATAGGATAATATCCATATACCTACAAGGAAAACCTGTTAATACTACTATTATTCAAATTTATGTACCAACCACCAAAGACAAAGAAGAAGAAATTGAAGATTTTTATCAACTCCTGCAGTCTGAAATTGACTGAACATGCAATCAGTATGGGTTAATTATCACGGGTGACTGGAATGCAAAAGTTGGAAACAAAGAAGAATCACCAGTAGCTGGAAAATTTGGCCTTGGTGACAGAAATAATGCTGGAAATCACATGGTAGAATTTTGCAAGATGAACAACTTATTCATTGCAAGTACCTTTTTTCAACAACACAAATGGTGGCTCTATACGTGGACTTCACCAAATGGAACACACAGGAATCAGACTGACTACATCTGTGACAAGAGGTGATAGAAAAGCTCAATATATTCAGCCAAAACCAGGCCAGGAGCTGATTGTGGAACAGACCATCAACTGCCATATGCAAGTTCAACTTGAAGTTAAAGACAATTAAAACAAGTCCATGAGAGCTAAAATATGATCTTGAATATATTCCTCCTGAATTTAGAGACCATCAAAAGAATAGATTTGATGCATTGAACACCAACAACTGAAAACTAGAAGAATTGTGGGATGACATCAAGAGCATTATCCATGAAGAAAGCAAGAGGTCACTAAAAAGACAAGAAAAAAAGAAAAGACCAAAATGGAAGACAGAAGAGACTCTGAAATTTGCACTTGAATGGAGAGTAGCTAAAGCAAATGGAAGAAATGACAAGATAAAAGAGCTGAATTGAAGATTTCAAAGAGCAGCGTGAGAAGACAAAGCCAATTATTTTAATGAAATGTGCAAAGACTTGGAGTTAGAAAATCCAAAGGGAAGAACACGTTCAGCATTTCTCAAGCTGAAAGAACTGAGGAAACAAATTAAGTCTCAAATTGCAATATTGAAAGATTCAATGGGCAAAATATCAAATGATGCAGGAAACATCAAAAGAAGATGGGAGAAATACACAGAGTCACTGTACCAAAAATATCTTCTTCCATTTCAGGAGGGAGCATATGATTTAGAACCAATAATATTGAAGGAGGAAGTTAAAGCTGCAATGAAGGAATTGGTGAAGAACAAGGCTTCACTAATTGATGGAATACTCATTGAGATATTTCAACAAATGGATGCTGCACAGTAGGCACTCACTTGGTTATGCCAAGAGATTTGGAAGACAGCTACCTGGCCAACTGACTGGAAGAAATCCATATTTGTACCCATTCCAAAGAAAGGTGATCCAACAGAATGTGGAAATTATCAAACAATATCATTATTATTGCACACAAGTAAGATCTTACTGAAGATAATTAAAAAACCTGTTGCAGAAGTATATTAACAGAAGTTCCAGAGGTGCAAGCTGGATTCAGAAGAGGACGTGGAATAAGAGATACCATAACTGTTGTCAGATGGATCTTGGCTCAAGGCAAAGAATACCAGAAAGATGTTTACTTATGTTTTATTGACTATGCAAAGGCATTTGATTGCATGGATCATGAGAAATTATGAATAACATTGAGAGGAGTGGGAATTCCCAAACACTTGATTGCACTCATGAGGAACCTGTACCTTGACCAGCAGGCTGTCATTCAAACAGAACAAGGGGACACTGCATGGTTTAAAATCAAGAAGGGAGTGTGTCAGTGTTGGATCCTTTCCCCATACTTATTCAATCTATATGCTGAGCAAATAATCCAAGAAACTTGACTACATGAAGAAAAACGTATCAGGATTGGAGGAAGAATCATTAACAATCTGAGATACACTGACAATACCACTTTGCTTACTGAAAGTGAGGATGACTTGAGGTACTTACTGATGAAGAGTGAAAAATACAGTCTGTAGTGTGGATTACATCTCAATATAAAGAAAACAAAAATCCTCACAACTGCATCAATAAGCAGCATCATGATAATTGGAGAAAAGATTGAGGTTGTCAAAGAATTCACATTGCTTGGTTCTACAATCGACACCAAGGGAAGCATCAGTCAGGACATTAGATGATGTATAGCACTGGGTAAGTCAGCTGCAAAGGAATTATTTCAAGTGCTGAGGAGGAAGGATGTCCTCTTGAGGACTAAGGTACACCTGACACAGGCCATGATATTTTCAGTCACCTCACTCTGGTAGCCTAGTGCCTAAGGCACTTGACTGATAACCAGAAGGCTGGCAGTTCAAA
>NW_006921933.1:2156436-2170457 GCF_000298275.1 Orycteropus afer afer
TATAAGTGTGGGAGCCAATTTCCTAAGATAAATTTTTTTTTTTTTTTCTCTCTCTCTCTATATAAGCTTTACTGGTTTTGCTTCTGTAGAGAACCCAGTCTAACACAATGATAAATGGAGAAAAGGTTGAAGTTGTCAAGGATTTAATTTTACTTGAATGCACAATCAACACCCTTGGAAGCAGCAGCCAAGAAATCAAATGATGTGTTGCACTGGGCAAATCTGCTACAAAAAAAAAAAACTCATTAAAGTGTTAAAAAGCAAAGATGTCATTTTGAAGACTAAGGTACATCTGACCCAAGCAATGGTATTTTCGATAGCTTGTGTGCATTTGAGAGCTGGACAATGAAAAAGGAAGACTGCAGAAAAATTGATGCATTTGAATTATGGTGTCAAAGAATACAGAATGTACCATGGACTGCTAGAAGAACAAACAAATCTGTCTTGGAGGAAGTATACCCAGAATGTTCTTTAGAAGTGAGAATGGCTGGACTTCATCTCTCATACTTTGGTCATGTTGTCGGAATGGGCCAATCTCTGGAGAAAGATATCATACTTGGTAAAGCAGAGGGTCAGCGAAAAAGGGGAAGATCCTTAAAGAGATGGATTTACGTAGTGGCTGAGACAATAGGCTCAAGCATGGCAATGATTATGAGGATTGTGCAGGACCAGATAGTGTTTCATTCTGTCCTACATAAGATCACTAGGAGTTGCAACTGACTTGATGGACATAACAACAATTCCTTTTTTTTTTTTGTATATTGATCTTGCATCTTGTCATCTTGCCGTACTCATTTATTAATTCCCCACTGCTGTTGAGTCAGATCTGACTCATAGCTACCCCTCCTTGGGTTTCCAAGGTGGTATCACTATGGAAGTAGATTGCCCAATCTTCCTAATGAGGTGTTGCTGGTGAGCTTGAACTGCCACCTTCTGGTTAGCAGTCAAGTGCCTTAGGCATTGTTTGTTATTGTTGTTGTTATGCGCTGTTGAGTCAGCCCCGACTCATAGTGAACCCTCCTTGGGTTTCCGAGGCAGTATCACTACAGAAGTAGAGTGCTCAACCTTCCTTCTGAGGAGTGGCTGGTGGGTTTGAACCGCCAGCCTTCTGGTTAGCAGTCAATTGCCTTAGGCACTATGCTACCAGAGCTCCTACAGATGCATTAGAAAAAGAATATCCATTTTGCCATAATTGGGTGGAGTGTTCTATAGATATCATTTGAACTATTGTTGAAATTTTCTCTATGACTGCTGATTTTCTGTCTGGTTGTTTTATTCATTACTGAGTATAAAATCTCCAACTATTATTGTCATTGTTTTTGTTGTTATGTGCTGTCGAGTCGGACCCGACTCATGGCGACCCCTCCTTGGGTTGCCGAGGCAGTATCACTACAGAAGTAGATCGCCCCATCTTCCTTCTGAGGAGTGGCTGGTGGGTATAAACTGCCAGCCTTCTGGTTAGCAGTCAGGTGCCTTAGCCACTATGCTACCAGAGCTCCCAATTATTATTGTAGAACTGTCTATTTCTCCCTCCATTTTGGTCAGCTTTTGTTTCCTGTATTTTGGTGCTGTATTATTAAGTGTATATGTATTTATAATTGTTATATCCTCTTGAAGGATTGACTCTTTTATCATTATAAAATGTCCTTTTAGCTCTACTAACAATTTTTGTCTTCAAGTATATTTTGTCTGATATTAGTATGGCCACTCCAGTTATCTTTTGGTTACTGTTTGCATCATATGTCCTTTCCATCCTTTTACTTCCAAGTTATTTGTGTCTTTGAATATAAAGTATGTCCTTATAGATATTATATAGTTGAATTCTGTTTCTTTAATCCATTCAGATAATCTCTGCTTTTTTATTGTAATGTTTAATCCATTTACATTTAAGTGTTGATATGGTTGGCTTTACATCAGCCATTTTGCTATTTGTTTTCAATGTCTCATGACTTTGTTTGTTTCTTTTTTAATTTCTCCTTTAATGCCATCTTTGGTGTGAAATAGATATTTTCTTTTCCACTTTACTATTTTATTTCCTTTATTTTTTAGTTGCTATGTTTAAAAAAAAATATTTTCTTAGTGGTTGCTCTAGGGATTACAGTGCACATATTAATTTATCCAAAACTATTTCAGATTAATATTAACTTAATTTGAGTAAAATATAAAATCTTTGCTTCAATATTTTTCTAATTCCTCACCACATGCTTTGTGCTTTTACTGTCATACATATTACATATTTATGTACTATAACCTCAAAAGTACTCTTTTATAATTATTCTATTATGCAATTATCATTTAAACCAGTTAAGAGAAGAGAAAAATATATATTTTTTCATTATTATTTCTTGTAAGGCACATCTGCTATCAACAAGTTTGTTTATCTGGGCATATTTAAAGATAGCTTTGCTGGATATAGAATTCTTGGTTGACATCCCCCTTCCTCTCAACACTTTGAATATGCTATCCACTGCCTTCAGGCTTCCATTATTTCTGCTAAGGAGTCAACTGTTAATTGCATTGTTGTCTCCTTATAAAAGATGAACCATTCTTCTCTTACTGCTTTCAAGATAGTCTCTTCATCTTGGTCTTTCAAACAGTTTGTATATGACTTATCTAGTAGATATCTTTGTACTACTCTCACTTTGAGTTCATAGATCTCCTTGAATGTATAGATTAATGTTCTTCATCAAGCTAGGGAATTTTTCAGTCATTATTTCTTCAAATATTTTCTTCTGCCCTTTTCTGTCTCTCCTCTTTATTATAGAATTCCCATTAATTTATGTTGACACACTTGGTGGTTTCTTAGTGCTTTTTCAGTATATGTTTAATTTTCTTAATTTTTTTATTTTCTTTGGATAATTTTTATTGCTTTATCTTCAGATTCACTAATTATTTCTTTGTTGTTGCTGTTAGGTGCCATTGACTCAGCTCTGACACATAGTGACCCTGTGTACAACAGAACAAAACACTGCCTGGGCCTGTGCCAACCTCACAATCCTGGCAACACATGGGCCCACCATTGCAGCCACCTTAAATCTGCTGTTGAGTCTCTCTAGGATACTTCCATATCAGTTATTTTAGTTTTCAATTCAACATTTTCCTTTCGGCTGTGTGTTTTGTTTTGTTTTTTAAAAATTCTGTATGTTTATTGATAGTCTATATTCGATGAGCCATTATCATCATACTTTCTCATAGTTCTTTAAATATGATTTCCTTTAGGTTTTTTAAACATATTTTTACTAGCTGCTTTGAAGTTTTTTCTCTTAATCCAACATCTGAGAAAATCTCTTACAGACAGTTTATATTGACTGCTTTTCCCCTTAGTACAGGACACATTTTCCTGTTCCTTAGCATGTAACATATTTTTTTGTTGTTGTTGAAAACTGCAATTTAAGTAACATAGCAACTGAGGATTGTCATCCCTTCTCTGGAGGTTGTTGTTATATCTGTTTGTTTGTTTGCTTATTTAGTGAATTTATTCTGTAAAGTCTCTCTTCAATTCAGTGTGTGTTTGCTAATGTCTTTACTAAGTTTTCTTTGTTCTCATTTTTTCCTTTTTTTTGATTTCTAAGTCTAGCTTCTTACTAGGTCACCTTTAGTTTAGTAGAGCTTAGTAATTGATCAGAGGTTGTGATCTCACACCTTCAGCTTGTAAAGCTTCTGTCCTTTGCTGATGGACTTCCATGTAGACTGAGAAACATTTAAAGTTCAAGCAATTTAGAAATCTCTGCTTTTAATTTATGCAAAACTTATTTATAAGGAACTCTGGTGGTATGGTGGTTAATGCATTAGGCTGCTAACCAAAAGGTTGGTGGTTTCAACCCATCAGCTGCTCCATGGGGGACAGATGAAGCAGTCTGCTTCCATAAAGATTTACAGCCCTGGAAACCCCATGGAGCAGTTCTGATATCTCCTATAGGATCTTTATAAGTCAGAATCAACTCAATAGCAGTAGGTTTTGGAGCTTATTTTTTACTTCTCTGCATGTGTACAAGGTCTCACAGCCAACTACAGATGTGTAGGTAGCTAAAGCACACTCCAGTCTCTCCTGAGCATACCCGACACCTTGTACACACTTGTACCATTCCAGATCTCCAGGGATATATTGGAGCATATCAAGGCCCAACATGACTATCTAATTCCTTGGGCCTACCCATCAAACTTTGGGTTAGGCTTCCAGTTTATTGCTTTCCATAACCAAGACCACAATTTTGCAGCATTGGCCTTCTCCATTTGTTGCTTATGTGAGCATAACTGTTTCCATGGTATCCGGGAGCATGGAATTTTTACTTGCTTCACTCCAAATCAACTCAGTTCCTTCTAGCAGCCAAGCTATTGGTTTTTATGCCTTGTTCTACCCAGTAGACCTACTATGCTGAGGGAACCGAGGAAAGAACAGAAGCAGCCCCAGGCTCACATCAGAGTCCTACTACAGACCCAGGTTTTAGTAGGCTTGCTTGACAAACTATTTCTCAATTTTCATATGCCTTAGGTTATTCTCTAGTCCCCAGTTGGTTTCTGGCAACACTGTTCAGTTTTATAGTTGTTTTCTGGGAAAGGAATTTGCTGGGTTTTTCCCTTCACCCTTCCAGAAATCCTACTCTTTTAATATAATTTACGTCATTATCTCTCTGTTGTGTTCTTCCTTGCTGAGACTGCTCATCAGTGGCCCCACTCTTTTCTACCTAAGAGTTATACCTAAGACACAATTTGGACCACCAAACTCTCTTGACCCAAATTTTAAATCTTCATGCAAGGTATACAAAAGAGAAAATTAAAGGATGTACTTCATTTATGTTAGCTGCATCCTGACAAGATTCTCAGTTTTCTTCTGCTACCTATATTCCTAGGGCTCCCCTCATTCCTATCATTTATAAAACTGGTTCTCTGGCCTTTCATCAATTCTAGAAGTATTCCTATGTCCATCCCATAAATTCCTTTTCTGCTGAAGTTAGACAGAGCCCGTTTCTGTTGCTTGCAAACAAAGAACCTGACTGATACAGCTTTTCAAAGGATGTGCAAAAGGGAATCTTCTCAAGACTCCAGATAAGAGACCAATTATTCACTTGACAGTTTTCAGGATTGCTACAACACACATGCCTGTGGGAAGCTCCTGTGCTGGCCATGCGCTGTGCTCCTGATGAGATCCCACTGGAGGGGCCAAGTCTGCACCTGTCACCAGCCACAAAGAGGATCCAATTTTTATCCATTTCATCTGGAGAACCATCTGGGCTGGGAATAGTAGTAATAATAACATATCATTGTCACCAGATTTCCTCATAGATAGCACTTCTTTTTTGTTACTCCTGTTAAAAATCAAGTTTTCAAGTCTGCTGGTGAATAAGCACCCTGCACTTTTTATATGGATGTATTGGGCTGTGGTGGGGCAGGATGGGGACTGGGCCGAGGAAATAAGTGTGATGGGACTCAGATGCTGATAGTCTGTCAGGGAGAGACAACAGAGTGGAAGGAAAGCTGCAGAAGGTTGTGGTGGGGAAGGGTCCTTCTAAAAACCCTTCAAAGGAGTGTTGGGTACCAATAGCTCACTTGTCAACATCTTGTATGACAATTTTGGGTTTTGTTAACAGCAGCAGGATGAGACTACCAAGAATGCAGTCTGCTATGTTAAACACTGAACGCTGGTGATTAAATGGCTAAGTGCTTGGCTGTTAATCAAAAGGTTGGTAATTCGGATCCAACCAGTGGCTATTTACCACCATAAATATTACGGCCTGGGAAATCCTATGGGGCAATGTGTACTCTGACACATGGGTTCATTATGAGTCAAAATTGACTTAGTGGCATCTGACAACAATGATTTTATCTTAAACAAGAGCAGTGATAGTTTTTCTCTGTTTCATGCCTCTCAGACCACTCAAAGTTATCTTCATTTTAGGCACCATGTATTTTGTGTGCTATAGACTAATACAAACATATTTAGAGGAGAACAATCAAGATGATGAAGTGACTGAAACCACCCATGTGATGAGCAGTTGAAGGAACAGGAGGCATTTAGCTAATAGAGGAGAAAATACACATACAAACACGAGTTGCCATGGAGTCAACTGTGAACGACATGCCATAAGGTTTTCAATGGCTATGATCTTTCAGAAGTAGATCACCAGGCTTTTCTTCCAATGTGCCCCTAGGCAGATTCAAACTACCAACCTTTCAGTTAGTAGCCAGCGCTCAACTATTTGTGCCACCCAGGGACTTCCCAGAGGAGATCATAAAGGGGTGGAAAATGTGAAGTAAAGGTGTAACAGCTGTTTTCAAAAATCTGCAGGACTAACACATGGAAGAAGGATAAAGGTCATTCTCTCTGTTCCTAGTGACATCACAGATCAATGGGAAGAAGTTACAGACAGGCATTTTTTTTTTTTTTTTTATTTGGGTGAAGATTTACAGAGTAAATTCACTTTTCATACAGCAGTTTACATAATATACTTTGTCTCATGTCATTGACCAAATTTTACAATGCAACAGCTCCCCTCCTACTTCCTCCCCATAGTTACCTCTTCCCAGTGTCCATCCCTCCATACTCTTCTGCACCCTGAGCTGTCTCCCTGTGCATAAGCAGCCCTTCCTTCTCCCATGATTGTTCTCTCCAGGGCGTGTGACAGACAGGCATTTTAATTCTTAAAGCAGATAAAATACTTAAATGTATTTCCCCAAATTTCATTGGGAATGGGTTTCCACCTGATCACTCCAGTCATAGAATATATAATTGTGAATAACAAAGTGGTTAATTTATAAATACTAATGCTGATAGATGGCAGGTAGGTGATGGCTATAAGAATTATAAACATATATGAGATTGTACTCTTTTAAAAATTAAGCTTAGCAATTCTACAACCTGGAATGTAAGTAGGTGCTTTCCATTTTGAAATGAATAAAAGATAAAAAAAAAAAAAGCCTGTTTATAAAAGAATTATATGTATTTTGAGCATTTGCTTGCTTACAGGCATTTAAGAGTTCTCACGGAATTTGCAGAACCATGCATAAGAGCTGTGAGAAAGTGAAGACGATATTCTAATAAAACCTTAGAAAAGAGATCGAATACCTGACAAGGGAGAGACTAAGAGTGAAGCTGGAGGAAATGGTGGGAATTGAAAGAAGAGAAAACAGCCTCATGACTGTCAGTTAAAAGGACCAGAGGAGAATACTCCATCAGCTGTAATCAAGGTGGAGGGGTACAGTAGAGAAACTGTGTGTTATGAGTCGGAATTGACTTGATGGCACACAACCACAACAGAATTGTGTCACTGTTGATCCTGGGCAGTAGTGTCCTATTGTACACACTCATTTAAATAATCATCCACTAGTCACAGAGAAAAGACTCAAGACCACAGCTAGCTTGTCCAACATGTTAGGGAAAACTAGAAAAAGGCATGCTCCTGGGCAGATGCAGGCTGTAGTAAAGAGGATGTTGCTGATCCATGGCATGAGGTGGCAATATTAATACACAAAATGTCACCACTGACAGATCAAGTATTGGTGACAAGTGAGGCTCTGGGTGATTGTATGTTTGATACTTCTCTGCAATTTTGTCAGAATGAGAGGTATAAGGAAGCTGGTTGGTTGGTCTTACTTAAGCTAGACAATGTGGTGAAAGAAAGAGATGAACTTAGGGCTTCAAAGTCACAGCTCAAGTAACACATTAAAGACCTCAATGTTACCACTTGTGCCCTGAAAGAATGCCTTATTTCTTGTACTTAATAGAGCTGATATTGCTGAAAAATAAACCCAGTGTCTTATGGAAAGAGTGGCTGAATTATAACACCAATTGAATTCCTATCATTGAGTGGTGTCTGAAGTTAAAGTGATGGCATTTATTGGCAAGAAATGGGATACTGAAACTTGGGATAGGAACATATGGACAGATAATTAGAAAGGTGGGGACACTGAGCCCCTAAATTCCATTGAGTCACTCCTGCCAGCAGAACCAGCTCTCTTACCCCCATCTGATGAGATTAATTCAGCTGCACCAGATGAGCCACCGTATCACCTGGGGTGGTACCTGGGACATTGTCTGAGGCATTGCCTGAGTCAGATGCCTCACAAGACATTGCTGAATGTTCCCGGCACCACCCCCACTATACATTGTTGCTTCTAGACCTTTTGCCCTGTTGCTGGGGCTTCATAGAGACTGAATGCCTAACCATGGGCCATTAAGTCACCATGCAGCCTGAGCTGCACATCGTGAATTGGATGTTGCCTGATCCACAGAGTCATAAAGTTGGATGTGCACAGCAGTGCTCCATCATTAAATGGAAACGGTATGTACAAGATCAGGATTGAGCAGGACCTGAAACAAGTAAGTTGCCTGAGAAAGTGGCCCAAATGCCCATGCCCATGGTCCCCACTCCAGTCACATTACTTTCCCTTCTCAATCTGCACCTATGGCCTTATGGGGCATTCTTATGATCAATTGACAAAGGAAGAGAAAATTCATGCATGGTTTACAGATGGTCTGTACAATGTGTAGGCACCATCCAAAAGTGAATAGCAGCACACTGTAGCCCCTTTCTGGGAACTCTGCTGGGGAAGAGTGGCAGAGAAATCCCCCCAGAACTTTGAGCAGTGCACTTGGTCATTTACTTTGCTTGGAAGAAGAAATGGCCAGATGTGTGATTGTATACTGATTCACAAGCTGTCACCAATGGTTTGGCTAGACAGTCAGGGACTTGGCAGGAACATGGTTGGAAAATTGGTGACAAGAGGGTGTGGTGTGTGGATAGACTTCTCTGAACAAGCCAAGAAAGCAGAGTATCTGTGTCTCATGTGAATGTTCACCAAAGGGTGATCTCAACAGAAAAGGAGTTGAACAATCAAGTGGATAGGAAAAATATAGGATAGATGCTGTGGAAACAAGTCATCCTTTTTCCTCTGCCACTCCTATAATTACCCAATAGACTTATGAAGAAGGAGGCCATAGTGGCAGGGATGGAAGTTACACAAGGGCTCTGCCATAGGGACTGCAGTCACCAACTTGGCAACAGCCACTGATGAGTGCCCAATTGACCTGCAGTAGATACCAACACTGAGTCTATGATATGAAAACACGCCTCAGTGCAATTAGTTAGCAAGCTAATGGCAGGTTGATTACATTGGACAACTTCCATCATGGAAAGGGTAGTGATTTCTTCTTACTGGAATGGACACTTATTGTGAGTATAGATTTGCCTTCCCTGCAAGCAATGCTTCTGCCAAAAACACCATTCATGGACTCAAAGAATGCCTTATCCACCCTCATGGTATCACACATAGCATCACCTTGGATCAAGGGACACATTTTACAGCAAATAAAGTATGACAACAGGCCCACACTCATAGAATTCACTGGTTTTAGCATGGTCTCCATCATCCTGAAGGACCTGATTTGCGAAAATGATGGAATGGCCTTCTAAGGACACATTTACAGCACCAGCTAGGGGCAATGTTCTCAAGAAGGCTCTAAACAAACATCCTATATATGGTGCTGTTTATCCAATAACCAAGAGAAATGGGTCCAGGAAAAAAGGGGTGAAAATGGAAGTGGTGCCACTCACTATTTAAACATCGTATATATGGTGCTGTTTCTCAAACAGCCAAGAGAGATGGGTCCAGGAACCAAGGGGTGGAAATTGAAGTGGTACCACTCACTATTTTCCCTAGTGACCCACTCACAAAATTTTTGCTTCCTGTTACTGAGACCCTATGCTCTGAAGGTCATGAGGTCTTAGTTCCACCCAGACACACAATACTGATTCCATTGAATTGGAAGTTAAGAATGCCACCTGGCCATTTTGGGCTCTTCCTAACTCTGGATCAACAGGCAAAGAAGGGAGTTACTGTGTTGTCTGGTGTGACTGATCCTGATTACCAAGGGGAAATCAGATTGATGTTATGAATGGAAGTAAAGAAGTGTATATCTGGAACACAGGAGATCCCTCAGACACCTCAACACTATCATGACAAAAAAAAAAAAATCAAACTCACTGCTGTGGAGTCAGATCTGACTACTAGCAACCCCTCCTTGGGTTTCTGAGGCATTATCACTACTACAGAAGTAGATTGCTCAACCTTTTTTCTGAACACTACCATGACCTGTGAGTAAAGTCAATCGAAAATTACAACAACACAATTCTGAAATGACTAATAGCACAGAGTTTTCATGAATGAAGTTTGGGTCACTCTCCCAGAAAAATAACCACAACTAGTTGAGGTGCTTGCTGAGGGCAAATGGTATGGGATGGATAGTGGAAGAAGGTAGTGCTGAATACTTGCTATGACCATGTGATCTGTTGCAGAAATGAGGATTCTGATTGTTATGAGTATTTCTGCCTTGTACTTATGCATCAAATATTTTTGTTTTCTTCACTTATAAAATACAAGATGAAAATAGTGCTAATGCATTTTCAGTTGTACACATCTTATCATATATCATGTTAGCTGCAAGTATGACTTTATAAATGTTTTTATTTAGAGATGATGCATGGTTAAAGGAGATGTGCTCAGGTGCCAAATCAACAAGGGGTGGACTGTGATGGGTATGATATAGTAATCGCCCATGATGAGATCTGATATAATGTAATCACTTCCATGATAAGATCTGCTATGAGCAGCCAATCAGTTGAAAAGGCGTTTCCTTGGGCATGTGGCCTGTTTCCAATATATATGGACATTCTGACAAAGATCTTTGGCTTTTTGCTCAATTTGGATCCTGCCTCTGGCTAATCATTGTTTAACCTCTGGTTCTTTGGACTTGAGCCAGCAGCCTGCAGCACTGCTTGCTGATCTTGGGATTTTTAAGTCCCAGCAGCCCTTGAGCTAGCAGCTTACCATCTGATCTGCCAATCTTTGGCTCATCAGTCAGCCCCTCCAGCTATGTGAGTCAGGAGAAACATCCAGCCTGATATTTGACCCATGGATTTGGAACATGCCAGCATTTACTACAGCATAAGCCATTGTTTGAGATAAACATAAACATGTATGTATATATATATATATATATATATATATATATATATATATATATATATATACACACACACACACACATACATACATACACACACACACACACACATAAGTTTCATTGGATTTGCTTCTCTAAAGAAGCCAGGCTGTTGTTGTTGTTGTGTGCCATCAAGTCAGAACTGACTCATAGCAACCCCTCCTTGGGTTTCCGAGGCAGTATCCCCATGGAAGTATATTGCCCCATCTTCCTTCCAAGGAGTGGTTGGTGGGTTTGAACCACCAGCCTTCTGGTTAGCAGTCAAGTGCCTTAGGCACTATGCTATCAGAGCTCCCGAAGATACTTTAAACAGAACAGTATGTATATATGTATAGTTATTAATGTATATTTTTTAAAAGGAAAAGTATATATACTTTTTCATTTTTTCCCAGAGGTATTTATAATAAATATAACAGCACATTCCTTTGGGAAGAAGGATGTGGCAAGAGAAGATGAAGCACCCCATTACATGCAGTCTAAAGTACAACTTTCTGAACTCAGCATTCAAATGCTTTACCATCTTGGACCCATCCCTCCTTTCCAGCTTCATCTCCTTCCAGTATTAGTTTTAACCAAACTGCATGCCTTGCTGAGCTCCAAAGCATATCATGTCTTTACCTACTACTCCAAAAAATGCACATTCTTTTCCATCTCAATTTTTCACTGTCCTACTTCCTCCTCAACCTCTGACAAAAATGGTCCTTCTTTCATTCCTCATCCTAGGACACTCATACTTGTAAATGTATATATAAGACCTCTGTAGTAACTAAAAAGATAATCATGAAGACTCCATTAAAAACTAAGAAAATTGGAAGTTGTGAAAAATGAAATGGAATGCATAAAAATCAATATCCTAGGCATTAGTGAGCTGAAATGGACAGCTATTGCTATTTTGAATTGGACAATCATGTGCTCTACAATGTTGGGAATAACAAATTGAAGAGGAATGGCATTGTATTCCAGTGAAAAGGAGCGTTTCAAGATCTATCTTGAAGTGTAATGCTATCAGTGATAGGATGATATCCATATCCCTACAAAGAAGACCAATTAATACTGCTGTTATTCAAATTTAAGCACAAAACTGCTAAAGCAAAAAATGAAGAAATAGGAGACTTTTCTTTTCTTTTTTTTTTTTTTTTTACCAACTTCTGCAGATGAAACTGGCCAAATATTCAATCAAGATGTGTTGATAATTACTGATGATTGAAATGAGAAAGTAAGAAACAAAAAAGAAGCCTAGGTTGGAAAATACGGCCTTCATGATAGAAATGACACAAAAGATTGGATGATAGAATTTTGCAAGATCAATGACTTATTAATTGCAAATACCTTTTTTTTGATCAACATAAATGACAAATTTGCAAGTCGGCCTTACCTGATGGAACAAACAAGAATCAAGTCAACTACACTTGTGGAAAAAGACAATGGAGAAGCACAGTATCATAGGTCAGAACAAGACCAGGGACCAACTATAAAAAAGACCATCAATTACTAATGGAAACTAAAGAAAATTAAAACAAGTCCATGAGACCCAAAATGTGACCATGAGTGTATACCACCTGAATTTAGAGACCATCAGAAGAATGGACTTGACACATTGAACACCAATGACCAAAGATCAGATGAGTTGTGGGATGTCATCAAGGATATCATACATGAAGAAAGCAAAAAGACAAGACCACAATAGATGTCAGAAGAGACTCTGAAACTTACTCTTAAATGGAGAGTAGCTAAAGCAAATGGAAGAAATGATGGAATAAAAGAGCAGAACAGTGTTGCTCAAGAAGACAAAGTAAAGTATTATAATAAAATGTGCAAAGACCTGGAGTTAGAAAACCAAAAGGGAAGAACACACCCAGCATTTCTCAGGCTGGAAGAACTGAAGAAGAATTCAAGCCTCGAGTTACAATATTGAAGGATTCTATGGGCTAAATATTGAACAATGCAGGAAGCATCAAAAGAAGATGGAAGGAATATAAAGAGTGACTGAACCAAAAAGAATTAGTCAATATCCAACCATTTCAAGAGGTAGCATATGATCAAGAACAGATGGTATTGAAGAAAGAATACCAGGCTACACTGAAGGAATTGGCAAAAATCAAGACTCAAGGAATTGATGAAATAAATACCTGTTGAAATTTTACAATAAATGGATGCAATGTTGGAAATCCTCACTTGTTTATGCCAAGACATTTGGAAGACAGCTACCTGGACAACTGACTGGAGGATATCCATATTTGTGCCCATGCCAAAGAAAAGTGATCCAACAGAATGGGGAAATTATTGAACAATATCATTGATGTCACAGGCAAGTGAAACTGCTGAAAATAATTAAAAAGTTGTTGCACCCATACCTCGATAGGGAAGTTCCAGAAATTCAAGCTGGATTCAGAACAGGACATGGAATGAGGAGTATCCTTGCTGATTTCAGATGAGTTTTGGCTGAAGCAAAGAATACCAAAAAGATGTATGCCTGTGTTTTATTTACTATCCATAGCATTCGAGTGTGTAGATCATAACAAATTATGCATAACATTGCAAAGAATGGGAATTCTAGAACACTTAATTATGCTCATGTGGAACCTGTATATATATCAAGAGACAATCTTTTGAATAGAATAAGGGGATGTTGCAAGGCTTAAAATCAGGGAAGGTATGTGTCTGAGTTGCATCCTTTCACCATATTTATTCAATCTGTAACCTGAGCAAATAATCCAAAAAACTGGACTGTATAAAGAAGAACACAAATTAGGATTGGAGGAAGACTCATTAATAACCTGTGATATACATATGATAAAACATGGCTTGCTGAAAGTGAAGAGAACTTGAAGCACTTACTAATGAAAATCAAAGGCTACAACCTTCCATATGGGTTACACTTCAACATGAAGAAAACAAAAAGCCTTACACACACAAAAATAAAATAAAATAAAATAAAATAACCCAAACTCACTGCCGTTAAGTCACTCCTGACTCTCAGTGACCCCTCCTTGGGTTTCCGAGGCAGATCTCTATGGAAGTA
>NW_006921933.1:2173372-2176201 GCF_000298275.1 Orycteropus afer afer
ATATATTCCTGTCAGAGTGGCACTAAGAAACCAAAACAGCACCTAACAACAACAACATGCAAAATAAAATTGTCCCTATTATGACCTCTGAAATGACTTCACCACTTACAACATCAGCTTCAAGCTTGAGGTTCAGGATCACATCTAAAACAGAACAGGTGGAAGATGACAGAATTGACAGACAAGCTACACAGACCCACTTCAACAAAGAAAAGAGAAACAAATTGGCAAAGATACGGAAGATAATTCTGGAGCCCAGAGCTTTGAAAGGAAGGATACAGAAGTGGATTAAACACCAACTAGTAGATGAACCTGAATGAAAATAGTGAATAAGGAGACAGATGGAGACAGCTATGAACTGTCAGCTATCCTGATGGCATCGACAGTTCGAATATTTCCAAGTGGTGTTAGGACCTGAGAATTAACCTAAAAATTTGCCCTGTTTGCCAAGAGCTGCATGGACTACTGCATTGGTGGCTGATGACTAAAAGAGAAACAGCAAAGAAAGAGACAAACTGAGTTGTGGACTTTCAGCTGTCTGGAGGGTGCAGCCATTATGAATGTTTTACAAGCTACAGCCACTTTGGATATTTAAAGCAACAGCATTCTCATTCAGATTCCAGGGACCTAAGAGTAGGCTCTACTTGCCAAGGACAGGACGGACATTTAAAAGGCTGATGAGTAGAAAGGAGGAAGGTGGTGAGTGCATAAATGTTGCCAATTAGTGATTACAGGAGCACAGTACCCTGCTTACTCAGACACATACATTTCAGAAAATGAAAGTCTTGGGCAAATCTTTCCAACATACAATCACCAATTAAATACAAACACAAAAATGTTATAATGTATAGGACACAACAGAACATCACAATCCACACAAAGAAGCAAGAAAAAGCACTAGAAACAAGAGACCAGGGTACAGATCCAGAACACATCCCAGAGGAAGAAGCAGCATTGGAACTCCTTGATAAGGAATTCAAAATAATTATATTTAGTACCTTAAATGAACTGAGAGACAGATCAAGAAAAACACTGACAAAATTAAGGAAAACACCGACAAAACCCTAGAAAAATTTTGGAAGGCAATATAAAAACAAAATGACAAAATAAATGAAAATTAGAAATGATACAAAATCTACAGATAGAAATCTAGAAGATTAATATTAAGTTTTCAGAAATAGATAACACATTGAATGGGCAAAGGAGCAGAATTGAATCAAAAGAAGACAGAATCAATGAGATTGAAGACAAATACCTCAATACTTTTTTGGAAAAGGATCAATCAGAAAATGGATCAAAACAAAATGAAGAAAGCCTAAGGTTTGTGTGTGATACCATCAAGAGGAATCATTTCTGTGTAATTAGAGTTTCAGAACAGGAATAGACCAAAAAAAAAACACACACAGAGAAAATTGTCAAAGATTTGTTGGAAGAGAATTTCCCTGATAAGATGAAAGATGAAAATATATCCATTCAAGAAGTCCAATGAACTCCAAACAAGATAGACCTCAAAAGAAAATCACAAAAACATATCATCATCAAACTCACCAAAACCAAAGACAAAGAAAGAATCGTGAGAGCTGCATGAGAAAAACAAAAAGTTACCTATAAAGGGCAACCAATAAGATTAAGCTTGGATTTCTCAGCAGAAACCATGCAGGTGAGAAAACAATGGGATGGTATACATAAAACTCTGAAAGAAAAAAATTTCCAACCAAGAATTATATACCCAGCAAAATTGTCCCTCAAATAGTGAAATTAAGACATTTACAGATAAGCAGAAATTAAGGGAATTTGTTACAACCAGACCAACCTTAAAAGAGATGCCAAAGGGAGTCCTTTGGACAGAGAACCAACAACAGGAAATAATAACCAACCATTAACACACAAGATGACATAAGCCAGAAACCAACCCAGTTATAGAAGTATCCAAAGTAAATAAGCTTACAATATTGTAAACAGGGAACTAGAAACATCAACTGGCAAATGAGGACAACTAAAAACCAAAAAGAGGGAAAAAAATTGCATAATTACAGAACTTCTAAATGGTAAAGAAGTCAAGACAATTGCAAGATAGGAAGACTGTTCTAAACTTGGGAAGAAAATTATAAATCACAGGGTAACCTCAAAGAAAAGTGATACAATTTCACATCAAAATTAAAAAGAGGACAAGCACAAATATCTAGCAAATACTAAAACAACAGCAATGAAAGAAGTGATAAGACAATTCATAAACAAAACAGCTCAGCATAGAAACTTAGATGGAACAAAGAAATCAGCAACACCATGAGAAAACACATAACAAAATGACAGTAACAAATTCATATTTGTCAATAATTAGACTGAATTTAAATGGATTAAATGCACCACTCAAGAGATGGAGAATTGCAGACTGGATAAGAAAACAAGACCCAACTATATGCTGTCTACAAGAGACTCACCTTAGACACAATGACAAAAATAGACTAAAAATCGAAGGTTGGAAAAAGATATGTCAAGCAAATAGCAATCATAAAATAGCAGGAGTGACAATATCAATTTCTGATCAAACTGAATTTAAGACAAAAACCACCATATGAGACAAGGAAAGACATTATATAATGATTAAAGGATCAATTGAACAAGAAGACATAACCATAATAAATACCTATGCACCCAATGAAAGAGCCCCAAAATACATAAATCAGACTTTTAACAGAATTGAAAATACAAATAGATGATTCCACAGTTATAGTAGGAGACTTTAATACACCACTTTCAATGAAAGGTAGAACAACTGGAAAGAAACTCAATAAAGATGCAGAAAAACTAAACAATACAATCCACCAA
>NW_006921933.1:2176456-2177994 GCF_000298275.1 Orycteropus afer afer
CAAAATCTTTGGGACACAGAAAAAGCAGTGATCAGAGCCCAATTTATAGAAATAAATGCACACATCAAAAAAAGAAGAAACAGCCCAAATCAAAACCTTAACCCAACATCTCCAACAATTAGAAAAAGAGCAGAAAAAAAAAAAAGCCTACAGTCACCAGAAGAAAAGAAATAATAAAGATTTGAACAGAAATAAATGAAACAGAAAACAGAAAGAGTACAGAAAAAATCAATAAGACTAGAATTTGACTTTTTGGAAAAGTTAATAAAATTGACAAACTTAACAAAGGAAAACAGGAAGAGAATAAAAATAACACAAATAAGAAATTAATAAGATGGTGTCACAACAGAACTAACAGAAATTAAAAGGATATCAGGATACTTTGAAGAACTATACTCCAACAAATTTGAAAATTTGGAAGAAATGAACAGATTTCAAGAAACATACTACTTACTGAAGCTAACAACAATTGAGGTGGAAAATTTGAACAGATCCATAACAAAAGAAGAATTTGAACAGATTAAAAAAAATAATAATAATACCAACAGCAACAAAAAAAAAGCCCTGACCCAGACGGTTTCACTGGAGAATTCTACCAAATGTTCAGAGAACTGACACCAATCTTACTCAAACTATTCCTGAGCATAGGAAAGGGTGGAATCCTCCCAAATTCATTTTATGAAGCAAGGATAATCTTGATACCAAAACCAGGCAAAGACATCACTAAAAAGGAAAACTACAGACCAATATCCTTCATGAATATAGATGCAAAAGTCTTCAATGAAATCTTAGCAAATATACTCCAACAACATATCCAAAAAATAATATATATGACCAAGTAGGGTTCATACCAGGTATGCAAGGATGGTTCAACATTAGAAAAACAATCAACATCATCCATCACATAAATAAAGAAAAAGAACCACATGATCATATCATCAATCGATGCAGAAAAGGCATTTGATAAAATTCAACACCCATTCCTGATCAAAACTCTCAGCAAAATAGGAATAGAAGGGACGTTCCTCAATATAATAAAGGGCATCTATGCAAAATCAAGGGAGCTCTGGTAGCATAGTGCCTAAGGTACTTGACTGCTAACCAGAAGATTGGTGGCTCAAACCCACCAGCCACTCCTCAGAAGGAAGATGGGGCAATCTACTTCCATAGTGATACTGCCTCAGAAACCCAAGAAGGGGTCACTATGAGTAGGGTCCAATTCGAGGGCACATAACAACAACAACATGCAAAACCAACAACCAACATTATTCTCAATGGAGAGGCACTGAAACCTTTCTCCTTGCAAACAGAACCAGACAAGGATGCCCTCCATCACCACTTCTTTTCAACATTGTATTGGTAGTCCTAGTCAGGGCAATAAGGCAAGAAAGGGAAATCAAAGGCATCCAAATTGCTAAAGAAGAAGTCAAACTGTCCCTATTTGCTGATGATATGATACTATACACAGAAAAGCCAAGAGACTCAGTCAAAAATCTACTGGAACTAATTGAGAGATTTAGCATAGTGGCAGGATATAA
>NW_006921933.1:2178977-2179959 GCF_000298275.1 Orycteropus afer afer
TTTTTTCTCTTATTGCCCTCTCCCCAGATACTGAGGTGTTTTTTGGTTGGGGTTGGTTTGGTTTTTTTTCCTTTTTCTCTTTTTTGGTTGCTGTTCCAGTGAGATCACATAGTATGCTTTTTGTCCATTTGCTTTTACTTTTTTGATGGTTATTCAATTGCTATTTTTTATCTAACTGAGTGGGAGACAGCAAGAGTTACCATATGACACAACTACACCCACGTTACCTGCAGCTGCACTTACTAAGTGAGAGACTCCACCTCCTTTTCCACTAATGAGCCTATGATAAACAACCACCAAGAAGAGCCAGACTCATCCTAGCCACCCTTCACAAACTGTTAACAAAGATCTAAATACAACAATGTCACAATGTCTCAGAGTTAACAGTCCATCACAATCCACACAAAGAAGCAAGATAAAGTGGTAGAAACAAGGGAGCAGGATACTGACCAGAACACATCCCTGAGGAAGAAACAACATTGGAACTCCCTGATAAGGAATTCAAAAGAATTATATTTAGGTATATTCAAAGGATTGAGAGACAGATTAAGGAAAACACAGACAAATCCCTAGAAGAATTTTGGAAGAAAATACAAGAATAAAATAACAAAAAAATGAAAAATTAGAAATGATTCAAAATCTACAGATAGAATCCAGAAGATTAATACTAAATTGTCAGAAATAGATAACACATTGGAAAGGCAAAGGAGTAGAATTGATCAAAGGAAGACAGAAATAATCAGGTTGAAGACAAATACCTGAATACTTCTTTGGAAAGGGAGCAATCACAAAAAAGATCAAAACAAAATGAAGAAAGCCTGAGGATCATGTGGGATACCATCAAAAGGAATAACCTACATGTCACTGGAATTCCAGGACAGGAAGAGAATAATAAAACCACTGAGAAAATTGTTCAAGATTTGTTGGAAGAGAACTTCCCTGATATGATGAAAGATGAGAATCTATCCATTCAGGAAGTCCA
>NW_006921933.1:2199468-2200252 GCF_000298275.1 Orycteropus afer afer
AAAAAAAAAAAAATCATTAATTTTATATGGAAAGGAAAGAGACCTCAGATAAGCAAAGCACCATTGAAGAAGAAAAAAGTAGGAGGTCTCACACTGCCAGATCTCAAAACCTACTATAGAGCCACAGTAGTCAAAACTGCCTGGTATTTGTACAGTGACAAACACATAGTCCAGTGGAATAGAATTGAGAACCCAGAAATAGATCCATCGACCTATGGTCAGCTGATTTTTTACAAAGGGCTGAAATCCATTGAATGGGGAAGAAATGGTCTCTTTAACAAAAGGTGCTGGCAAAACTGGGTATCAATTTGCAGAAAAATGAAACAAGATCCATATCTCACACCATACACAAAAACTAACTTCAGATGGATTAAAGACTTAAATGCAAAACCTAAAACTATAAAGTTCCTCAAGGAAAAAATAGGGGCAAATTCCAGGGCCCTAATTTATGGGGTCAGTGTTGTATCCTTTCACCACACTTATTCAGTCTGCATGCTGAACAAATCATCTGAGAAGCTAGACTATATGAAGAAGAACATGACATCAGGATTGAAGGAAGAGTCATTAACAGCCTGCAATATGCAGATGACAATTTGCTTGCTGAAAATGAGGATGACTCGGAGCACTTACTGATTGTTGTTGTTGTTGTTATGTGCCGTCGAGTCATACCTGACTCATAGCGACCCTTCTTTGGGTTTCTGAGGCAGTATCACTATGGAAGTAGGATTGCCCAACCTTCCTTCTGAGGAGTGGCTGGTGGGTTTGAACTGCCAGCCGTCTGGTT
>NW_006921933.1:2200702-2207329 GCF_000298275.1 Orycteropus afer afer
AGTCTGTTGGCAGAGGGACGGTGGGCTGGGAGAGAGACTAAGCTTTTTTTTTTTTTTCCTGAACTCAAATTGTAACCTGTGGCGCTTCCCTAATAAACCCCATAATCTGTGAGCTCTGTGTGGCCACTGCAGTGAATTATCGAACCCAGGAGAGAGGTGGTGGGTGCTCTGGGAGGAACAGTTGGAGAAAGGGCTGGAGGGAGGTAGCATGTCTGGCCTTGCAGTAATAGGCCTTGGGCTATTGATAGTGATTCTGCCTCCTCTTGTGGGATTAGAGGAGGTCAGAACATGTGGCCTCCTTGTCATTTTAGCACTGATGAAGATTAAAGACTACAGTCTGCAGTATGAATTACACCTCAACATATGAAAAACAAAAATCCTCACAACTGGACCAATAAGCAGCATCACAATAAATGTAGAAAAGACTGAAGTTATCAAAGATTTCATATTACTTGGTTCCACACTCAACACCAATGGAAGCAGCAGCCAACACATCAGACAAGGTATTGCACTGGGCAAATCTGCAGCAAAGGACCTCTTTAAAGCACTGAAAAGCAAGGTTGTCTCCTTGAAGACTAGTTGTACCTAACCCAAGCCATGGTATTTTCAATCACCTTATATGCATGTGAGAGCTGGACAATGAATAAGGAAGACCTAAGAAGAGTTGATGCTTTTGAATTGTGGTGCTGGTGAAGAATGCTGAAAGCACCATGGACTGCCAAAAGAACAAACAAATCTGTCCTGGAAGAAGTGCAGCTGAATGCTCCTTGGAAGTAAGAATGGCCAAACTTCGTCTTACCTACTTTGGTTGTGTTATCAGAAGAGACCATTCCCTGGAGAAAGATATCATGCTTGGCAAAGTGGAAGGTCAGCAAAAAAGGTGAAGGCCCTCAACAAGATGGATTGACACAGTGGCTGCAACGATGGGCTCGGGTATAGCAGGACTGTGAGGCTGGCCCAGGACCAGGCAGTGTTTCATTCTGTTGTACATAGGGTCACCATGGATCAGAAATGACTTGACAGCACCTAACAACAACAATTTATGGCATAAATAGACTGTCAAGCATAACCCAAAATGCAGAAACAGCAGAAGAGAAACTAGATGAATGGGACCTTCTAAAAATTAAGTTTCTATGTGGTTCAAAAGATTTCTTCAAAAGAGTAAAATGACAACCTACAGACTGGAAAAATATTTGGCAACAATATATCTGATAAGGGACTTATCTCTAAAAATTATAGAAAACTCCAATGTCTCAACAACAAGAAGACAAACAATCCAATTAAAAAATGGACAGAAGACATGAATAGAAACTTCACCAAAGAGGTGGCCAACAAACACATGAAAAAATATTCATGATCATTAGCCTTTAGAGAGATGCAAATCAAAACAACAATGAGACAACATCTTGCCCCAGCACTAATAGCAAAGTTCAACAAGACAGAAAATAACAAATGCTGGTGAGGATGTAGGGAGATTGGGACTTCTTACACTACTTGTGGGACTGTAAAATGATACAACCACTGTGGAAAGCAGTATGGTGATTCCTTAAAAAGATGGAGTTAGAAATACCATTTGATCCAGCCATTCCATTACTAGATATATATCCTAAGGAAGTGAAAGCCAGGACAAGAACAGACATATGCACATACATGTTCATAGCAGCACTATTTATAATAGCAAAAAGATAGAAACAACCTAGGTGGCCATCAACACAACAATGGATAACCAAACTATGGTACATACACACAATGGAATACTATACAACACTAAAGAATAATGTGGAATCTGCAAAACACTGCATAACATGGATGAACTCGGAGGACATTATGTTGAGTGAAATAAATCAATCACAGAGGGACAAATATGGCATTAGTTCATTATTGTTAAAAATCAAGGAAAGGTTTGTATCTGGAAGGAAACTTTCTTTGTTGGTTACCGGGGTGGGAGGGGAGGGAACACTGCAAAAATAAACAAACAAATAAATAACAGAGTGAAAATAAATAAATAAAACAGTACAGGAGTGAATGAGATTCCTTAAGGCCTAGAGTTACCAATGACTAACTTATATACAACCTATGCCATTCCAAACCAACCCCCATAAAGCCTATCAGGAGAAAATTGACTCAGTGTTCTGGCCCAGGTTTCCATTTTGGCTGCACTTTTCCTGCGTGCACAGGTGTGCAATGGGTCCTTGGGTGGCCAAAGGCAGGAGGTGGGTCCCTGCAACATGGTGCACCCAGTTGTGGCCTACAATAGCAAGCAGAGAGCCTACAGGCACCCACTTCCCTCGGAGCTTGGAAAGGTTTGATCCCACTAACCATGTGCCCTAAGCACCATGGTTCTGGCTCTAATGGAGTACTTGCAAGTGGCAGCGGCTGGGACTGGAGCCCTGGATCTGTGCTCTGTGTGTTGTCAAACTACAACCCTTCAAAGTGATGTGCTGGACACAGGGTGGGCCTCCTTTCCGCTCCCTTACCCAGCTCTGCCCCACCCCATCCTGCCAGGCTCTCCGTGTAGTATACCTCTGCAGGCTTCTGTTTCCCCTGTCTTACACATGTTGTTGTTCTTGTTGTTATGTGTTATTGAGTAGAACCCGGCTCATAGTGACCCCTCCTTGGATTTCCAAGGCAGTATCACTATGGAAGTAGATTGCCCAATCTTCCTTCCGAGGAGTGGCTGGTGGATTTGAACTGCCAGCTTTCTGGTAGGCAGTCAAGTGCCTTAGGCACTACATTACCAGAGCTCCACATGTGGAATTTCACAATTGCAGCAGTTCTTGGACTTTCAGTGGCTGGGTGCTGGTGGAGGAGGGCAGTCTTACATTCTTTACCTTTATATGGTTTCCAGTGGTCAATAGAGAACTTCTGACTTGGATTTCCCTTAGCATCCTCTTCCCAACCTTTGTGCCCAGAGCTCAGTCTTAGCACATCCTGAGTGATACTTTCTCCCTTACACCCCAAGGCAGGGGACTCATAATTGGTGTGTGGGGCTGACAGATATGGTGAAGAGGTGATGAGGGTATGATCCATCTGGGCCCAGCACGATCCTACCCAGGCCCTCAATCCTTCCTACTTCTGCTGAAGAGGGTTTAAAACCTAGCAAAAATATGGCTCTGTGGTACCACGTAGATTTTTTAGTTCAGAGTCTACAATAAAGAATCTAATTGACCTCAAAGATTTTATAGAACAGAATCTTCTGAGTATTTTGGGTAATATTTTCCATGCAGGTATCTCTTTAACTCTACAGAAAGTTCGTATAATGGTTTGTAATAAAAAAAGATATTACTTTGCAATGCATATTAAACCATTATTGTTATTGTTACTATATTAATTATGTTAAATATGTTTGTGTATTTGGAAGTGTTTCTTCAATGTTTTTTATGCATAGAAAGGTTCACTATATGTTATATACAGAGACAAACATTTGACTAACTGATTTTCGATATGAATATACCTAACTGCTCTGACTTATGCACAAATTCAACTTAAAGGTAGATTTAAGACTGGAACTCTTTCCTAATCCAGGAACTGGCTATATCTGAAGACCTGTAAATTGAAGAGATCAAGGATAGAATAATCACTCTAGGTACTCTTATTCAAAAAGGGGGGGGGAGGATGCTGGGAGACACAAAGCAGTCACTAGTCTATAGCAATTTGAAATAAAGCTGGGCATATGTCACCAGTTCCTTGATTAGGGCCAGGACTGATTTTTGAGGGAGCTCTGGTGGTGTAGTGCCTAAGGCATTTGACTGCTAACCAGAAGACTGGCAGCTCAAACCCACCAGGCACTCCTCAGAAGGAAGATTGAGCAATTTACTTCTGAAGTGTACAGCCTTGGAAACCCAAGGAGGGGTCACTATGAGTCAGAATCGACTCGATGGCAGTGTGTTTGGTTTATTTTTCTTTGACTGCTTCTTGAAAATTGTTCTCCACAGCTCTCAGCTCCCTTGCCTGGACTCTTGGTCTTCCCTCTGAATCATCCTTCCTTTTTCATAGTAAAAGGCCTGGGTCTGCATCTTTCTCATGCTGTTTCCATAACATAAATGGTTAGGAATCCAAGACCTCTTTTCATTATGATAACTTCTGTCTCTTTCAGTCCAAAATGGCACTACTTCTGCCAACATAATTCTCTTGAAAATTTTGTGGGTTTTCTATGAATCATACTAGGATTCCCTTCATTAGACTAAAACCACAATTAGAAATGTCTTAGAGACAGGATCTCCTCTATCTTAGACCCCTTGTAAGGCTGTTAGGGAGAGCACCCTTAAGAGTTTCAAACTCTATTAAGTATTTTTTACATATAACATGCCCATGTTAAATAATGCATGGCTTGCAAAACAAGCAAACAAAACTTATAACACTCACCGTTTTCTCCATGAAATAATAAATAAGAGAAGTAAGTCAAATGATAAAACTGAAAAAATGGTGCAAATCTGTCCAATCAGACTTTGCTTATACTCAGTCTCCCAGCAATACTGAGTCTGTGGCTATATACCCCACACTACCCTCGTCTTGCCCTCCATGTTCTGATGTCCACAGAACTTTCTCGACCTCCCTTTGCTCACAAAGCAGGGTCTGGATTGCAATATAGGTATTCCAGGGTTCATTCAGTGCAGTGTGTCCACTCCCATCTGAGATTACTTTCCATGGGTACCAAAAAAAATTTTTTTTTTAAAAATACACATTTGTCATTTTGCCCAAGAAAGAGAAAGTCTGAAAGACAAATTAATTGATGTTTAAGAAAATGAAGAGCTATTTCAAGGATGAGATGGTTTACTTCTCACCATCTTTGCTGAGCAAAGATAAATGGTAATAAAAAACTGTCATGCAATGAACTTGAAGTGGGTAGGTAAGGAGAAATGAAGGGCTAAGACCATAGCAATGGCTAGGTACAAACTGAAAACTAGCCTCAGAAGAGTTAGAACATATGAACCAATTCCCAACAGTTTCTTAGTCAATAGTAAGGCACACTGCTAGGAGTTGGGGGAAGACAAAGGTATTTAAGACATGAGGTTTACTCTCGAGGAACTTACAGTCTAGGGACAGATTCTCATGTGTTTTGGGAACAAAAGTAATTACATAGAATATACAAGGACATTGTAGTGGTGCTGGAAAGTAAATCAGTGGTTCCAGGCTGTTACCACTGGAAAGGAACCTGGCGATGATCTCTTTCAAGCCCATCACATTATAGGTTTATTCAATTTGCCTGAACACCAGCCAAGTGTCCAGTACTACATTAAACATTTTGGAGGATACAAATACACATCAGATAAAATCCAAATCTCAAAATATTTCATGTGTCTCTCCCTATCCCTTTCTCCTTCCTGGTACAGAGGAGTCAGCACTATGGTTGAGGACAGGAGAAAGTGAGGGAGATGGAGGCAGGAGACACACAGAGGCAGGGGCCAGTGTCTCAGCAGTGGTGGATGCAGAAATGAGGGAGGGCAGTGTAGATGCGGTATGTGAAGGAGATGGTGGTGAGACTGGTCATGCTGAGCAAATACACATATTGAGCATAATGGGACTGTTAGAGCTGGAAAAGCTACTTATAAACCTGAAAAGGAAGAAGACCCAAAGAGCTCAGAGTGTTAGAATGGAATTGGGGATAAGATAGACACACTGCTGCACATGGAAATAATTGAAGTTGTGTGTGTGCATGCATGCTTGCTTTCCTACTTTTGTCCATTGACATGACTCAGAAGCAAAGACAACCCTGTAACAATGATTAAACCAAGTGCCCAGATTTTAGTTTCAAAATATCGTCCTCCAACAAAAGAAACCAGGGCTTCATTGAGAACTGTCTAGCTCTGTGGCTGGAGCAGGGAAAATATTAGATGAGTCTAGAAAAATGTGTTGTGCCAGAAAGTAAACAAATACTCAGTAAATGATAGGGACATGTCAAAAGGACACCAGAAGCCAGTTTGAAGGACTAGCCAAATCTGGGACAACTTGAATATTAAAATAAATGATGACAGTACCAGGTCACAACACACTGAATAAAATAGAAATTACTAAATACATACTCATAAAGTTATACAAATGAATGAATGAACCAATAAAAAGAAAAGACTTTTTCTACTTCAAAAATTTACTTCATTTAAGTGTGCATTTCTTTGTATGGATTTATCCATATTGTTGTGTGTATTCCTATGTTGTATATTCATTCTCTGATTTCTGAGTAGTATTCTATTCTGTGGATGTCTGTCTGAATAGTGTATCCATCCACGTGTTGATGAATGTTTGGATTCTTTCCAATTTGGGGTGATCATGAAAGAAGCTGCTGCTGTCAATATTTGTGTACAGGCTTTGATATGGACATATATTTTTATGTGAATAAATGGAAAGCTCTTGCTTATCACTGAATGTACACTAATGACTGTAAACTAATAAATGTAGAAGGAATGATGGAAATAGAGAATCATCACTTGGCAATCATTACAGATATGGTCAATTTTGGTTATGAAGAAGCATCAGATGGACTAGGTTGAGGACCATCCTTCAGAATTTGAGGTCTCTTAAGACCTGGAAAGAAAATTAAAGGGAAAGACTGAAGAAGCATTCCAGGTTGAAGAAACATAATAACTAAATGTAATACATGCCCCTGGATGAGATCCTGGACCAAAAAAA
>NW_006921933.1:2207429-2211536 GCF_000298275.1 Orycteropus afer afer
AGGTTGGGCAATCCTACTTCCGTAGTGATACTGCCTCGGAAACCCAAGGAGGGGTCACTATGAGTCGGGGCCGACTCAACAGCAAACAACAACAAACAACAAATGACCCTATAGGACAAAACAGAACTACCGTGTGTGGTTTCCAAGGCTGTAATCTTTATGGAAGCAGACTGCCAGATCTTTCTCCTGCAGAGTGGCTGCTGGGTTTAAACCACAACTTTCAGTTAGTAGCTGAGCACTTAACCACCATGCCACCAGCATTCATTATTAGGGTGGTTGGCAAAATTTAAATGGAAGCCATATAGCTTATTTCAAAGAACTGCTCATAAATTAATACTCAAAGGGAAAAGATCTTTTAGAAAAGTTTTTAAAAGAAATGATCATCATACTCAACAAATAATTTAAATCATAGATCTCAAGGAAGCCAAAGATGTCATTAAAGAAATTCAGAAAGGAATAACTTTTTGAATCAGTGGCACAGCTTTTATGTAACAAAATACTATGGATTTTGATGGTCTATTTGATCAGTTCCAGATCTTACCTGCTAATGGAAATTTGAAAGCTCTGTATTACATATATCAGAAAAGAACTATGTATAGTCAGGACCTAGGAGCTCTGGTAGCATAGTGCATAAGGCACTTGACTGCTAATCAAATGGCTGGTGGTTCAAACTCACCAGCCACTCTTCGGAAGGAAGGTTGGGCAATCTACTTCCATAATGATACTGCCTTGGAAACCCAAGGAGGGATCACTATGAGTTGGGGCCGACTTGACGGCACATAACAACAACAACAACAGCATAGTCAAGATCTAGATGCTACCAACCTCTTCTTGTCTGAACCATTAACCTTGTCAAGCCATTGACCTTGTTGACTTTGGAATTATTGGCCAGCCTATGGATATATAAATTAAATTAAAATATATACTTCTATGGGAACATACATTTGGATGGTTCCTAAAGTTATTTGTTACTGTTATTAGGCACTGTTGAGTCAGTTCCTATGTATGAAACACTGCCCAATCCTGTACCATCCTCATAATTATTGCTATGTCTGAGCCCATTGTTGCAGCCATGGTGTCAATCCATCTCATTGAGGATCTTCCTCTTTTTTTGCTGACCCTCTACATTAATAAGCATAATTTCCTTCTCCAGGGACTGGTCCCAATATGTTCAAAGTAAGTGAGATGAAATCTCTCCATCCTAACTTCTAAGGAGCATTTTGGAGGTTCTTTGTCCAAGACAGATATGTTTGTTCTTCTGGCAGTTCAATATTCTTTGCCAATACCATAGTTAAAATACATTAATTCTTCTTCATTCTGTGATCAGCATAAGCCTCAAAAACTAACATTTGCTCACCAGGAATTGCTACTCGAGAACCTACCAAGGGATAATCACCTAATTCTGATAGAAAATCAATGAGGGTTCTGTTTCTCATTCCAAAAATAACCCCTCAAACCTTGTGAAAAATGTTACTAAATCTTTAAGGGATTTAATAATGCATGCCTGAAAATAGAGTCATTATTTGTCCTACATTTGAAAGATAAATTCATTGTAAAAAAAAAAAAAAAAATTCCAGAAAGATTTTTTTAAACTGATCCATCTGATTGATTGATTTAAAAGCTAGAAAGCAGAAGATTCCAGTGATAATGGATCTGATTCCAAACAATCAGCAGGGAAAAATCACACTCATCCAAAATGGACCTTTATTACAGTTGAAAGGAGCCTGATCCAAAGAAACAACAAGTTGGGACAGATTGAGGTCTTGTGAAAACACCAAGCTGTTTGTGATAATCACACCTGGGTTGGCTGATCTTAATTAAGCAGCTGCATGTGAACAATGTTAGCAGGAACATGGGAACTGGAGAACTTGAGAACACTACTGCTGTGGCTGAAGTTGCCTGGCTTGACCTCACAGATAAGATGAAGAATTTATTATCGTATTCCGTTGATGTGTCCTCTTCTAATCTCTCATTATTGGTTTGTTTCATATGAAACCCTCCTTCAACTTCAGGCTTAACTCATGAATTCCATGTGTATATTGTACATTTGCAATGTGGTGATAATTAAAGATTTTTAAGAACTCCTCAATCCCCACCAAAAAGTGTTTTGTGTAGTCGTTACAAGCTTAGGTTTTAGAATGATCATCCATTCAAACCTTACAGATTGTATGAACTTAGTTGAGTTGTTAAGCCTTTCTGAGCCTCACTTTCTCCTCTATAAAATGGGAATAATAACAGTAACTCTCTCACAGAGGATTAAAGACCATTGAGCCTATACCTAACTGACTCCAGGACAGAATCTTTTGAAGGATATGTGAGCACTTGAAGAGAGACTGATAGAGTCTGATGTTGCTTCACCTTGACTAAGCATAGGCAAGAGCCCATCAGAGATAACAGTTTTCATTTGTATTTAACCTTCCTGACAAAGGGGCATTGGTGGTTCAGTAGTAGAACTCTCACTTTCCACATAGGGGATCCAGGTCCGATTCCTGGCAAGCACAACTCTTGCACAACCACCACCTGTCTGTCAGTGGAGGCTTGTACGTTGCTATGTTGCTGACCAGGTTTCATTGGAGCTTCCAGACTCAGACAGACTAGGAAAAAAGGTCTGATGAACTACCACTGAAAATCAGCCAATTATGGATCACAATAGTTCAATCGCAACTGATCATGGGGATGGGACAGAACAGGGTAGCAGTTTATTCCACTGTGCATGGGGGGTCACCATGAGCTGGGGCAAATTTGACCACAGTTAACAAGACAATCTGATGAGACCTCCCTGACATTATTCCCAAACCTATGCTAAATCTTATCAGAAGTTATACCCTGGAATCTGATCTATTGTGGGGAACTAAGTAGAAGGGCTTGGATCATTTTTGGGATGAAGTGGATGAGAGGACAGTGCTCCCCCCCTTGAAGTCAAACTGGTGGTAGTGGTGAGGTCACTGGCAAAGGGCAACTGTGTTCAGTAAAGCATGAGTCTCATGACAGTTGTCGGTGGCAGAAATGCCTGTATGGTAGCATGATGAAGAGGCTTGAGTGGCAGAACCCAAAGGCCTGTGCCTGAACACATGGAAGAAGGCAGCCAGAGGACAGAAATAGCTGGAAAATGCTGTAATGGGGTAGGAGACAGAGAGTATTTTCTGAAAGACGAATCACTGGAAAAGAACATCTTGTTTGGTAAAGAAGAGAGCCAATGAAAATGAGGGAAACCTTCAATGAGATGGATTGACTCAATAGCCACAATAGACTTGAACATACCAACAATCACAAAGATAGTCCAGGACTGGGCAACATTTCTTTCTGTTATACACTATGTTGCCATGTGTCAGAGCCCACTCGACAGCAGCTAATAACAAGTACATAGGCCATGGTCACAGCCACTTGGGTTACTTATCCAAAGTCTACATTTTGAAACACACACAATGGTGATGGTCATCAATCACATTTAACCACTATAATTTAACCATTATATGAGAAAGGGTCAATCCAAAACCATGTAGCTGGCCTTGGTGTTGAAGCTAGTAGTCATTAACAGAAGAATATAAATCCTATTCCTGGTGACATATAAACTCCCCCATCCCTCAAAAAAAAAAAAAAGCTCACTGCCATTGAGTCAATGCCAACTAATAGCGACCCCTCCTTGGGTTTCCAAGGCAGTATCTCCACAGAAGTAGATTACCCAATCTTCCTTCCAAGCAATGGCTGATGGGTTTGAACCACCAGTCTTCTGGTTAGCAGTCAAATGCCATAGGCACTATGCCACCAGAGTTTGTCAAAGCCCTATTATAAAGGACAGAAGAAGTAATTGGATTGTTTCTGGCTTTTCCAGTAAACCATGGATTCCTTCCTGTTGAGATCAATAGAACTATTGCTTCTAATCTTTTTGAATTCTGTCTTTTGATATTAGGGTTCTTCCAAGAGAACAAAGAGGTCAGATTTTGGGAATGCCCCACTTAATGCTTTAGAGGCTGGTAGTAGAGAAGTCCATGAGTCTCCAGAGGAGAGGCTGGGTAGCTGCCTTTGTTGTTGTTGTTGTTAAGTGCCGTCGAGTCGTTTCCGACTCATAGCGACCCCATGCACAGCAGAACGAAACACTGCCTGATC
>NW_006921933.1:2214810-2235677 GCF_000298275.1 Orycteropus afer afer
CCTGAGTTTCCCCTCCTCACCTAATCCCTTTGGCTGATTGCTCTTCTCTTTGGCTTCCTGGGTTTTACCCCTTTCTCCTGCTCTTCTGGCCTGCTACTCTGTGCTATGCCTGTGCTTACCTTGCTCCCAGAGACCCGGTCCCTGTCGGGAGGGTAACAAGGGAAAGTGTTCAGTGCAGATCAGTGAGTAAGCACAAGTCTGCCCGTGCGATATGCACCAAGGCAAACAAGAGATGTGAGTCATTATCTATTAACCAACTTGCCAGTTGCCATTGAGTCAATCATGACTGATTTAATAGTGTGTCAAAGCAGAACTGTGTTCTACAGGATTTCAGTGGCTAATTTTTCAGAAGTAGATCACTAGACTTTTCTTCTCAGGCATCTCTGGGAAAACCCAAACCTTCAATATTTTTGTTAGTAGCCAAGTATGTTAACCATTTGTACCACCTAGGGAGCTCTGGTAGCATAGTGCCTAAGGCACTTGACTGCTAACCAGCAGGTTGGTGGTTCAAACTCACCAGCCACTCCTCGGAAGGAAGATGGGGCAATCTACTTCCATAGTGTTACTGCCTTGGAAACCCATGGAGGGGTCGCTATGAGTCGGGTCCAACTTGACAGCACACAACAACAACAACAACAGATTCCATTTACCAACTACTAAGAAGAAGCATTGGTAGTTGGAAAATATGACCTTCATGATAGAAATGCCACCAGAGATTACATGATAGAATTTTACAAGACCAATGATTTATTCATTGCAAATAGCTTTTTCAACAACATAAACAGTAACTATAGACATGGACCTCACCAAATGGAATACACGGGAATCAAGTCAACTACATCTGTGTAAAGTGACAATGGAGAACCTTAGTATCATCAGTTGGAACAAGGGCAAGGACTGACTGTGGAATAAACCATCAATTGCTTATATGCAAGTTTGAATTGAGGCTTAAGGAAATTAAAACAAGTCCCTGAGAGCCAAAATATAACTTTGATTATAACCCACCTGAATTTAGAGACCATCTAAAGAATAGATTTGATGCACTGAACATCAATGAGCAGACAAGTTGTAGGATGACATCAAGAACACATATATGCACAAAGCAAAAAGTCATTAAAAAGACAAGAAAGGAAGAAAAGACCAAAGTGGATGTCAGAAGAGACTCTGAAACCTGCTCTTGAACACCGAGTAGCTAAAGTGAATGGAGGAAATGATGAAGGAAAAGAGCTGAACAGAAGATTTCAAAGGGCAGCTCAAGAAGACAAAGTATAATAATGAAATGGGCAAAGACCTGGAGTTCAAAAGTTAAAGGGGAAGAACATGCTCAGCATTTCTCAAGTTGAGAGAACTGAAGAAAAAATTCAAGTCCCAAATTGGAATACTGAGGGACTCTCTGGGCAAAATATTGAATGATGCAGGAAGCATCAAAAGAAGATGGAAGGAACACACAGAGTCACTGTACACGCCTGACACACACCTTGGTGTTTCAGAATTGGTTGATATTCAACCATTTTGTTGTTGTTGTTGTTATGTGCTGTCAAGTCGGACCTGACTCATAGCGACCCCTCCTTGGGTTTCCAAGGCAGTATCACTATGAAAGTAGATTACCCCATCTTCCTTCCAAGGAGTGGCTGGTGGGTTTGAACCGCCAACCTTCTGGTTAGCAGTCAAGTGCTTTAGGTACTATGCTACCAGAGTTCCGGTCCCATATGATCAAGATCTGATGACGTTAAAGGAAGAAGTCCAAGTTGATCTGAAGGAACTGGTATGAAACAAGCCTCCAGGAATTGAAAGAACACACATTGAGATGATTCGACAAATGAATGCAATGCTGGAGGTGTGCTCTTTTTTATGCCACGAAATTTTGAAGACAGCTACCTGGCTGATTCATTCTAGAAGAGATCCATATTGGTGCCCATTCCAAAGAAAGGTGATCCAACAGAATGTGGAAATTATTGAACAACATCATTTATAACACACCAAAGCAAAATTTTGCAGAAGATAATTCAACAATGGTTGCAGCAGTATATTGACAGAGAACTGCCAGAAATTCAAGCTGAAATCAAAAGAGGATATGGAATAAGGGATATCTTTGCTGATGTCAAATTGATCTTGGCTGAAAGCAGAGAATACCAGGAAGATATTTACCTGTGTTTTATTGGCTATGCAAAGGCATTTGACTGCATGGATCATAACAAATTAGGAATAACATTACTAATAATAGGAAATCCAGAGCACTTGTGCTCATGAGGAACCTGCACATAGACCAAGAGGCAGTTGTTCAAACAGAACAAGAGGATAGTGTATGGTTTAATATCAAGAAAGGTGTGTGTCAGGATTGTATCTTTTCATCACACTTATTCAATCTATATTCTGAGCAAATAATGTGAGGAGCTGGACCATTTCGAGAATAGAAGAAAAATGCTGCATCAGCATTGAAGGAAGACTCATTAGCAACCTGTGATACACAGATGACACAACCTTATTTGCAGAAAGTGAAGAAGATTTGAAGCATTTACTGATGAAGATCAAAGACTACAACTTTCAGTGTGGATTGTGCCTCAACATAAAGAGAACAAAAATCTTCACAACTGGACCAATAAACAACATCATGATAAATGGAGAAAAGATTGAAGTTGTCACGGATTTCATTTTACTTGGATCCACAATCAACATCAATAGAATCAGCAGTTAAGTAAATAAATGATATACTGCATTGGGAAAATCTGTAGCAAAACACCTGTTTGAAGTATTAAAGAGCAAATATGTCACTTTGAAGACTAAAGTGCACCTGATCCAAGTCATGGCATTTTCTATAGCTTCATATGCATGTGAGAGCTGGACGATGAGTAAGGAAGACTGCAGAAGAATTGATGCATTGAATTGTGGTGTTGGTGAAGAATATTGAATGTAGCATGGATTGGTAGAAGAACGAACAAATCTATCTTGATGGAAGTACAGCTGGAATGTTACTTACAAGTGAGAATTGCCAAACTTTGTCTCTCATACTTTGGTCATGTTGTCAGAAGGGATCTGTTCCTGGCTAAGGATATCTTGCTTGGTAAAGTAGAGGGTCAGTGAAAAAGGGGAAGACCCTCATCAAAATGGATTGACACTGTGGCGGGGATGATGGGTTCAAATGGCAATGATTGAAGGAAGATGCACGAATGGTTAGTATTTCATTCTGATGTACATGGGATAGTTATGAGTTGAAACTGACTTGATGGCACCTAACAACAGCAACAACAACATGGTAATATTCCAATATTTTTACAACATGGAGACTGACTACTGGGTCACCCATCCCTTCCCACACATAGCACACCTACGCATAGCAGTACTGTCCTCACCTGGATGTCATTTCTTGACAGGTTTTAGAGAGAAAACTGTGGGTCTGGGTCCTCTGAACTTTATCTGGGAATAGGCTAGAAGGAGTAATCCTGCTTCTGTTCAGGTTGCCTTTCATGCTCAGCCAGTTCTTTTCATTCTCCCTCTTGCTAGGGTGGAGAACCCCTATAGGAGCCATGCATGTACCAGTACCCCCTCCCCTTGAGTGTCCAAAACAAGGCAGGTTCACATGCCCCAATTCCTACATTACAGCTGTGCTCTGCCTGACCTAAAAATAAAGGGTTGGCTTATTTTTAACATTAACTTTTCTGCTTCTGGGCCTGCACAAATGCTAGTTGATTCATAGCTGGCAAAATGAAATGGTGTTTCCATGACCACAAAAACCCTTCCAGGGTCTCCACAAGCTCAACTCACACCCCCACCTCCAAATCAGTTTCTTACTGATTCACAGCCATCCCAGCTTTACCAATCAGTTAGGTCTCCAGGTTAGAAGTGGCTCTGGGCAGAACCAAGGATCTCTGGGAATCAGAGAGTCACATATGGCCAGTGTGAGAGGCTCAGAGTGAGTCCTCAGGCCCCCTGCCTAATCCTCTTGCTCTGGGTCTTCTCACTGCACGGAATATTTCTAGTTTTCCCTCTGAAATGGGAACTTGAGGGAGAGCAGGAGGTGCAAGGCCATCAGGAAGTGCAGAGCTGTGATTACCAATTCCTGGTGGTGACCAGTTGCGCGGCCCAAGGCTCCAAGTCCTCATCTGTTACCTGAGCTCAGAAAATTCAGGCAATCAGATGGTTGGTTGTTTAAAAACTGGGGTTCTAAAAAAGACTGCCAATTATCTGTGGAAGGAAGTAAATCCTATGGTGACATGGAAACTCTCCCAAAACCTCATATAAATGAGAGAAGGGATAATTGGGGTGCCCATCATTTTGCCAATAAATCAAAAAATCCTTCCTGTTAGGATCAATAGAACTTTTGTAACCATTCTTTCAGAACTCTGGATTTTAATGCGGTTGGCTGCCATTGACTTGACCACCAACTCATAGAGACCCCATGTGAACACAGTAGAACTATTCCATAATAATTTCTGGGCTATAATCTTATGGATACTTCATGAACATAATCTTCACTCTTCTATGTCAAGACATTTTGAAGACAGTTACCTGGCCAACTGACTGGAAAAGATCCATATTTTTGCCCATTCTAAGAAAGGTGATCCAACAGAATGCAGAAATTATTGAATAATATCTTACACAAGTAAAATTTTGCTGAAGATAATTCAAAAATGGATACACCAGCATATATATAAGAAGCTGCCAGAAATTCAAGCCAGATTCGGAAGAGGTCATGGAACGAGGGACATCATTGCTGATGTCAGATGGATCTTGGCTGAAAGCAAAGAATACCAGAAAGTTGTTTACCTGTGTTTTATTGACTACGCAAATGTATTTGCCTGTGTGAATCATAACAAATTATGAACAACATTGTGAAAAATGGGAATTCCAGAACATTTAATTGTGCTCATGAGGAACCTGTATATAGACCAAGAGGAAGTCATTCACATAGAACAAGAAGACACTGCCTGGTTTAAAATCAGGAAAGATGTGTGCCAGAGTTGTATCTTTTCAATATTTATTCAATGTGCATGCCAAGGAAATAATCTCAGGAGCTGGAAAATATGAAGAAGAACACAGCATCAGGATTAGAGGAAAGTTCATTACTAACCTGTAATATGCAGATAACACAACCTTGCTGAAAGTGGAGAGGACCTGAAGCACTTACTGATGAAGTCTTCAGTATGAATTACATCTCAACATAAAACAAAAATCCTCACAACTGAAGCAATAAGCAGCATCATGATAAATGGAGAAAAGATTGAAGTTGTTAAGGATTTAATTTTACTTAGAGCCACAATCAACACCCATGGAAGCCACAGTCAAGGCATCAAATGACATATTGCATTGGGCAAATATGCTGCAAAAGAGTTCTTTAAAGTGATTTAAAAAAAAAAAAAGTTGAGGACCAAAGAACGCCTGGCTCCAGCTGTGGTTTTTCAATTGCCTCATAGGCAAGTGAAAGCTGGAAAATCAATAAAGAAGACTGAAGAAGAACTGATGCCTTCAAATGATGGTGTTAGTAAAGAATATTCATTACCATGAACTTCCAGAAGAATGAGCAAATCTGTCGTGCAAGAAGTACTGCCAGAATGCTCCTTAGAAGTGAGGATGGTAAGAGTTCATCTCACGTACTTTGAACATGTTATCAGTAGGGACCGGTTCTTGGAGAAAGACATCATGCTTAGTAAAGTAGAGGGCCAGCTAAAATGAGGAAGACCCTCACCAAGATGGACTGACACAGTGGCTGCAGCAATGGGCTCCAGCATAGCAACGATTGTGAGGATGGCCCAGGACCAGGCAGCGTTTCTTCCTGTTGTACAGAGGGCTACTACGAGTTGGAATTGACTTGATGGCACCTAACAATGCCAACAACAATCGTAATGGAAGCAGTTTGTCCAGGTTCTTCTTCTGCAGAGCAGCTGGGTAACTTCAAACCACTTGTGAGTTTTAATACTAGGCTCTTTCAAAGAGCAGAGAGAATGATTTTTACTGGAACACATTCATGGCTTGTGATCAACCTTTTCATATGCAATCTAGTGAGTCTCCTTACAAAATTTAACATAACTCATTCCTGCTGACAGGAACAAAACAAAACAAAAAAATTGATAACCATCTAATAGAAAATTCCTCATGAGTTAAGAGACAGGGTTGATATGGGTGAAAGGAAAGGCAACATAACAAAAGCAGGTGACCCCACAGTATCACTAAGGAAAAGGAAGACACGGAGAAGTGCACAAGAGGTACAGACAACAAAGGTAAATACTATTACATACACAATACTCCATTATCAGTAATAGCAAACTCATCTACAGGTGGTTACATGGGTAGACAGGCAAGAACATCAGTTGTGTGTAAGTGAATGAGAATATACCCCTGACCGTACATAGGTTTGGAAGATGGTATTCCTACATATGTATTTGTATGCACTATAAAAATGCCCATATACATGACAGAGCTAACAGAGGACAAAAAAAAAAAAAAAATGCAATTCAGAGATGATGGAACAAAAACATTTTATCTTATCATAATCTTTAATTTAAATAAAATCTGTAGGCTTTGGGAATAGGGTTTACAAGTGACAAATAAATGGTGCCTCTTGTGAGGGGCAGCTGAGGAATTTCAGAAAGAATCCCTTGGCAATCAAAGAAGAGAAACAGAACTTCAAATAATCACTGAACTATTTTCACTCTAAAAATGAAGTTTCTGAACATCCACAAATGGCAGTTAGATGTTTTTCCCTATTCCCCTAATTTGATTCTCTCCTTATATTCTCTTCTCCATGTTGACTGAACAGTGGAATCACCAAGAGAACCAAAAAAAAAAAAAAATCAAGCAAACAAAGGAACAAAAAAAACAGATTTATCCCCACCCCTAGAGATTCTGGTTTAATTATTCTGGGCCATGACCTGGGCATCAGGATTTTAAAAGCACCCAGAACAAAGAATCTGAAGTTGAGAACCATTTTCTTACAGTTCTTTGGTCAAAGATATAAGTAATACAAAACAACAAAAAAATTGTTGGCAATCAAGTCAATTCCCACTCATAACTACCTACAGGACAGAGTAGAACTGCCCCATAGGTTTCCAAGGCTGCAAATCTTTGCAGAAACAGACTGCCACATCTTTCTCCCATGAAGTGGCTGGTTGGTTTGAACTGTCAGTCTTTTGGTTAGCAGCCAAATGCTTAACCACTGCAACAACTGGACTAACCTTCTTCAGTGAGGGCATTGGTCATTCAGTGGCAGAATTCTTGTCTTCCATGTAGGGGTCCTGAGTTCTATTCCTGGCCAATGCAACTGAAGTGGCCGAATCACCACTCATCTGTCAGTGGAGTCTTGCATGTTGCTATGTTGATAAGCAAATTTCATCAGCGCTTCCAGACAGGGCTTCCAGTCAGTTGTAAAGACTTCAGCCATGGCCAACAGAAACAAGGGCAGCAACATGCTGCATAGCAATCAAGTCTTTTGTGCATTAGATTTTGACTGGACTAGGAAAGAGGCAGTAGTGCCCAGTTCAAAGATGGGGGCCAACTTGCCACTTTTGAATATTCAAATATCAACTTTATGAAACTCTAAAGCAAGATCCCAGTGTCCCAGCGGATCAATTGATCTGTCTATCTATCTATCTATCAATTACCTATCTATGTATCTATCTATTTTTGCCACCAATCTACTTGTGAAAGTTCTGTAGGTCATCAAGTGTGATCCATATTACATTGCATTTACACAAATTCCTATCCTTAAACAGAAAAACATGCTGGTAAATTTTATTTCAGTTTTACACTTCTTTGGCACTGACAAGCAGTTGGTTAATTTACATCCATTTTATTCATGAAGAAACTGGGGTGAAAAGAGATCACTCGTTTGCATAGAATTCTTCCTAACAACCATGATTATCCAATGAGAGGATAAATTACCTTTTAAGAATTTCTTCCCATAATATCCTTATAAAGTCATGAAGTCATGTCTATTTCTGTAGTTCCACACGAGAAAAATGACCTGAATAACATGCAAGGTTATCCATGAATATCTTGTTTGTAAGAGTAAGTGACTAGAAACAGCCTAAATGTTTACCAGCAGGGACTGGATAGAAATGATAGTATAACCTAAAATGGCATGGTCTACAGTAATAGACAAGAATGTCACAGCTCTTCATGCTTTGATATGGAATGATCCAGGGGTGTGCTGGAGCCAGCTCATACCATCTCATGGGAGCAGACCGTTCTCATACCTTTCTAACTCTGCCATCAGAGACCTCACATCGGCAGGCTGCAACTGGTGGTAGTGGGGGCTACCCCATGGAAATCTGCAAATGCTACAGATCAGAACACATTGCACCACACAGATGAGAGCCTGTTGCTAAACATTTACTAACATACCACTTAAAAGATCTCTAAAACCCATTGTTAAGTGAATAAAGCAAGGTGTAGCACCATATGCCATATATGCTAGCAATGGTGTAAAAACTGGGGAGTTAAAAATATTTTTTAAAAAATCTGGAAGGCTATATGTTTAAGGCTATATATTAAAATAGTCTCAGAAGGAAGATGGGACAATCTACTTCCCTAGTGATACTGCCTCGGAAATCCAAGGAGGGGTCGCTATGAGTCGGGTCTGACTTGACGGCACATAACAACAACAACAACATTAAACTAGTAAGTTAATTGTCTTTGGGGAGAACTGGATAGCTGAGAAACAGAGTGTAAGAGTGTCTTTTTGTTATACCCCCTTTTGTATTTTTAAGATCTTGAACCATGTGAATGTATATTCTACTGAAAATAAAACTTTAAAGTTTACAGAATCATAGTATACAATCTCCACAGAATATATTGTGAATGAGGGCCATGTAGAATGGTAGAACATGTCAGCCTTACATGTGGACTTACAACATTTGATAAGAATGAATAAGTCTAGATCAAACAGACAGGTATCTCTTCTGTGAAGCCCAAGATAAATAGGTAAAGAATGAGTGAATGACAAATTACAATTAATTTAGAATCTACAAACTAAGGCACTAATTCATTTCTCCAAATATTAACTTTCCTTTCACCATATCCCACGAAGTGGGAGTATCTTTCCTAAAAGGTAATTGGGTACCTAGATTTACTCTGCCCTGTGACTGGAGAACACAGCAAAATACCGGGAAGACTTGGTGGTAGTGGGTGGAAGTGGGCAGCAGTGGGTGGTATAAACCCAAAATAGTCATATGACCTCAGGTTAGACACATAATCTCTCTGACCCTCAGTTTTCTCATCTATAAAGTAGGATGATCAGACTTACCTTGCAGAGTTGGTATAAAAATGGTGTGGAGATATAAGAGAACAGATGAATTTGCCCAGTATACAGTAGGCACGTAACAGCAAGGGGTCACGGTTACAAGGTTCTTCTCTCCATAGACTCTAACCAGTTGCCACTGAGTTGATTCTGACTCACAGTGACCCCATGCGTATCACAGTACAACTGTGTTCCATAGTGTTTCTAATGACTAGTTTTTCTGGGGGATATTGCTGGAACTCCTTTTGAGGTGTCTGAGGGAGGACCTGAGCCACTAACCTTTTGGTTAACAGCTGAGCATGCCATTTAACCACTCAGTGACTCCCTTAGACTCTATCTGGTGAGTTGTCCTGTAGGTGTTTAGTCTGGCTGCTGGCATGACCTTCTGTATTTTGTGAACCCTCTATTTCTTTTGTTTTTACAAACGAAGACTGTATCATTAAAGTGGAGAGTAAATAAAAAGGTAAAAGAATTAGATTGCTAAGGGTAACTAGAGCTGTGATTTACTGAGTGCTTATGCTGGGCCGTGTATTTTAAATGCATTTCTAACTTTTTTTTTTTTTAATTGTGCTTTAGGTGCAAATTTACAGAGCAGTTTGTTTACATTCATCATTTTGTGTACATTTGGTTTCATTCTCCAATTACCACCCCAACTCTAACCTACTCTCTTCCCCTTCCTTCCCAGTAACCCCCCTGCCCCACGTGGCCCTCATAGTTATGCACTCCTGTGTGTCCTGCATCCTGTGTGTGAACTTTGCCTCTTTGGGTGCCCTGTGGTCAATTGCTCCAAGGGATGTATCTCCATAGAGTATGTGGGTGTATCACCCTGGGTTGAGTGGTCTATGTGTATGTCTTATTTACTATTGGGCTGAGAGCCAGCCCCTGGGAGTGAGTTTTATTCCAGGCCAGAAGTATATCCCAGGGCCATAGTTTTGGGGGTCCCACCAGACTCCATCTGACCAGTAATTCTGGTCATTATTGTGTTTTTGGATTTTGTTCCATGATTTCCCTTCCACTCTATCCAGGACCTCCAGATTTGATCCTTTCCCAAGAGGTTGCCATTGGTAGCTGAGCACCATCTAGTTCTTCTGGTCTCCAAGGCCATCATGTCCTAGGGCTGATTGATTCCAAATGTCTTTGGGTTTTTTTTGCACTCTTTTTTGCTTCTGATGATAGGAGACCATTAGCTGTATCTTACTTAGATGGCTGCTGAAAGCTTTTTAAGACCCTAGTTGCTACTCACCAATATAGGATGAGGAACAAGGATTTTATGTATTTTGTTGTGCCAATTGAGTCTGGTGTCCCCCAGTACTATGGTCCTGATCTGTTGGATCTCTCTCCCACAGTGTCTGAGTGTCTGTGAGGGATTACTCTATGTCTGTCTCCTGTTGTTTCTGTAAGGATTGTGGGTATTTTGTATCACTGGTAGCTGTGCAAGATTAGCCTCAGCTGTATCTATCCTTGGTCTAAAGTATAATCCTTTTCCCTGACCCCCATCTGATCTTCTCAGATGTTTATGTGTTTATCTGTAGCCTGGTGTTTGGTGTTAATGGTAATGCAGTATTGTGGATATATTAGTATTAGCCTCTGTCATCTATATCTTATGTGCATTATTTCTAACTCTTACAACAGCCCTAGACAAAATATATTTCCATCCTCATTTTATGGGGGTGCAGAGAGTTTAAGAAACCTCCTCGAAGTCACCTAGTGCTAGGAAGTGTCCAAGTTGGGATTTGAACCCAGGATGCCTGATTGCCACTCTATCGTGTTCTAACACAGAGCCTTTTAACTTGCAAATTGTTGAAGACAACATTTCTGGTCTGTGTGGGTATATGACTTTCATAGAATCCTACCTGATATCTGGAAGAGGCTCCTCAAAGTATTGAGTCTAACCCCCGCACCTGACAAAGACCTTACATATCAATAACCCTGACTCTTTAATGGGGAGCTTACCACCTCATGTGACAGCCCATTCCATTTGTAGACAACTCTAATCATGAGGAAGGCTCATAATGTGCTCTTTGCCAGTCCGATTCACCTGCTATTTCATTACAACTCCATCCACCCTGATGAGGCCATCATTAAGACATCCACGGCTGAAATCCTGAACTCCATTACCTCCTGGACTTGCAATCGGGCCCCAACATCATTGCCAAATAAAGTTTCTCCAGAACATCAGCAATGCAGACAAAGTCATGAAAGGGATGCTGATTGCTGCTTCAAATGCGTCTGGGATAGGTGATTATCTCTTCCTGAGAAAGGTTATTCTGGAGGCAGTGTATTGTCGCTTGGGACAGAGGTATGGCATATTGCAGACGTTCAAAATAATCAGAGTCATGTGCATGCAGCACAATTCTTTGGCTAATTAAAATGCTTGCAAAAAGCAATGAAAGCTGATTTTTGTTCTCCCCCTTCATCCTGGTTTTCAGCTTCTCTGGCAGTTTTGTAGAGTGAAGGACAGCCAGTCCTAAGTGATCAAAAATGAGACTGGGTTGCCAGCTTCCTGCACCGTGAGCTTACTATAAGATCCAGTGACTAATAACAGAGATGAAAAATGGGTACGAGTCGCAAAGGGGGTACTCTATGTCTCCTGAGGGTGTGGGCCATTTTCATCTGATTCTCCACAGGGGAAGCAAAATATGTTTACGTGATTGGTGCGAACTGCGGGAAACTAAGAGACGCCAGAGTTGGACAGTAATGTGACTCCGCTGGGATTTCAGGTGGCAAATAGGATTGAAAATCTTAACTTTAATGAAGTCAACAAAAATCACATAATTAACACACACTGTTAACACCTCATTAGCCTCCTGGGGCTTAAGTTATGCTAAAAATAATCAACACATTTTGTTTAAATAAGGCACTGTTACAGGTGGTCATGAAGATTTCTTTGGCCACAGCAGAATGAGGCCATTTCTTTACATTTTCTTCAAATGCTTTAAAGCAGGTCTTGCCTTCGTTCTGAGGATAGGATTATGAAAAACATATGTGAAATTACACGTGTTGTTGTGATCCTGGAAGCTATGACACCGGTATTCCAAATACCAGCAGGGTTGCCATGGTGGGCAGGTTTCAGTGGAGGTTCCAGTCTAAGACAGACTAGGAAAAAAGGCTTGGCAATCCACTTTGGAAAATTAGCCAGAGCAAACCCTGTGGATTACAGCAGAATATGGTCCAATATTGTGCTGGCAAGTGAGCCTCCAAACACACAGTGGCTACAGCAGTGGGCCTGAGCATACGAAAGATCATGAAGGTGGCTTGGATCAGTCAATATTTTGTTCTGTTGTACACAAGGTTGCCATGAGTCACAACTGACTAGTTGGCAACTAACAACAACTCCAAAAAACAAAATAGTTTGGGATGCATGTTGCACAGCTGTAAATTACCCAAACACCTCCTGCCCTTGTTAAGAGGCCCCTGGTGACCCACTCTTGACCACCTCTGTGTGCATTTCCAAGGTTCCTGCTAGGACCTTTGGAAGACTAGTCTATGTGTCCACGTGTTCATGGAACATCACATCCACTGGGATTTGGGGAGATGAGACTCCAAACTTCTATGTCTAAGTTGTAAGAGAAATACTACATTGTTCGTTTATTTCTCTTGCCCTTATTTTCCCCAGGTAGGAAAACAGGAGCTCTAGTGGCCTGGTGCCTAAGGCATTTGACTGCTAACCAGAAGGTTGGCAGTTCAAACCCACCAGCCACTCCATGGAAGGAAGACTGAGCAATCTACTTCCATAAAGATTTACCCGGAAACCCAATGGGGGTTGCTATGAGTCAGAATTGACTTGATGGCAGGAGGTTTGTGCAGTGCAGTGAAGTACTTGGTATGGCTTTTCTAGCCATAGTCTTTGTAAGTCCCACTGGATTACTTGGTGGGATGATGGAAATAAAGTGTGTAGAACTCTGATGTTGGGATTGGTTAGTTTTGTCACTCTACCAGGCTTCACATGAGCCCTCCTAGAGGCAGGAGTGGGGGCATCTCACTGCCATCAAGAGAGAAGAGCTGGAGGCGGAGTAGAGCAGAGCACGTCCTTGGACCCGAGGTCCTTGTGCTAGACCTCCTTGACAGAGAGATGCCTGGGTGAGAGACAGATGCCTGGGTGACAGACAGATGCCTGGGTGAGAGACGGTGGCAGTGGAGCCAAGAGGCAAGAGATGGACCCTTGGGCTTTCCAGCCCACAGAGTAAGAAAGCTGTGTGTCCTTGGGCAGGAGGCTTGCTGGTGGAGTGGGGTACACCTAGGTGTAGCTATTGGCAGAGCTGAAAGAGCTTTGTAACACTCTCCAGAGCAGGGCAGAGGCAAGGTTGAGAGGCCAAGAGCCAGAGAAGCATGCCTGAGGGCATAGCAGTGGGGAGACTGTCCTGATCTAAGAACTGTATCCTGAGAATGTTCTGAACCTGAATCGTAGCCTGTCACCTCCGTAATAAACCCATAATCATTGAGTATTGTCTGTGAGTTCTGTGTGGCCATTGCAATGAATTATCCAACCCAGCAGAGAAGTAGTGAGTGCCGTGGGAGAGACGGTTGGTGTCAGAGTTAGTAAAGAGGCTGGAGAGTGGTGGCATGTCTGGCCTCCTAGGAATAAGCCTTGGGCAGCTGATGTCTTTCTTCCTCTGTGAAGCTAGCAGAGGTCAGAAGATGCTGCCTCCAAGACCCTTTTGCAGTTTGTTTTTTGGGTTTTGGTAGTAACAGAAACACTCCCTACCCCTGTGGGAGTTAACTAGCAAAACCCTGTGCTCAGAGGCTGGACTAGAGGGTGGGATGGGAGGGAGGGATGAGAGTCATTGCTTAATTATGCTGCTACATATATGTTCCTAAGTTTCAGAGAATCAGTGATAGCTTTTCATGGAGAAAGACTTTTTTGAACGATAAACCAGTTGCCATCCAATTGATTTTAATTCATGGTAACCTCATTTGTGCCAGAATAGAAAGGTGCTCCATAGAGTTTTCAATGGTATAGTTTTTAGAAGTAGGTCACTAGGACTGTCCTTTGGCTTCTGGTCACACTTCAACCTCCTACCTTTCAATTAGCAGCTGAGTACATTAACCCTTTAATGGATTGCACCACCCAGGTACTCCTTTCCAAGCAATACTCATCCTAAAAGCTTTGCAGACAAGAAAACTGCTCCAATTCTCAGAGTGAAGATCAGAGCTTGATAAACAGAGAGAGGCAGAGAGCAGCCATGCAGCCTCCATGGAGAGACAAAGCACATTTTGGGAGCACATGGAAGGAACATTTACACAGACCTGTGCAGTAGCACTAAGACAAACAAAGCAAAAGTTTAGAAGTGTTGTTGAACAAGACTCTGTACTTTGAATTTAGAAAATATTAACTGAATGAGTAAATGGGTGGATGACCATGACTGGAAAAAAGAGTATAATTTGTCTGCCAGCTCTGTCCAAGCAATTTAACCATACATCACTGTGGGAACCAGAGAAGATCTGTGAATGTCACAGAAGCGGGATGCCAGGAATGAGGAAGATCCAGGCAGAAACATTTTCCCCAGCTACATCTGTCTGAGAGTTACATCACTCTCTCCAGATAAGAAATATATGAGACTTTGTTGTTGTTGTTTGTAGTTTGTGGATTCTATTCATGCTTATGTGAACTGTAAGCAGTTGATTCTATGGAACCAGTTCGATCCTTCTCAATGATTTTTTCCCCCTATATTTACAAAATAAATCCAAGATTAAGGAACTTCCTTAGTTCCTTGAGGGAGCTCTGGTGGTGTAGTGCCTAAGGCATTTGACTGCTATCCAGAAGGTTGGTGGTTCAAACCCACCAGCTACCCTGCAGAAAGAAGACTGAGCAATCTACTTCCAAAAACATTTACTGCCTTGGAAACCCAAAGGGGGTCACTATGAGTTGGAATTGACTTGATGTCAGTGAGTTTGGCTTAGTTCCTTGAAGAACTAAAAATAAATGTCTGAACCAGTGTGGCAGATATTGCTGGATGTCTGCCTAATAAACATTGTCCCTTCCTTCTTACTAAGAAATATCCAATTTGTTAGGATAGCACCATGTTCAGCTAAGAACACTTGCCCTGCTAGATTTTTGTGCAGTTAGGGATAACTCCATGACTTATTTCTGGCCATGGGACACAAATTGAAGTTGTCTGAGGAAGAGAATGCTACTGTTCTCCCTTTCCTCTTCTTACCTGAAATAAGGATGCAACTTCAAAAGGTGTAGAAGCCATGAAACCATGTTGCAGCCATGAAGCAACAAGCATGATTGTAAAGAATGATTAGAAACCCCCAAGTCCCAATGGTGTAACAGAACCATCCTAGAAGCTCTGGATTTTTTGTTCCATGTGACTAGTGTCTCAGTGTTTTGATTCTCTAGTGCCACCCTAACAGAAGATAGCACAAATGGGTGGATGGCTTTAACAAACAGGGACTTATTCTCTTACTGTTTAGGAGGCTAGAAGTCTGAGTTCAAAGTACCAGCTCTAGAGGCTGGGTGAAAGCCCCTTGACCTTTGGCTTCAGCTCTGCCTTTTGCTCCCAGCCCCCTGGAACTAGAGGCATCTCTTCACTTAGGTAGCTGCTGGCTGCTGAGGCTGACAAAGCCAAGGTTGACCATTAAAATGACACAGTCCCAAAATTATCAAGCCACACAAAACCAAAGAAACAAAACTCACTGCTTTCAAGTCAGATCTGACTCATAGTGACACCACCCCCTTGGGTTTCCAAGGCAGTATCTCTATGGAAGTAGATTGCTCAATCTTCCTTCTGAGGAGTGGCTGGTGGCTTTGAACTGCCAGCTTTCTGGTTAGCAGTCAAATGTCTTAGGTACTACACCACCAGAGCTCCAACAGGCCACTAATTCAAGTCCATTAATAGTCCCAAGGTTGGCAGACAACATGGCAGGCTGCTGAAGGACAACTCAGCTATGTGCAGGATTCAAAAGTGTCAATAGCTGCAGACCATTCCCAAAGCTTTTCCTTACATACTGGAAACAGACCACATTTCTAAGGCGGCTACTCAGCTGCTCCAGTAGATTCCACTATGGAGTTGATGACCATTCTCATCATAATGAATCACTACATCCAGCTTCCCAGCCACTCAAAACCAGGCCCAGCCAAGTTGACACATAACCTTAACTACCACAATGTTTAAGAAATATTATGTTTGAAGAACACAAAGAAAGAAAGGTTACTTGCATCTCAAAGCATACCTGGCAGAAACTCTTGGGTTGATCCAATTGAAAATAACAGCCTGGATTCCAGTGTCAAAAATAGGTAAAGGAATAGCATTTTTATTGAAGATTTCCAGAATAAAGGAAGCTTTGGTGGCATGGGGACTAAGGCATTTGACTGCTAACCAGAAGGCTAGTGGTTCAAACTCACCAGCCACTCCTCAGAAGGAAGATTGGGCAATCTACTTCCATAGAAATACCGCCTCGGAAGCCCAAGGAGGGGGTCTCTATGAGTTGAATTGACTCAATGGCAGTGAGTTTGGTTTTTGGTGGTTTTGGCCAGAATAGAGGTCAATTCTTATAGGGTATGACACATTGCATTAATTTGGGATGCAAGTAATAAAAAACCTGACTTCCACTAACATATAAATCAAATCACAGAGCTGGAAGTCCAGAGGTACAACAGACTCACGTCAGAACCATCAGGGTCTCAAGAACCCAGATTATTCTGTGTCTTTGCTTCACCATCCATGGAAAATGGCATGTACTAATTACTCTCAATTAACCAAGGACTGGCCTTGGTGATCCTTTTAGTCCTGTGGGGTAGAGGTGGATACCTGAGTCAAACTCCTAGAAAGGAAAATCAGGGATGCATACTCATGGAGGCCAATAGAGTCCACTACATACACATTACATAAGCACTTTGCAAACTGTGGAAAGCTCCAAAGTAAGAAATGATGATGATTAGTTTACCAGTCCTGCCAACATTGGTTTGAATGCTTTCTGTCTGTCGTTTGGAAAAGGGGGACTTAGTTTCTTGTCCATTAAGCTAGTATTTATGGTTTCAAACTGAATGGTCTAATTCATTCATCCCATTTGACTGGTTTCATAACAGGAAATAGCTGAAGTGTTCCAAGTGGTCAACTAGCCAGCTTGTACCAGTAGACTGCTTGGAAAAAACAAGCAATCCCTTCTTCTCTTCCTCCCGACTGAGCCACCCTCAACGTGCATTAGGGTCATGTAGAAGTAACCCAAACTCTGTTTAAATGGAAGGGAAGAGACTCCAAAGTTGGCTTAATAGCAAGACAAACTCATAGACTTTTATTAGAAATAGGCTTTTTTCAGTGTGGAGCTAACGTTCTTAGGAATTTTAACATCTGGTCCCTGATGGGAATAGGTGTGAACACTGAGTGACAGGATCATGTGATGTGTAGGCAGCTTCACAGAAGTGACTTTCCCCTCAGAACACTAATCTTGTGCATAATCCACCGTGGTATTTGGTGTGATGTACAGGAGAGAGAATGATTTGTTGTGTCAGAAACCACCTGACAGAGCCACAGAACCTGGAGAACACAGAGCAGAGATCTGCTAGTGTTCCTCCCATGCAAGAGCATCTGTATTTTCCTTTAAAATGACCTCTGTCTTTCCCTCTCTTCCTGTGTGGGTCTGGTAGACTGACCTCACTCCTAGCTAAACACTAGAACAAAGTATTATAGTCTATCCTCATTGACTCAGTTGGTTCAGTTATGGGTACATGACCCAAGTAGGTCCTGTGATACTAGAACTTTTATTGGCATCATGCAAGAAAGGCCTGGTGATCTGTTTCTGTAAAGATTACAGCCAAGAAACCCTTATGGAGCAGTTCTACTCTGTACCATGTACAGTCATTGTGAGTCAGAATTAACTCAATGGCAACAAGTTTATTAGCTGTTAGAATATAAGTCTGGGACTATTGTGGGATACCACATGGACAAGGCATGACTAAGAACAAGGACAAATCTGGAATAACAGTTCTGAAAGTGGCAGGAGAATAAGGTGGAGGAGGAGGAAGAACAAGGAGGAGATAGACTGGTGACACTGTTTGAAGGTACATGATGAGCCAATAAAATCCTCTTTTTGCTGCAGTTGGCATGAGTTGAATTTCTGCCACTTGCAACTTAAGGAGATCTAACTAGAAGAGAAACAAGATGTATTTCTGCCTTGAGCTGTAAAGAAAGAAACAGTCATTAGTGATGATATAAAGAAATCCATTTTACATTCACAACAGTCTCCCCATCCCTGCCCTGATAGTTATGTGTACCCTAGTCCAACTTAAAACATGAATGATCCTCAAAAACCAAGTAATGAACTCACAAAATATGATACTGACAATATGACAGGTGCTTTCCTGGCTACTTTACACACATTATCTCATTGAATCCTCGCACAACTGTTGCTGTTAGCAGTGGTGCTGTTGAAATTGTTCCAACTCACAGCAACCTTGCATACAATAGAAGGAAACACTGCCTGGTCCTGCACCAATCTCACAATCACTCCTATGTTTGAGGCCAGTATTGTACCTGTGTGTCAATCCATCTCATTGAGGATCTTCCTTTTTTCTTTTTTTTTGCTAATCCTCTACTTTACCAAGCATGATGTCCTCCAGGGACTGATCCTTCCTGATAACATGTCCAAAGTACAAGAGACAAAGTCTCACCATCTTGGCTCTGGCTGTACTTCCTTCAAGACAGATTTGTTCATTCTTCTGGCAATCCATGCTATATTCATTATTTTTCACCAAGACCATAATTCAAATGCATCAGTTCTTCTTTGGTCTTTCTTATTCTTCGTCCACCTTTTGAATGGATTGTTGTTTTTGTTGTTATGTGCCTTCGAGTCAGACCTGACTCATAGCGACCCCTCCTTGGGTTTCCGAGGTGGTATCACTATGGAAGTAGATTGCCCAACCATCCTTCCGAGGATATGAAGCGATTAAAAATACCATGGCTTGGGGAAGTCACAACTTAATTCTCAAAGTGACATTTTTGCTTTTTAACACTTTAAAGAAGTGTTTTGGAGGAGATTTGCCCAATGTAATACTTCATTTGATTAGCTTTTTCTTCTTGTGATTTGGGTGAAAGTTTACAGAGCAAATTCATTTTCTATGCAGCAGTCCATATACATTTTGTTTTATGACATTGACTACAATTTCCACAACATAATAGCTCTCTTCCCACTTCCTCCCAGGAGTTATCTCTTTCCTGTGTCCTTCCCTCCCATGCATTCCCACCCCCTGAGCTGTCTCCCTGTGCAAACACTGCTCTTCTGTTCTCCCACAATTCTTTGCTCCAATGAGTATATCTGTCTGATGTAAATGTTCACTGCATATGACTATCTATTGTTTGGCTGGAAGCCACAGGAGTGAGTTTAGTTCCAGACCTGAAGGATAACTAGGGGTCATACTCTCAGGGGTCTCACCAGGCTCTATCAGACCAGCAAACCTGGTCTTTTTTTTTTTTTTTTTTTTTTAATAATTTTGAGTTTTGTTCCACATTGTTCTCCCACTCTATCCAGGATCTCCTGCACTGACCCCTTTCTGAGTGGTTGACAGTGGTAGCTGGGCACAATCTAGTTCTTCTGGTTTCATGGTCATACACGTTAAGGATTGCACAGTCTAATTGTCCCTTGTTCTAATTGTCTCCATGCATCTTTGGTTTGCTTCATTCTTCTTTGCTCAGGATGAGGAGAGACCTATCATTGCATCTCGATGGCCACTTGCAAGCTTTTAAGACCCCAGTCGCTACTCACCAAAGTAGAATGTAGAGCAATGTTTTTGTGAAGTATGTTATGCCTATTGAGCTTGATGTCCCCTGCAACCATGGACCAGAGCCCACAGGTCCAACTGCTTATTCCTTCCTTCTTGGCTGTGGCCAAGAAGCCATCACAACCTTGCCCCTTGGCAGCTCTACTATACACCTAGACATTCTTATAGCACATAAAAATATTCCTGTAGAAACTTTATCTGCTAACCCTATACATGGTCATGGGCAGACTCCTCCCCTGCCTAGACATACCTGATCGTTCAGCCTGTCCACCTATCGATCCACCTGTAGATCAATACCATCATTGACAACACAGTACTGTACATGCAAAGGGGTTCATCTTTGTTGTCTGTACCTCTCCTGTACCTCTCTATATCTTCGTCTTCCTCAGTGCCATCATGTTGATTACTCACATTTGGTACATTGCCCTTCCTTTCACCCAAATCAATACTTGTATCTACCTGTCTGGCTGTGTTCCTTCCACTCCCATTCTATCCCTGTTAACCAACAAAGAAAACTTTCTTCCATATATAAACCTTTCCTTGACATTTTATGATAGGGAACTAAAACAATATATTTCCTTCCATGACTAACTTATTTCACTCAGCATAATGTCTTCCAAGTTCATCCACATTATGTGGTGTTTCACAGATTCTACATTATTCTTTAGTGTTGCATAGTATTCCATTGTGTGTATGTACCATAGTTTGCTTATCCATTCTTCTGTTGATGAGCACTTAGATTGCTTCCATGTCTTTTGCTATTGTGAATGGTGCTGTGATAAACATGGGTGTGTACATAACTGTTCCTGTTCTGGCTCTCACTTCTTTAGGATATGTTGTTGTTGTTGTTATTTGCCATCGACTTGGCCCTGACTCATAGCGACCCCTCCTTGGGTTTCCAAGGCAGTATCACTA
>NW_006921933.1:2237147-2246462 GCF_000298275.1 Orycteropus afer afer
TGCTTGGGTTTCCGAGGCAGTATCACTACAGAAGTAGGATTGCCCAACCTTCCTTCCGAGGAGTGGCTGGTGGGTTTGAACCGCAGGCAAGTGTTTTAGCCACTATGCTACCAGAGCTCCCCGACTCGACGGCACATAACGACATGCCATAAATTAGGGCCCCTAAATTTGCCCCTATTTTTTCCTTGAGAAACTTTATAGTTTTAGGTTTGACATTTAAGTCTTTGATCTATCTGGAGTTAGTTTTTGTGTATGATGTGAGATACATATCTTATTTCATTTTTCTGCAAATGGGTAACCAGTTTTTCCAGCACCATTTGTTAAAGAGACTATCACTTCCCCATTTAATGGATTTTGGTCCTTTGTCAAAGATCACCTGACCATAGGTTGATGGATCTACTTCTGGGTTCTCAATTCTATTCCACTGGTCTATGTGTTTGTTGTTGTACCAATACCAGGCTGTTTTGACTTCTGTGGCTGTAGAGTAGGTTCTGAGATCCTCATTTGATTTCTTGATTGCTTCTACCATGGGCATTAATTGTGCATCCAAGTAAAATGAAATATTTGACAACTTTGATATTTTCTCTGTTTATCATGATGTTCCTTATTGCTCTATATGTGAGGATTTTTATTTTCTTTATCTTGAGGTATAATCCATACTTTGATCTTCATGAGTAAGTGCTTCAAATCCTTGCTATCAGCAAGCAAGGTGTGTCATCTGCGTATCATGGGTTGTTAATGAGTCTTCTTCCAAACCTGATGCCACTTTCTTCTTCATATAGTCCAGCTTCTTGGAATATTTGTTCAGAATACAGATTTAATAAGGATGGTGAAAACATACAACCCTGACATACACACACCTCTCCTGATTTTAAAGCATGCAGTATCCTCTTGTTCTGTTCAAATGACTGCCTCTTGGTCTATGCATGGGTTACTCATGAGCACAATTAAGTGTTCTGGAATTCCTATTATTTGCAATGTTATCTCTAATATATTATGATCTGCACAGTCAAATGCCTTTGCAATGCTTTTTGCCAAGATCTATATGATATCAGCAAAGATATCTCTTGTTCCTCTTCTGAATCTTCCTTGAATTTTTGGCTGTTCCCTTTCAAAGTACTGCTGAAACTGTTTTTGAATTATTTTCAGCAAAATTTTAGTTGCATGTTGTTGTTGTTGTTGTTATGTGCCATCGAGTCAGACCTGACTCATAGCGACCCCTCCTTGGATTTCCGAGGCAGTATCACTACGGAAGTAGATTGCTCCATCTTCCTTCTGAGGAGTGGCTGGTGGGTTTGAACCACTAGCCTTCTGGTTAGCAGTCAAGTGCCTTAAGCACTATGCTACCAGAGCTCCCTTAGTTGTGTATGATATTAATAATATTGTTCAATAATTTCTGTATTCTTCTGTATCACCTTTCTTTGGAATGAGTATAAATATGGATCTGTTCCAGTCAGTTGGGCAGGTAGCTCGCTTCCAAATTTCTTGGCATAAAGGAGCGAGGACTTCCAATGTTGCATCCATTTGTTGTAACACGTCAATAGGGATATCATCAATTCCTAGAGTCATGTTTTTTGCCAATTCCTTCAGTAAGCTTGGACTTTTTCCTTCAGTACCATTGGTTCTTGATCATATGCTACTTCCTGAAATGGTTGAATGTCAACCAATTCTTTTTGGTACAGTGACTCTCTGTAATCTTTCAATTTTTTATGTTTCCAGAATCATTTAATATTTTACCCCTGAATCCCTCAATATTGCAACTTGAGGTTTGAATTTTTTTCTTCCATTCCTTTAGTTTAAGTAATTCTGAGCTTTTCCCTTTTGATTTTCTAATACCAGGTCTTCACCCATTTCCATATAATAATTTGTCTTCTCAAACTGATCTTTGAAATCTTTTGTTCATCTCTTTATCTTAGCATTTCTTCCATTTGCTTTAGCTACTCTCCATTCAAGAGCAAGTTTCAGAGTCTCTTCTGACATCCATTTTGGTCTTTTCTTCCTTTCCTGTCTTTTTAATGACCTTTTGATTCCTTCATGCATGATGTCCTTGATGTTATCTCCCAACTGGTCTGGTTTTCAGTCATTAGTGTTCAATGCATCAGATGTAATCTTGAGATGGTTTGTAAATTCAGGTGGAATATAGTCAAGGTTGTACTGCTTCAACTTGAACTTGCATATGAGTAATTCACGGTCTGTGTGATACTCATACAATTAGTATTACAAGTCCTACATGTGAGGGCCCTAAAGTTTACAGTGGATAACTGCTGATAGGAAACTGCCAATTTGGTTATCCTATGGTCAGCAGCAGCATTCTCATGACTCTTGTGGTATTTATCAGAGACCTCAGAGAACAGAACCAAAACCAAACAAAATCACTGCCATTGAGTCAATTCTGACTCATAGTGACCCCCTGCCAAAGGGACAAAGAGGTAGCATCTTCTGACCTCCTCTAACTATACAAGAGGAAGACAGAATCACCATCAGTAGCCCAAGGCCTGTTCTTTTGGAGCCACACATGCTGTCACCCTCCAACCCTCTTACTATCCTTGTCAACAACTGTCCCTTCTGTGGCACCCACCACCTTTCTGCTGGGTTCAACAATTCACTGCAATGGCTACACAGTACTCACAGATTATGGGGTTTATTAGGGAAGCAACAGGCTACAATTCAAGTTCAGGAACATGCTCAGTCTCTTGCAGCCAAATGTTTTGCTCAGTAGATAACAGCCTCTCTCAGTCTCTCTCAGTAGCATATCTCTCTCAGCAATGCATGTCTCTTGCATCTCTCTCTCAGCAGCATGTGTCTCTCATGTCTCTCTCTCAGCAAGTAGACCTCTCTCAGCAATGTGTCTCCCAGCCAGCAGTGAGAGACTCCCTCTGCCTCTAGGAAGGCTTCTTTTGAGCCTGGCAGAGTGGCCAAAAACAACCAATCCCAACATCAGAGTTCTACACACCCGAGAGAGCTCAAACTTCCCAGAAAATTACTTTGTTCTTCTCCCAAAAGAAATACCCCAGGTAGATAGCTTCAACAATCAGGAGCTACTCAGTTGCTCTTAGCAAATTCCACCACAGAGTTTACAAAGACTATGGCTAGAAAAGCCACACCCTATGATTTACTACATCGCAGACCACCCCCTGGCTTTTCTAGCCATTATCCTGTTTATACTTCGAAAATTAACATCCCCTTCACCATCAGTTTGAGAATAACCACACCCATGAAAGCATGTAAGCCGGTCACTTCATGTCTTTAAACCAAACCAAAAACCAAATTCACTGCCATCGAGTCAGTCCTAACTCATAGTGACCCCTCCTTGGATTTCTAAGGCAGTATCACTACTCAGGTAGAAAAGGAGGGAGCAATGTTCAAGTTGCAGACATGGACAATGGCAAGGGTTCTGATTTGTCTCTCATTCCTTCTAAAGTCTGAGACCACTGCCTTGTGCGAGACTGAGTGATATAAGATTTTTTCACATGTCAATGTGAGTGGATATTGTACTCCAGCTGCCACAAAGTAGTAGCATTTGGTCTGAAGCTTCAGTGACAAAGACATTGTATAGAATCGGGAGGTGATCTGCACCATCCTCATCATCCTTTCTAATGACATTTGTTGAGTACTGGCTATATGACACACACTATTTAGCATCTGAGAGCTCTGTTGGCATAGTGACTAAGGCATTTGACTGCTCACCAGAAGGCTGGTGTGAACCCAACAGCCACTCCTCAGAAGGAAGGTTGGGCAATCTACTTCTGTAGTGATACCAACTCAGAAACCCAAGGAGGGATTGCTATGAGTCAGATCAGACTTGACAGGAGTGAATTTGCTTTTGTTTGGTATTTAGCATCTGGGAGACAACGGTAAACTAAAAGACAAAAATTGGAAGTAGATTGCTAGTCCTTTTTCTTAGGCACTTCTGGGTGGACTCAAACTGCCAATCTTAGCATTCAGTGTTGAGCACCTAAAAAAATGACCTGTGGGCTCCATGGTCATAGAAGATATTAAGTTCAGTGGTTCAAACCCACCAGCCACTCCTCTGCAGGAAGACTGGGCAATCTACTTCCATAGTGATACTTCCTTGGAAACTCAAGGAGGGGTTGCTATGAGTTGGACCTGACTCAATGGCAGTGAGTTTGTTGTTGTTGTTGCTTTTTTTTTTTTTTTTTTTTTAGTACTTTGGTGAGTAGCAACTGGAGTCTTGAAAGCTTGTAAGTTAACATCTAGATGCAACAATGGTCTCTCCTTGTCTGGAGCAAAGAAGAATGAAGAAAACCAAAGATTCATGGAAAGAATGAGTCCAAAGGACTAGTGGACAATGGAAACCTCAGCCTCTATGGCCATGAGGCCAGAAGAAGGAGATGGTGCCCAGCTACCTCTGTCAACCACTCAGAAAGGGATCAGAGCAGGAGATTCTGGATAAAGTGGGAGAAAAATGTGGAACAGAACTCAAAACCATAAAAAAGACTAGGCTTCTGGTCTGGTAGAGCCTGATGAAACCCTCAGTTACTAGTTAGTTCCTCCAGACTGGCCCTTAGTTTCTCTTCTGCTTGGAATTGAACTCACTCCGTGGCTTCCAGCCAAAGTAGACAAGCATATATGGTGAATATTTACACCAGGTAGATACATTTCTTAGAACAATCAATCATGGGAGATCAGAAGGGCAGTGTTTGTACAGGGAGATAGCTCAGGGGGCAGGAAAGCACAGGAAAGAAGGGAATTATGGGGACATTAGAGATACCAATAGCAGGGGAGAAGGCTCAAGTGTTCGGGACAGAAGGTTAGGGACACAGTAGATGAGAACTGTGTTGTGAGAAGGGTGTAGTTGGAGAGGTAGCTATTCATTTGGGAAATGGCCAGGGCTAGAGAATGTAATGGGAGCTCTGGTAGCTTAGTGCCTAAGGCACTTGACTGCTAAGAAGGCTGACAGTTCAAATCCACCAGCCATTCCTCGGAAGGAAGGTTAGGCAATCTACTTCCATAGTGATACCGCCTCGGAAACCCAAGGAGAGGTCGCTGTGAGTCAGGTCCGACTTGACAGCAAATAACAACAACAGAGCATGTAATGAGCATGTTGATCAGGGGAAGCAGACAGCAGATGCAAATACAGTGATAAAAGGATGAGTCATGGGAGAGACCATTGTATTTCAAGATATGAGAGCAAATCAGAATGAAAAGGGACATAAATCAATTAAGAATTTGTTAAAGGAAAATACTTTAAAGATTTCAGTGCTTAACTTAGAATAAGTGAAGAAAGTTGGAATGAATTGATTATACATTGTAAGCTCAACATAAAAAATTGCTACAAAATAATGACTAGGAGACATTTTAAGGGATGGTCCAATCAGGTTATTTTGCTATTTTCTATTTTTCTGTACTTTTCAAACTCTGTAACTACTTTTTATTTTTTATTTGATTAAAATTCAAAAACCCTTTCCATTAAAAACTAATCTGAAAATATTAAAAGATTAACCATGTTTGTTATTCATCAGTAAATATTAACATAATTCACCCTCCTTTGTGTTGCTATGTTACTCACTTTCTAGCCTCTATGGATGGCACTGTCAAATCAAGCTCTATTTAAAGGGTTTTGCCTTATTCTTTGAGGTTGGTTATGTTACAAGATAATTATCAGAAAAAGGTAAGATGATTCATACAGATGAATCAACTTGGCTGGGTCATGATTCTCAGCAGTTTAGCAATTATGATGCAGTCATCCTCCATGATGAGATCTGATATAATGTAATCACCTCCATGATGATCTGCTGTGAGCAGCCAGTTATTTGAAAGGGAGTTTCCTCAGGAATGTGGACTTCTTCCAATGCATTATGGATGTCCTGGCACAGATCTCTGGCTTTCTGCTGTGTCTGGCTCATCATCTGTGGTTCCTGGCCTTGAACCAATGGCCTGCTGTATTGCCTGCTGATCTTGGGACTGTTGCTATTGCAGCCTGTGAGCCAACAATCAGCCATTTTACCACCAATCTTGGATTCATCAGCCTCCAAAGTCAGCAGCCTGCTGTATTGCCTGCTGATTTGGGGTTTGTCAGCCCCTGAAGCTATGTGACTCAGGAAAAGCCTCCATCTTTGTATATTTTTCCACTATTGACACCTGTGGTGCAGTGAATTATTTTATGTGGTTCCTCTAACCACAGTCTTTGTGACTCCCACTAGATGACTGGGAGGAACTATGCAAATGTGAGGTCCTTGTGGCCTACCAAGGGATTGGATAGATTGTTAGTAATGTAAATAAGGTATATGGCACTTTGGGGAGGTGGGACCATGGAAGTAAGGTGTACTGAATCCTATTGTGAGGATTGGTCAGTTTTGTCATTCTGCTGGGTTTAAAAGGAGCCCTTCTAGAGGCAGAAGGGGAGATCTCACTTCCATTAAGAGAGTAGAACTAGGAGTGGAACATATCTTTCAACCTGAGATCCCTTGTTGAGACAATGGCAGAGAGGTGGCAGAGAGACAGTTGCAGCAGAAGCAGTAGAACAAGAGACCTGCACAAGATAAAGTGGTAGCCCATGGAGTAAGAAAGCTGAGTTCCTTTGGGCAGAAGACTTACTGGCACAGTGGGGTGTACCTATCAGCACAGCTAAAAGAGCTTTGCAACACTTGCCTGAGCAGGGAAGAGGTTAGGCTGAGAGGCCAGGGGCCAAAGAGGGGCACGCCTGTAACTACGGACATGGGGAACAGGCAATACAGAAGGCTGCTGACTTCGGAGGCTGATGAATCCAAGATCAGATGGAAGAATTTTATCCTGAATGTTCCTGAACCTGAATTGTAACCTGTTACTTCCCTAATGGGTGTAGAAGAAACTGTGAAACTTCCTCTTGAGCGAAGCAGCTAAAGCAAATCGAAGAAATGACAAGATAAAAGAGCTGAACAGAAGATCTCAAAAAGCAGCTTAAAAATACAAAGCCAATTACTATAACACAATGTGCAAAGACCTAGTAAATGTTCATCTATTTCAGGAGGTGGCATATGTTCAAGAACCAATGGTACTGAAGGAAGAAATTGAAACTGCACTGAAAGAATTGGCAAAGAACAAGGCTCTAGGAATTGATGGAATACTCATTGAGATGTTTCAACAAACAGAAGCCCTGCTGAAGGCACTCACTCAGTTATGTCAAGAGATTTGGAAGACAGCTACCTGGCCAACTGATTGGAAGAGATCCATATTTTATCCATTCCAAAGAGAGGTGATCCCACAGAATGTGGAAATTATCGAACAATATCATTAATATCACATGCAAGTAAAATCTTACTGAAGATAATTAAAAAATGGTTGCAGAAATATATGGACAGAGAACTTCCAGAAATGCAAGCTGGATTCAGAAGAGGACATGGAACAAGAGATATCATTGCTGATATCAGATGGATCTTGGCTCAATGCAAAGAAAACCAGAAAGATGTTTACTTGCGTTTTATTGACTGTGCAAAAGCATTTGATTGTGTAGATCATAACAAATTGTGGATAACACTGAGAAGAATGGGAATTCCAGAACATTGGATTGTACTCATGAGAAACCTATACATAGACCAAGAGGCTGTCATTCAAACAGAAAAAGGAAACACTACATGGTTTAAAATCAAGAAAGCAGTGTGTCGGGGTTGTATCCTTTCACCATACATATTCAATCTGTATGCTGAGCAAATAATCCAAGAAGGTGAACTGTATGAAGAAGAATGTGGCATTAGGAATGGAGGAAGAATCATTAACAACCTGCAATATGCTGACAACACAACTTTACTTGCTGAAAGTGAGGATGACTTGAAGTACTTACTGATGAAGACTGAAGAGTACAGTCTACCATATGGAGTACATCTCAATGTAAAGAAAACAAAAATCCTCACAACTGGTCCTATAAGCAACATTATGATAAATGGAGAAAAGATTGAAATTGTTAAAGACTTCACATTGTTTGGTTCTACAATCAATGCCAATGGAAGCAACAGTCACCTGCAAAGGACCTCTTTCAAGTGCTGTAGAGCAAAGATGTCTCCTTGAGGAGTAAGGTGCACCTGACACAAGCCATGGTATTTTCAATCATTTCATATGCATGTGAGAGCTGGACAATGAATAAGGCCGACCAAAGAGGAATTGATGTTTTTGAGTTGTGGTGTTGGCAAAGAATGCTGAAAGTACCGTGGACTGCTGAAAGAACTAACAGGTCTGTTCCGAAAGAAGAGCAGCCAGTGTGCTCCTTGGAGATGAGAATGGCCAGATTTCTTCTCACATACTTTGATCATGTTGTCAGAAGGGACCACTCCCTGGAGAAGGATGTCATGCTTGGTAAGGTGTAGGATTGATGAAAGAGGGGAAGGCCCTCAAGGAGATGAATTGACACGGTGGCTGTTGCAATGGGCTCAAGCATAGGAAGCTTCGTGGAGCTGGCTCAGGACTGGGTGATATTTCGTCCTGCTGTGCATAGGGTCATTATGTGTCAGAGACAACTCAATGGCACCTAACAACAGCAACAACAACATCAATATGGAAGTAGATTGCCCAATCTTCCTTCCAAGGAGTGGCTGGTGGGTTGGAACCACCAGCCTTCTGGTTAGCAGTCAAAAGCCTTAGTCACTATGCTACCAGACTTTATCTCCCCCCATTTTAAATAGCCAATTTCTAATTTGCCCATCCTTATCAAACCAGTACTCTGAGGAGACAAGCATGGTCCTTTCTCACTAAAGAATCTTCTGCTCTGCTTGGAAATTTTGGACATCTGCATCCATAAGTGAGCAAGGTCCAGCCCAGCACAAACCATCAAATTGCAGCAACTTAACACCAGCTCAGTGTCAGACATCTTCCTCTTCATTTGGTCGAGTTCTGGTCAGCTCAGCCCTAGCCAACCATCCCAGCTAGGTCATGGGTACCAGCTGCCAAGTTTGGGAGTCACACTCTTCCCTTCACTTCAGACCAGCCAGCACCTTCTCTCACATCCTCAGTCCTCAGGGACTATTTCAGTGCCCATAGGCTCACAACTCCTTGCACTTTAGACCAGACAGCCCTTACTCTCATCCATAGTCTGTGCCTAGGTCAAAGAGTACCAAACTCAACCCATGTCTTCATTGCTGCACTTCCCCCATTTCCACTCAAGTGGACCCAGGTGGTAACAAGTGAGCAGCATACAAGCCTACTACTTGCTGGCTTCCTTTAACTTCCAGTCCTGGAAGGGGTTTCTCTCATGGTCCATGACTTTCCTGCCTCAATGCATCCAAACCCTAACTGCTTGCTCAAAATTCAAAAAGCCAGTCATTTTTTTTTTTTTTTTCTCTTCAAGTCTTTCTTCAAATGCAAATCTTCAGTTCACTCAGTAGA
>NW_006921933.1:2246992-2248150 GCF_000298275.1 Orycteropus afer afer
TCAAATCCCACTGCTTCTGACATCAACTGCCAAAGGGACAAGGAGGCAGCATTTTCTGACCTCCTCTAACTACACAAGAGAAAGACAGAATCACCAACAGTAGCCCAAGGCCTGTTCATATGAGGCCACACATGCCGCCACTCTCCAAACCTCTTAATAACCTTGTCACCAATCATTCCTTCTGCAGCAACCACTACCTCTCTGCTGGGTTCAGAAATTCACTGCAGTGGCCACACAGAACTCACAGATTATGGGGTTTTTTAGGGAAGCAACAGGCTACAATTCAAGTTCAGGAACGTGCTCAGTCTCACTTAGTGCTCAGTGGTCTAGAGTATCTCTCAGTAACACATCTCTTTCTCAGCAGCGTGAGAGATTCCCTCTGTCTCTAGGAGGGCTTCTTTTGAGCCTGGCAGAGTGGCCAAAAACAACCAATCTCAACATCAGAGTTCTACAAACCTGAGAGAGAGCAAACTTCCCAGAAAATTACTTTGTTCTGGTCCCAACAGAAATACCTCAGGTGGATAGCTTTAACAATCAGGAGCTACTCAATCGCTGTTGGCAAATTCCACCACAGAGTTTATAAAAACTATGACTAGAAAAGCCACACCATATAATTTACTACACCACACCCCCACTGAGTTTCCGAGGCAGTAAATGTTTATGGAAGTAGATTGGTCAGTCTTCCTTCTGCAGAGAGGCTGGTGGGTTTGAACCACCAACCTTCTGGTTAGCCTTAGGCACTGCATCACCAGAGTGCCTTCAGAGAACAAGAGGCCCAGAAAATGTCTAGGGATTTGTTTAGTACTTCAAGAATACAGCTATTCCATGATGAATAAGAAAGCCTTCCCTATTTACTCCAGAATGCTTGCTCAGATAGAGGTCTGATATCAAACTTAGCAAGACTAGAATGTCAAGAAACAAGCATATAACAAACAAAATTCCATGTGGATGACACTGCTTAGAAAGGAGTTAAGCCTGAGGTCATCACCACACCAGTGAAGTCAGTCTAACAGCTGCAAACATCCTTATCTTTCTAATATTTACTAGACATCAATCTAATATTTACTAGACATCAATGAAAATGCATGATCTTTGACAAATGTAAACACCCATGTAAAAGACCCCATTATAGATACTGAACACTTCCGTCACTTCAGC
>NW_006921933.1:2264654-2265873 GCF_000298275.1 Orycteropus afer afer
AGGAATGTACTCCTCAGAACAATCAGCCATAGGAGACAAAGGGACAGCACTTGCCTAACAATAAATTTCAGAAGGCAGGAAAAAGGATGAATGGAAATGAGGAAACCAGGGAGGAAGTGGGAAGAGTGCTGTTTCATTGAGGTTATTGCAACTAATGTCCCGAAACAACATATGTGTCAATTGTTGAATGGAAAACTAATGTGCTCTATAAACTGTCACCCAAACTACAAAAAGATGTTCAAAGAAAAAAAAAAGGTAAGAACACAAAATGTAGATGAAAAGGCTTAAAAGACAAATAAGAGTGCTCAGTTCACTCAATATGTGACCTGTCCGGCCCTCATAAGCGTTTGAATTGCTGTTGTAGTAAGCAAGATCTATTTGAGATTATCTAACTTTGAGAGTTAGAATTTTAAAAAGAAAAGGATGGTTGCAGCTATATTCTTTTATAAATAGCTGTTCTCTTTGTAACACATATTTTTCAGAGTGCGAGTTTATCCTAGCATTTATATAGTGAATATATGCTCACAAATTAAAAAGATAACTTTGCTTTGGTCAATAGTACCCAGCCAGATATAAAGTTGAGCCAATAGTTACATCTTATCTCTTTTCCCCTGGCTTTTGAAGGAACTAGGTCAATGACAGATGAGCTGGTTCTGATGGAACAAGCTCGGGGAGAAACACCAGTGTGGAAAGCTTGTTCTGCTAAGAGGGACAGAAGTTGGAGTGATTTCCAAAAGTTCTGTGCCTTAGTCCCAGGCTGGGACTGCCAGCAGCTCATATTACATTCTCCTCACGAGGATGATGCCTTGGGACCCAACCCTATTCTTTCTGTTCTCTATAGGAAGGGCAATGTCTTGCTCAGCTGAGACATAGCCTAGAAGCACTATAACGAGGCTGGTTGCTTTATAAGACAATTCCAAAATTCCATGAAATGAAATTAATTTCAACATATACTACCAGAGCCATACACAGAGTGTCCATTCTTCCAGATATTCCTATCCTTAGTGGCTTCACCCCTCTGGGTGGCTTTGATGAGCGAAGATAGTTTGGATGGATAGGATGGGAGTTGCGACACGTTCTATCTGAGACTGTGACTTACAAGTGGCCCAAACCATATTGCACTCATTTTCATAGTGACACATGGCTCCTTCTCTATTTTCTTCTCTGAGCATTGAGTCTGAGTCTTTTTGAAGCCTATCAGCATTTAGACTTCCTAATT
>NW_006921933.1:2266433-2273540 GCF_000298275.1 Orycteropus afer afer
GCCTTTGTGATGTGGTCTGCTTCCTGTATATAAGGAAAAGGCTTTGGGGAAAGGTCTCTAGTTTAGGGCATGCTTCAACCCTGCATGTAGCTGTGTCATTGTTCAGCAGCCTGCCATGCTCTGTCGACCTTGGGACTTTCAATGGACTTGAATTAATGGCCTGCCGTGTGGTTGGTAACATCAGGACTGTGCTGTTTTATTTGTTGACCTTGGGCTTCTCAGCCTCAGCAGCTAGTAGCTGCCTGAGTGAAGAGATGCTTCTAGCTTCAGTGGGCTGGGAGCAAGAGGCAGAGCTGAAGCCCAAGGTCTAGAGGCTTTCACCCAGCCTCTAGAGCCTGACACTTTGAATTTGGACTTCTAACCTCCCAAACTGTGAGAGAATAAAACTCCTGTTTGTTAAGACCACCCCATTTGTGGTATATTTCTTGTCAGAGCGGCACTAGGTAACTGGAAGAGTTTCCTTACCTATAAAATTGTTGTTGTTGTTGTTAGGTGCTACCAAATAGTTTCCAACTCATAGTGATCCAATGTACAACAGAACAAAGCACTTCCTGGTCCTGTGCCATACTCACAATCATTGCTATATTTGGCCCACTGTTGCAGCCACTGTGTCAATCCATCTCATAAAGGGTCTGAAAAATAGGAAAGTGAAAGTGGGGAAGTCTATGGATCCCTTAGACATAGGTCTTTCCAAATTGACTATGAGCCCCTTGAAGTAAGGCTATGATTCTACATCTTCATAGTTGTAGTAGAAGGCAGTGGTGATTTAGTAGTAGAATTCTCACTCTCCTTGTGGGACACCTGGGGTTCAGTTCAAGTGCCAAGTGCAGCCACTACTTGTCTGTCAGTGGAGGAATACGTGTTGCTAAGATGTTGAACAGGTTTCAATGGAGCTTCCAGAAAAAGACAAGAAAGAAAGGCCTGTCAATAAACCTCTGAAAAATAACCTGTGAAAACTGTAAGACCCTATGGATCACAATGATCTGTTCCAATTGTGCTTGGGGTCGCCATCAGTTGGGGACCAATTTGACAACAGCTAACAACAATAATTATAGTGCAGAGTCTGATACATAATAATTGCATCAGTTAGTCATGAATTTGGCTGCAAGTAACAGACACCCAACTAACAGTGGAATCCTTCAAGTTTTATTTTCTCCTATTACAAGAAGACTAGAGATGTGTTGGGGTGTTGGTTAAGGTGTTCAACAAGATCTTTGAGGACTCAAGTTCTTCTTTCCCCTACACCATCCTGTGCATAGTGGCCTTTTGCTCTTATTTTTGTCAACTCATGGTCCCAATAGTTCTCACATCCACGTTCAAGGCAAGAGGCAAGTGAAACGGATGGCACTCACCATTTTTGTCCATTTTAGAAAGAAAGGGAAAGCTTTCCCCAAAGTCACAGCAGATTATGTCTCATTGGCTGTAACTGGGTCACATGGTCACCACTACCTGAAAGGAAGGCTGGGAAAGCTAGAGTCTGGCTTTCCAGCTTCTCTAGTGGGAAAGAGTCAGGAAGAAGAGAGGTAGATTTATCTGTTGGGCTCAAAGGATGTTTGTTAAATAAATGTGATTACAAAAGTAAGCTGAAAATGCTTCTCTTTTCCCAAATGGAGTTAACCATGTAATTATTTTGAGAAATACAAAAGCACTGAATTGGATATTGGATATACCCTGACTTGTTTTCATTTGGCCAAGCATGAAGTACCTGAGTTTTCTCTAACAGGGGCTGGGCAGGAAGTGGAAGCGGAGGCGGGTCAGAGGCTAGAAAGAACTTAGCTGGAGCAATTTCCCTTTGTGTTTTCCTGAGGGAATGTTTTACGCTCTTTCACTTCTCAGTTGCCCACCTTCAGGTCACAACAGGTGTTTCTTTCTGTCCTGCCGCCTGCTGGTCTCTCTCTCACACATGGCCAGAGCAATGAAACTAGCTGGGAAGTTCCTGGTGCTGACTGGTTGTCATTGCCTTCTTATTTGCCTGCTTTATCTCCATGAGAGAAGGGCAAGGTGTTTGGAGTGGGTGGAATTACCAGGATGTGGCAGAGAAGAGAGCACAATGTCTTCCTCACTCACGCATTCCTCATCAGTATTCAAATCTCTTACCACAGTGCCCCATCCACAAGCCAAACCAGTTGCTGTTGAGTCAATTTGACTCACCATGATGCTATGTGTGTCAGAGAACTGTGCTCTGTGGCATTTTCGATGACTTTTCCCCAGGAAGTAGATTAGCAGGTCGTTCTTCTGAGGCCCTACCAAGTGGACACCAGCAGCCCAGGTTAGCATTCGAGCCCATTTACTGCACCACCCAGAGGCTCCCTAGTACACAAGAGGCACTGAATAAATGTTGTTGTTGTTATTGTTATTTGCCATCGAGTCTGACCTAGCTCATAGTGACCCCTCCTTGGGTTTCCGAGGCAGTATCACTACAGAAGTAGATGTTATTATTTTATTACATTAATAAGAATGCTACTTACTTACATTGTCAACCACTCGGAAAGAGATCAGTATAGGAGATCCTGGATAGAGTGGAAGAAAAATGTGGAACAAAACTCAAAATCATTAAAAAAAAAAAAAAAAAAAAGGACCAGGCTTACTGGTCTGATAGAGACTGGTAACCCCTGAGACTATGGCCCCTGGTCACCCTTACATCCTGGAATTGAACTCACTCCTGTGGCTTCCAGCCAAACAATAGATAGGCGTATAGGGTGATCATTTACACCAGGTAGGTACACTCCTTAGAATGATAACCATGGGAGATCAGAAGGGCAGTATTTGCACAGGGAGATAGCTCTGAGGGCTGGAATGCATAAGAAAGGACACAGGGAAAAGGGAAAAGGACACAGGGAGAATGTGGGAAGAGAACTGCTACATTAAGGTGGTTGCAATCAATGTCATGAAACAAAATGTGTATGAACCTTTGTATGGAAAATCAATCTGCTCTGTAAACTTTCATCCAAATCATAATAAAAAATAAAAATATTAATGCTTCTTTTCTTCTTGCCTATCTTGTCAATGTAAATCCACTTTTTTTTCCCTATATTACTCAGATGTGTTTGGACAAAACTACAGTATCTAAGCCTGAACTCTGTAGTTCCTTCCATTCCTCATGGGGTTGCTGGGAAAACCCCAGCAAGAAAGACACACTTGGACTTTTCTGTGCTGTGCATGAAGGACTCTGATGGGATGAGCTGTGTCACCCAAAGCTATTGGCCTTTAAAGGACCTGAAACTCAAATCGCTGCTTTCAAGCATTTTCTCCTCATAACTGTTCTTCTTTCTGGTGGCTTTTCCTTCTATGGACATCCAACAAAATGAGAGGAAAGTGATTTGCAACGTGTATTCCTGCATGGAAGGGAGCTCTGGTGTCCTTGTGGTTGAAGCACTGGGCTGCTAACCCAAAGGTCCATGGTTTGAACCCATCAGCCATTCTGCAGGAGGAAGATGAGGTAGTCTGCTTCGGTAAAGATTTGCAACCTTGGAAACCCTTTAGGGCAGTTCTACTCTGTCCTACAGGGTCACTATGAGGCAGAATCAACTCAATGGCAGTGGGTTATTCCTGCATAGAAGAGGTACAAAGTTCTCTAGTAGACATCATTTCTACATAGATAAGAGGATTACATTCAAATACTGTTCCTAATACTGCTGTTTTACAACACTCAGTTGGTTTTCTGTTGTGTTATACGTTAACAGGTCTGTGAAAAATTGAGGACCACCAGTTCAGTATCTTGTCTTGCCAGGCAGTCACTGATGTTTACAGAGATAATGAAAGGCCTGCGCTCACCTGTTCCTTGTTCCCAACTTCTCTAATCTCCCTGTTAAGCCAGGTTTGATTAATGAGTAAGAGGCCAGGTTTGAGGAATCTGAGAGGTCTGAGTTTCAATTTTGACTTTGTCATTTCTAGCTCTGTAACTTTGGGCTCATTAACTATTCTTATCTCCTTATCTACAGAATGGGCAAATTAATACCCACCCCCAAACCTTACTATAAGCATTGACTCAGATACTATGTGAGAAAATGCTTCCCAAAATGTTCAGTTGTCAGGGCAGAACATCCAACCCAAACAATTTAAGCAAAAGGAGAATATATTAACTCATATAATAAAGTAGTTATAGCTTCAGGCATGGCTAGATCCAGGGGCTCAAACACTGCCACTGGGTTCAAATTTCACTCTACTTTTATTCCGCTTGCCTCTGCTTTGGCCCTATCTTCAGAAGACAGGTTCTCCCCTCGTGGGGCAAGGTGGCTGTGATAACTCTAGCCTTTCTGCTCCAGTTTCAAACAGAAACTGGGACAGAGAGGGCACCTCTCTTTTCACAGGCCCAGAAGAAGTCTCATTGCCCTTCATTGAATAGATCATGTGACATCCCTGAACCAATGCAATGTTATACTTGATGATGTGTAAACCACAAGATTTTCTCTGCAGCAAGGGGTAGAGTCAGTACCAGTGTGTCTTCTGAACGTGAAGGTGGAGTGATTTTTCAGAGGAAACTGGGGTGCTGCTTTCAAAAAAGGGGGTGGACGTTGCAAGGGTGGAGTAGGCAAAAAAATAAAAAATTATACTTTATTTATTTCATTGCCACTGAGTTGATTCTAACTCATAGTAGCCCTATTGAACAGGGTAGAACTTCCCCACAGGGTTTCCAAAGTTGTAAATCTCTACGGAAACAGACTGCCTCATCTTTCTCCTGCTGGTAGGTTCAAACCACTAGCCCTTCAGTTAGCACCCAAGAGCTTAAGCACTGTGCCACCAGGACTCCTTGATTTATTCTCGAATGCCATCAAAATAAAAGGGAATGTGGACGTTCACACCAATACTAACATGCCAGAATGGAGAAGCACTTCCTTAGGCTTAAAAGAAGTAGAATTAGGCGCAGTGAAGAAGAAACTACTTGATACAATAGTTATAAACTTACATAATCATTATTTCAAGAAATCGATGAAAATACAGATTTTTAAAAATCGTATTAAAGATTCACCATGAGAAGCGAGGATGCTGTGGGACAGGACAGGAACCAGAACTGCAAAGGTCATGAGTTCAGGACCACGATGGCCAGAGCTGCAAGGATTAAGCCCATGAGGTTTGAGCTCTCAGCCAAAAGGATGGATGATGGGCAAAGAGTCTGGAGCCTCTGAGTTTCTGCAAGTCTCCATCTTCTCTGCCTCTGAGCAAAGAGCAAAGATCTCTACCACTTGCCATGAAGTCAATTCCAACTCATGGCAATACCACGTGTCAAAGTAGAAATGTGCTCCATAGGGTTTTCACTGGTCCATTTTTTTTTGGAAATAGATCACCAGGTCTTTGTTCCAAAGCCCCTCTAGGTGGACTTGAACCTCCAACTTATTGCTTAGTAGCCTAATCCATTAGGATGGCCCAGTTGGACCACCTAGGACTCCAAAGATCTTTGAGTTATTGCAGTTGAACAGTGGCTCCCAAACTTGGTTGCCCACCAGAATCACTAGCTTTTTAAAAAAGATGGATCCTATAAAGCTCCCAGGAGCCCTGATGGCATAACAGTTAAGCACTTGGCTGCTAATCAAAAGATGAGTGGTTCAAACCTACCCAGTGGCTCTGTGGAAAAAAGGCCTGGCAATCTGCTTCCTTAAAGATCACAGCCTACAAAGCCCTATGTGCAGTTCTATTCTGTTACATGGGGTTGCTATGAGTGCAAATGGACTGACAGTCACCTCACACTGGCAATTGATTCATTCAGCCTGAGGTGGAACCCAGAAATCCAGACTTTAACAAGCTTTCCTGCAGCCAGAGCTAGTGTTTGGGACCTGTGGGACCCATCCAACCCTCCATCACTGTATGTCTCTCTCTGCACTGGAAGAATCTGTTGACCCCCCAAAGGGCAGGGACCCATCCAGCTTTGGGTACTGGGCACTCAGCACAGTATCTAGCATGGAGTGAGCCTCCCAGGAGCCCAAGAAAGGCAGGACGGCAGGCAGGCAGGCAAGCAGGCCAGCTGTCTTTTGCCATGCAGGCTTCTCTGAGAAAGAAAAGCTTCTGTTTCCGGAGAGGGCTGCTAGAACAGAGACGAGATCATGGTGGCCAAGGAAGAAAGCACTTTAGCAGGGAGAAGGCTCGTGGTTCTTGTATACCACACAGGCTTTTAAGAGACTCCTCCCTAACTCTGACAATAGCAGTAACAACCATAATGACGCATTATTTATCAGTGTGACTGTGTGCCAGACACTAGGTTAGCACCAATATGTGTTTATCCCATTTGATCTTCACTGCAATCTTGTGACATGGCCAGCATTATGTCCTCATTGTACAGATGAGGAAAGGGACATGAAGCGGGCAGATGGAGCAGCTAGTCCAGGAACACACCATTAGGAAGCGACACAGCTGGGATGCAGCAGGCTGAGCGTGTAACCACTATGCGACACCACCATCACATCGCCAAGATGTTATTATTGTTATTAGGTGCCACCAAGTCCATTCCAACCCATGTCCACCTCGTGTGTTCAGAGTAGACCTTTCAGGGCTGTGACTTTTCAGAAGCACATTGCTAAGTCTATTTTCCGAGGCACCTGCAGGTGGGTTTGAACCGCCAGCCTTTCAGCTAGTAGCTAGTGCTTACCCATTCATTTCTCCCAGAGAGTCCTCTCCAAGGTGCAGAGCACAAGTCTGGAGAAAACTTCATGCATGTGTGCGAGGTGCCCATCTCCACCTTAAATGGTAGCATCCAACAAAAATATGTCACCGGCAGAGGAAAGCACACGACTGCTCAATAAAGAGGCCATTGTCCACCTCTCCATACAAGCTATTTTCTTTCTGATTTTGATTCCCCTGCTGTGTGCCGAAGGTCACTGACTACGTCTGCCCAAGCTGGTGAAGTCACAAAATGAAATACTTGGCAAGGGAAGCCTGGGAGGGGAAGGAGGGGGTGAGAGAGGTGGCGACGGAGGAGGAGGTGAGGCCATTTGACAGGAGGAAAGTCTGGCATGTTTTTCCCTCCCTAAAGCAGCCCAATGACCTCCTTCCCTCAGGCAGCTGACCACTCCCCTGGGCCGGCTCTCCTACCCTCCAGCAGGCGCCTGGGGAGTCCTCCTGTGTCCCTGCTGCTGCCTGGGTGCTACTCCTCACTTTCTGGGAGGGAAAGTGGTT
>NW_006921933.1:2274290-2312838 GCF_000298275.1 Orycteropus afer afer
AGGCTGGGGCCTTCCCTTGTTTCAAGACAAGGGCCCCAACTGCTCTCCCTGCTCACCCTGTTCTCCCCCTCCACAACCGTTTACAGAGCAGGCAATAAACCCTTGTCAGTCACAGCTCAAAGTCAATGGAAAAACCTGCACGGCACTCAGGGGCACTGGAGTCACAGACTTAACAAACAAGGCATCCCGCTTATGTGGGTTTGAGAATTTGTTTTTTGCTTTAAGGGAAATGCATCTCCTTAGAATGTTAATTGCAGACATTCATCAAAGAGAAAGCTTCACAGATGCACCCCACACCATCTATTTTTGCTCTGTGCTATTCAGGAAGAGGGGATGTGGTGGTTCACTGGTAGAATTCTCACCTTCTGTGTGGTAGACCCAGGTTCAAATCCTGACCAATGTACGTCAGGCGCAGCCGCCACCTGTCTGTCAGTGGAGGCTTGCTGCTAGGATGGCCAACAGGTTTCAGCAGACCTTCTAGACTAAGATGGATGAGGAAGAGAGGCCTGGCATTCTGCTTCTGAAAAATCAACCAATGAAAACCCTACGGACCACAACAGGCAACATTTTGGCCTGTTGTGCAAGGGGTCTCTATGAGATGGGCTGACTCAACAGCAGCCCACAACACTTAAGAACTCTCCAGTCAGCAGAGGCCCTGATTAGCAGGGCTGCCTCAGGAGGTGAGGGGGCTTCTGAGGGTGGGAGGGCCTGAGGCCTGGTAGAAATGGCCCCCAGGCCCTCCACCATCCTTTTCCGGTAGTAACACTGCATCAGGGCCACTTCAGAGGCAGCTTCTTGGATGTCACTTTCTCTGCGTCTCTTCCTAGCTCTCTGGCCCCTTGTCCTTCCAGGGCTTTGCTAGCACCTCTCTGCTGATGGCCCTGCAATCTCATCTCCAGCTGCAGCTTCTGTCCCATAGTCCAGAGCAGCTGCTTACTGAGAACCTCCCATGTGTCTGCCAGGCTCTGTGCTAAGTACCTTAGGGGAGAGCTTTGCACTGTGGTGCCGAAAGCATGGGCTCTGGGGCAGACCACACATGTTCACATCCTGTCCCAGCTACTGTATGTGTGACTTTGAGCAGTTCACTTCACCTCTCCCTGCCTCATTCTCTCCACTTTAGAATGGAGATGACGATAGCACCCACCACATGGGGTTCTTGTGAGACTCACATGAATTAACACAGGTGAAGTGCTTAACAATGCCTGGCACTTGAGTTCAATGAATGTTAGCATCGCAAGCCACCAAGGCAAGTATAACGATCCCCATCTATAGATGAGAAAACTGAAGCCGAGAGAGGAGGTAGAGCTGATCTAGAGGCTACAGTTGGACATTTCCTCTGCTACTTTGCAATAAAAGTCACAGAAATAGCTGACCCTTCAGATGTAGCCCTGATGGTGCAAACGGTTTGCACTCAACTGCTAAGCTACAGATCAGCAGTTCAATCCGCTTCCACAAAGATCACAGCCAAGAAAACCCTAGGGAGTAGCTCTACTCCGTAACACACGGCTTTGCGTGCATTGCAGTTGACTCAGTGGCAGTGGGTTTGGTTCTTTCTTTCTTTCTTTCCTTTTGAAGAGAGTAAGTGGTAGAGGCAGCCTTCAGATCCAGGCAGTGAGTTCCAGCATCCATTCTTTTAATCACCATATTAAATTGCCTTTCTCTAGTGGTTATGCGAAGAACAAATACTCAAGCCTGGCGTTTCTTTTTATAAAGGCATCTACTTTGGGGTTGGAAGAGGCCCTTAGAAGTGAAATTCACCCTCAAAATCAGTTCTTTAGAGGCAGCATTGATCCCTGTGGGCAGACTTGAAAATGTGAGAACAGCCTGGCATGTACTATCTCATTTAATCCCCGCCGTGCTCCTCAGTGGTACTGCTAACTTTATTCTATAGGTAAGAAACCTGAAGCAAAGAGATAGTCAGTTACTTCCCCACGGTCTCACAGTTAGTCTATGTGGCTGTTGAGATTTAAATCTGTGTCTGACTCCAAAATCCATGGCTGGGCTCTCGAATCTTCAATGGAGCTTTTAAACAAAAATACAAAAAAGTCAAGCCCACTGACTCAGAATCTCTTGGAACAGGGTCTGGGGTCTGGTTTTGAAGGCCGGAGTCTGATGTGCGGACAACACTGAGAAGCACGGTCAGCTACACTGCCTCTTCCAAGTACTAGACCTGTGGCCATCAGCATCTCACCCTCTGCTGACCCAAGCTGAACTCATTCTCTTCCCCATTTCTTGGGTCCTGGTACCACCCTGGGTTCCACGGAGGGTGCAAGCAGTAGAGCACTGGACTATTAACTGAAAGATCAGTGGTTCAAATGCAACCAGAGGTGCCTCAGAGGAAAGGTCTGGTGACCTGCTCCTGAGAGTTCAGTCCTGGAAAAAGCCTGTGGAGCAGTTCTACTCTGCACACATGGGATCACCTCGAGTCAGAATTGACTTGATGGCAACCTGTTTAGAGTTTTGTTAATTTATTTTAGTATCACCACCCATTGACCAGTGTCCTCCGCCAAGGATCTGAGTCAACTTCAACTCCTCCGTCTCCTTCCTTCTTGGCTGTGCTACCAAGATGTCTCCCAAACCCACGCCCTCCACCTCAGGTTAAGCCCTCACCACTGCTGCCTTTGTGTCCCTGCTGACTGTCTCTGCTTCTCCGTGCTCCCATCTCTTTCTAGGCCATTTCCCAAGCTCCCTCCCTTGCCCTTCCCATCTTAAAAGTCCAGTCAACATCCTTTCTCCTGCCAGAGTGAAGGAACTAAAATGACCTCATCATCCACTTCTCTGCTTAAAAACTTCCACCAGCACTTGCCCGCTGGCTAATATCCACACCCGTTAGCATAGCAAACCCAGTCTTTCAGTCCCTGGCTCACATTTCTGTAGAGATTCAATGCCTGCCTCCTATCACAGGCCATGTTTTTGCCACAGGAACCTTCCTAACTTCCCACAAACAAACCGTGCCTTTTCACACCCTTTCATATCATGCTGTGGCTCTTGCCTGAAATGGTTTTCCTACCTGACATGGCTGGAAAACTGCTTGTGCCACTCGGCTGAAATGTCACCTCTTCTGGAAGCCTTCCAGGAGCCCACAAGGGAGATGGGTACCATCTCTTCTGTCCTTCCCCAGCACAAGGCTCCATCTTCAATGAGAAAGTCATAGGATTGGTGTTGGGATTTGATGGCATGTCTGTCCCTACTCCTGATTTACTAGCTACTCATTGAACAATCACATCTTATATCTGCCACAGGTGGGGCAGATGGTGGTATGGTAGCAGATTCTCGCCTTTCCACGTGGGAGACCTGGGTTCGATTCCCAGCCAAGCCCCTCATGCATGGCCACCACCTGGCTGTGAGTGGAGGCTTGTGTGTTGCTATGAGGCTGAAAGGCTTTCAGCAGAGCTGCCAGGCTACAATGGACTAGGAAGAGAGGCCTGGCAAACTACATCTGAAAATCAGCCAGTGAAAACCCTATGCCTCACGGTGATCTGATTCAGAACCAATCATGGGGATGGTGTAGAGCCAGGCAGCATGTTGTCCCATTGTGCAGGGGGTCACCATGAGTCGGGGTCATCCTGAGTCAGGACGACTTGCTGCAGCTAACAACATCACCAGGTGTGAGTCTAGGTGCTGGCAATGTGCAGTATAGATGAGTTTCTGTCTTAAAAAAAGCTACAGGTCTACTGAGTGTGGAAGATGCAAAAAGGGCACGGAGATGGCATCTTCCGAACCTCCTCTGACTTCCCACAAGGAAGGCAGAATCACCATCAGCAGCTCAAGGCTTATTCTTGTAAGTCCAGACATACCGCCACCCTCCAGTCTTTTCACTAACTCTGACACCAGCTGTCCCTCCCACAGCACTCACTACTTCTCTGCTGGGTTTGATAATTCATTGCAATGGCCATACAGAACTCATAGACAACACTCACGATTATGGGGTTTATTAGGAAAGTAACAGGTCACAGTTCAGGTTGAGAAACATTCTCAGGATACAGTTCTTAGATCAGAACAGTCTCCCCTCTGCTGTGCCCTTGGGCATGCCTTTCTGGCCCTTGGCCTCTTGGCCTGGCCTCTGCCCTGCTCCGTCAAGTGTTACAAAGTTCTCTGCCAATAGCTACACCTAGGTGCACCCCACTCGGCTAGCAAGCCTCCTGCCCCAGGACACACAGCTTTCTCACAATGTGGGCTGGAAAGCCCAAAGTTCCGTCTCCTGCCTCTTGTCTCCACTGCCTCCGTCTCTCACCTGGGCATCTCTCTGCCAAGGAAGTCCAGCCCAGGGATCTCGGGTCCAAGAACAAGTTCCACTTCACCTCCAGGTCTTCTCCCTTGATGGCAGTGAGATCCCCTCTCTGTCTCTAGGAAGGCTCATTTTAAGCCTGGCAAAGTGACTCAACTAACCAATCCCAACATCAGAGTTCTACACACCTTGTTTGCATGGATCCACCCAGTAATCCTGTGGGAGCTACAAAGACAATGGCTAGATAAGCTATACCAAATAATTCACTGTACCAAACAAAGAGAGGAGAGGGTGTTTGCACGAGAGGGCACAGTGTGTGCAAAGACCAAGAAGGCAGGATATAGAATGAGAGTGGCAAGAGATGAGGCTGGGGGATAAGAACAGGGGCAGACCTTGATGGGCCATGAGGCACTGTCTTCCCATGCCTCCTGAGACCCCTCCACACTATGGAGATTCGACTGGGTCCTAACGGTAGAGGCAGTCACTGAAGGGTTTTAGGAACAGAGAGCCATGATCAGATTTGTGGTTCCGAATGATCCCTATGAGTTTCTTGAGAGCTGACATCACGTCTCATGTATCTTTGCAAGAACAGCATCGAACATAGTGCCTGGCACACAGAGGACCTGAAGAAATGTGTGCTGAATGAACGAATGAGTGAATGCATGCCCCCGGGACCAGAACGGCCTGAGGGGGAGGGAAGGAGACTGGATGATGTTGGGGTCCCTGAGAGTCTATGCATAAACTGACAAAGCCTCCCTTCGTTCCTGCCTGGCAGGGTGCCCCGCAGCTGTCCTACTCGGCCATGCTGGCGCTGCTGTGTTCCTGCCTGCTCCTGGCGGCCGATGCCTCCATGGATGCGGATATGGTGGAGCCCAGTGCCAACACTGCAGACCAAATCCGCGACATGCACGTCAAAGTGACGCAGATCTGGCAGGAGCTCACGCAGCAGGGGGCGAGGGACAGCTGGCCCGACGCCGGGCTCCATGCCGCCTGCCACGTGCAGCCGTCTGCATCGCTGGACGCTGCGCAGCCCCGAGTCACTGGCCTCGTCCTCTTCCGGCAGCTTGCGCTCGGCGCCAAACTCGAGGCCTTCTTCGACCTGGAGGGCTTCCCCACCGAGCCCAACGCTTCCAGCCGCGCCATCCACGTGCACCAGTACGGGGACGTGAGCCAGGGCTGCGAGGCCACCGGTCCCCACTACAACCCGCTGGGCGTACCGCACCCGCTGCACCCGGGCGACTTCGGTAACTTCGCGGTTCGCGACGGCCGTCTCTGGAAGTACCGTACCGGCCTCGCCGCCTCGCTCACCGGCCCCCACTCCATCATGGGCCGCTCCGTGGTGGTCCACGCGCTCCAGGACGACCTGGGCCTCGGTGGCAACCAGGCCAGCGTGGAGAACGGCAACGCGGGCCGCCGGCTGGCCTGCTGCGTGGTGGGCGTGTGCGGGCCGGAGCTGTGGGCGCGCAAAGCACAAGAACACGTGGAGCGCAGGAAGCGGCGACGCGAGAGCGAGTGCAAGACCTCCTGAGCGCCCCCCGGCTGTGCGGGAGCCCGGAGATCCTTCCGTGAGCCCCGAGACCCCTCTGAGCTCTGAGACCTCCCTCTGCCTTGAGTCCCCCTTGCACCTTGTGCACCCTGGGACAACTTCCACACTGGGACCCCCAATGCGCACCAGACCTCCTTCAGCCTTGAGTCCACTCTCCTACCCCCTTGCGCCGAGACCCTTTCTGAGCATCGAGTTCTCCCTCTGCCTCCATGCACCCTAAGACCCCTCTGCACCTGAGACTCCTTCCACTCTGAGGGCCTCTCTCCACTGTGGCGTAAGATCCCCTTGAGCCCTGAAATTCCCCCCACCCTGAGGTCTCCCCCAAGTATGCCAAGATGCCCTCTCCATCCTGAGCCTCCATCTTCCAGCCCAGAGGACCCTCGGGTTCCAGACTAGCACAGTACCCCATCCTCCCTGAGGGCCTCCCAGACTCCCTGCCTTCCCTTTCCACCTTGATCCTCATGAGCCCTGAGACCTGTCTCTGCCCTAAGGGCCCCAGCTCACCCCCACAAGTTGCGCTTTGGTTGCTCCTAGGTGCTCTGAGACTCTAAACTTTCCCTGGGGTCCCATCTCCCCATCTCTTCGGATCTTGTGGCTGCCCATACATGCAGCCAAAGGGTAAGCTGCCCTGCCCTGCCCCTCAGCTGTTTTCCCACCACCCCTTGGAGAGCTGCTCCTTGGGGGGATATTTTGCAATCTGATGTTGTGTATTAAAAACTCAGCAATTCAGTCCTGCGCCAGGGCCTCCGTTACTTGTTTTGCATGAACCTTCTCTGCAGGGCTCAGCTATTTTTCGGAAATGCCAAAGATATTTCCCAAAATCCTGGAGAATGAACTTTTCCCTACACCCCGACCTCAGCCACTTACTGGAAGCAATGCTCAGCCTCTGTGTGACTCCCAAGATGAAGAGTATCAGCATCAGGGAAGTTAAAAAAAAAAAAAATCTACCTACCTATGTATCTATCTGCCTTCCTGCGTTACATCCAAGAGCTGTGATCTCCAAAGGGGGCGGAGGAGCTCTGTTGGCAAGAAGCTTCCCTGGTGATACAGATGCTGGTGCCACTGGCTTGGGCAGGAATGAGGTGCACCAACTCTTCTTGCCTTTGGTTCTCACCTTTCCCTTGCAGTGCAGCCTTAGGTCCACTTCCCAGATGGCGAAGATAGCGTCATGAAGCAATGTGCCCTGGGAATTTACAGGGAGACTGATATTGCTATCTGGAGCTGTCCAGGCCTCCCACAAATAAGAGTAAAGCTCTTGTTGACACAAAGGCGGCTCAAAGTAGTGGGGACCAAAAGCAGCTAAATTCTATTGAGACTTGTGATTGGTTCAGCCTCCCTTTATAAAAATTATACTCTGTACACAGACTAGACTACTCTTGAGAATTGCATCTTCTTTTTACTGAATAACTACATGTTTTAATAACTTTGTAACCCCCTGGGATAGATTCAGGTGTCCCTGGCTGATGTAATTAAACACTTGACTGTTAACTGAAAAGTTGGTAGTTAGAACCGGCCCAGAGAGGAGCCTCAGAAGAAAGGCCTGGCATTCTGCTTTGGAAGGTCACAGTCCTGAGGAAGTTATGGAGCAGCTCTACTCACACACATGGGGTCACCATGAAGCAGAACCAACTGCACAGCAGCTGGTCAGAGTGGTTTTTGGATGTTCTTTGGTGGGGTAGACTCACTTCCTAAGTACGGTCTTTCCATCCTGGTTTGTCTAGGGTGGATACCCTAGGTGGTGGAAATGGATAGCATGCTTTGCTGCTGACCAAGAGATTAGAGGTTCAAGTCTACCCCAAGGCACCGCTAACGACAGGCCTGGTGATCTACTTCCAAAACAATGCTCTGCAAACACTGTGGCTCACAGTTCTACTCTGACATGCACCAGCTGGATTTGATGGCAACTCGTTGCTTTTTGTTTTTCCTTCTTTCTTTGAGGCAGTTTCCATTTCTCCCAACCTTCTGAGGCAGTGACTCAACTGAGCCTCAGCCAGAAACCTGTCCTCAGTGGTTATTTTTACCTCTAACTAGGACTTAACTTGTTATTTTAAAAACCTTTCCTTGAACCCAATGACAGCTGGAGAGAAAGGCTATTGCTTGGTGACTTTGCTCCACCAACTGGCTTTTCCTGGTTTGGAGTATTAACTTGAACTATACAGGTCGGCTCTGACAGGGTGATAACAAGCCAAGTCTTTAAATACTCTGATCTGCACTAGATGTGTTTGCCCCTCCCCACCATTTGAAAGTTGTGAAAAAGAATCTGCAATTACATCGGGACACATGAGATTGAGGAATAAAATGCCCAGCTCCCCACCTTCTGCTCTGCTGCCCAGATTATAAATTACTGCGGGAGCATCAAGGGGGTTCAGACTAATTTTTTGGAAGGAAGTTGGTCCTTCTCTCTCATTGTTTCTCTTCAATTCTGAATTTTTTTCACTGCCCTTGGCCCGCGCCCAGACAGAGCTGAAGAGTCATTCTTGAAGGCTACCATCCACTCCCTGACACTCTGAATCCAACTGGAAATCGTCCCCCATTTCATTTTCCTTTTTATACTGTGTGTGTGTGTGTGTGTGTGTGTGTAAAACATACACAGGAGAAATAGACAAATCCACAAGTTCTACTTGCACAGTTTGGTGACATTGACGACATTATTTGAGTTGGGTGACCACTCTCACCTCCTTTTCCAAATTGCCCCTCTCTGTTATCATAAACTCATTGCCCATAAGGTTCTTATCCACCAGTTACTGCGGCCAGTTCAATCAAAATGCATTTCTTTTGAGCTCTCCTTTGCCTGTTAACCTGTTAGTTTGTGATCTCTGGGGTCAATCTAGTGGTTCCTCCAGGTTTGGTGCTTTCTCTCCTTCCTGCCTTAACCAAACTCCTTGACTGTCTGTTTCCATGCCTCAGTACAATATAGAATTCTCATTTCTGTTTCCCCAGGGACGTGCCATGAGGTCAGACTTATTCTGCTCAGCTAGTGATGGTGAGGTTCAATCTTGGTAAGCCCCTTCCTGAACTCTACCACTACCCTTTGAGTCATGAAGCAGAAGATCTGCAAGCAGTCATCATCTTGTCTCTGCCGCGGGGAATCATAATTCCCACCAGAGCTATTCGGAGACCCTGATTTCCACAGTATTCATAATTTAGAGTCTTGCTCAAAATTTTGATTCTGTTAATACAGGAACCTTACTTCCTATCTCATAGCTCGCCATCTGGTGACTTTCCTAGCATGCACTCCAGGGTGGCCACAGGGTATTTCCATGGGTGGTCACCCCTCCCCCATTTGGGATTGATAAACTGTTTTATGGGGCTCCAGTGAGTCAGGAAAGGAATAGCAGAAACAATGGTATGGCAGATGACAGTTCACTGGTGATGCAGTGATTAAAGCACTTGGCTGCTAACCAAAGAAAGGCCAGCAGTTCAAACTCATTGGAACTCACCAGCCATTTAAGAAAGATGTAGCAGTCTGCTTCTGTAAAGATTACAGCCTTGGAAATCCTATGGGACAGTTCTACCCTGGCCTGCAAGGTCGCTATGAGTTGGAATCAACTTGAGTTTCCTCTTCTATAAAATAAAACCATTTCATTGGATTGTTTTGAGGATTAAATTAAGTATATTCATGATGAATGTGCAGCATAGCATCATAGCAGGTCATCTAGTAAGATTTGGATGTCAGCACTAATTAATCACAATGGCTAAAGTCAGAAAAGTCCCTACCTACTAATGGATCGAGCTACCTTGTGGTGCAAACAGTTAATGTACTTGGCTGTTACCCGTAAATTTGAAAGCTTGAGGCCACCCAGAGGTGCCTTGGAAGAAAAGCCTGGCAATCTACTGCTGAAAAATCAGGCATTGAAAACCCCTATTTGCACAGGGAGACAGCTCAGGGGCAGGAAGGCGTAGGAAAGAAGGACCCAGGAAGAGGTAAGTACAGGGAGGAAGTAGGAAGAGAGCTGTTTATATTATGAGGATTGCAGTCAATGTCATGAAACAAAATGTGTATGAACTGCTGTGTGAAAAATGGATTTGCTCTGTAACCAAAAAAAAAAAAACCAAACTCACTGCTGTCCAGTCGAATCTGACTCATAGCAACCCCTCCGTGGAAGTAGATTGCCCAGTCTTCCTTCTGTGGAGTGGCTAGTGGGTTTGAATCACCAGTCTTCTGGTGAGCAGTCAAATGCCTTGTTTCACCCAAATCACAGTAAAAATTTTTTAAAAGGGAAGAAAACCCCTATGGCACACAGCTCATTTGCCGTGGTGGCAGCTGGTAACTCATAAGGTAGTGAGTGTCCTGCAGCTAGAAGGAATCAAGTAAACCTTTTAGATTTGTTAGAAGGATTTCTGCATTTACTGAGCGGCTGGATGACATGAACTCTGTCATCTCAGCTAGACTTTTGGGGAGGGACCTAAGAGGAAGGCAGGATTGAGGGCCATAAAGGACAGGCATCTGGATCCCAGCACAGAACATTCCACATGTCATCAAGCCCGCCCACTGGACCCTACTTGGCCCCTGAGGACTATTTTTACTCCTTTCATTTTACAGATCTATTTGCTTAATCTCCTTATATTTGCTGTTTTGACTTCCCAGCCAGCTTGCTAATCAGTTTGCCTATTTGACTCACAGGGTTTGCATTTGTCACTGGGACTTAAACACACACTTGTTTTGATTTCTTTTTGTAAAATTAGAAGCGTTTGATGTAATGACTCTACCTAGACACAGCTGGTAAAGTGAGAAGAATGCTCAAGTTTGCACGGTTTAAACACAATGTAGACAATATTTAGAAATGCTATCTTTAGATGCTTAGGATAAGCTTTTTCTCAGAATTGCAGCACATTTTTTTTCTGAGCAGGGCTTTTCAGTGCGTATATACAGAAACACTAAAAATGTAAGAAAATAGAGCAAATCAGCCAGCGCTTTGGTCAACTTGAAAGACGGCAGGAAATAAACCGACTGATTTTAGCTGCGATGTTTTTGACTGAATGCATAAAATCTTTACATTCTCCGTATTTTTCACGATGACCATATGATCAATGACATGTGGATGACAGATTGCAACTGATAAGTTGCTACAATATGCCGGAAACAAGGCCAGGCCTAGGCTGAGCCTGCGGTGAGGGTGGATAGGAGAGAATGATGCAAATAATAGACAATTAATCATTTATATTAGGAAAATTACCGTACTTTTATTGCAGGTAACAAAAAAGATATAGGTATGATACACGGGGATCAGGGGATCCAATAAAGCAATGTCTGCAAATCAGTAGACATTACTTCCTCCTTTAAACAAAACTACAAAACAGTAGCTGGTTAAAAAGAAAACGGAAAAGCCAATTGTTTTAAATTTAATAGACTATTTCTGGTTTTGCCTAAAAACTCAAAATACATTTCAGAGCTCACTCCAGCAAGTCAACTTTTCAGTGTTGTGCTTGCAAACTTTCCCTCTGCATCCGCCACCCAAAACAAAACTCATTTCATAAAGAAGTGCTGTCACATACACAGCAGCCCGTCTAACTCTATCATTTTAAACTGCCTTCATGCTGTATCAACGTGTTTTGTTTTGTTTTTGTGAGCAGCCATAACATTGAGAGACAGCCCCTTCTTATTTTTCCTGCTTCCCATTTCTAATTCGATTCACCGCTGAGCTCCCAAACGCATTCTCTGTTCTTCAAATTTTTCCTGTTCAGAAAGACATTTTGGGGGAAAAAAAATGGCAATGTTTTAAAGTAGTGTGTTGGGGGAATCCTTTGGCTTTTGACATCCTAACTGGAGCCCATCTGAAGGTACTGTCAGAATTATTAGGGAGGAGGGGGTGTTCCAAAGGGACACTCGCAGAGTGAAAGCTGAGGGAGAAGGGGCTCAGACAGACTCTTTGTAAAGAGAGGGAGAGGAGCAGGCCAGCCACAGAGCTGTAGGAAAATGATTACGCCAGGAGAAAAAACTAAGCCCGTTGCTGCCGAGTTGTTTCTGACTCATGGTGACCCAATGCATTAGAGCAGAATTGCTCTATAGGGTGTTTGTTCTTGGCTGACATCATTATGGAAAGATGGCCACTTTTTTCTTCTGCACACCTGCTGGGTGAGTTTGCAACACCAACCTTCAGGCTAGTAGCTGATCTCAAACCTTTTGTGCCACCCTGGTACCTCAAAGCCAGAAGAGTGCGCCTCTTCTTGGAAAAGGAGAAAACCAAGAAGTGCAAAGATATGCTGTGATTTTAAAGCGACAGGGAAGATGACCACAAGACCAAGTCAGTGAGTCTGCAATTCCTGGCAGCAGAGATAAAACATTTTTATGCCACATGGTAAACTGGAGTGCAAAGACTCAAATAGGGACAACACATTGAACAATTCATTCCAACATACAGGTGTGATACCAGAGCCTTCTTATTTTTAAGCACTTCAGATCTGTGACGGTGGGGTGCATTTGGGAGCGAGGGCACAGAGACAGCGTTAATGGGAAAACTAATTTAGCTTGTGGGAGACTGCCAACCTGGAGGAGGTGCCAGCAGGGATTGAGCTAGCTCCAGGCTAGAGAGGGTTCAGGGACTAGCTGTTCAAGGCATAGACGAGAGGGAGAAGGCAGGAGAGGAAAGCAGGCAGAGGAGGTTTGGAAAAAGGAGTTAGGGAGAGAATGTGCCTGGTTTACAAAAACCGATCCACTTCCATGGGACTTGATTAAAAGAACCACAAACACTCATACAGTCAAAATCCACACCTAAAAGCTCTCAGGTAGAGAGGGACTGCAAGAAATGCAGAGTTTGCAAACAGGCTTTCATTAAGAGACCTGTCAGCTCTGCTTCATCTTTCTAGATTGTTCTGCTGGCGACCGAGCTGGAAAAATAATAGGACAGACACACCTGAATAGGTAAGCCAACAGAGGAACGTTCCAGCTACCAAATAGGACCGATCCTAAAGGAGCCGTGGAGAAGAGATGAGATGGCATTTTTCTTAACAAACAACCACCATCCCTGCCCCCAACTCCAAACTCATCATAACGTAATATTCTGACTTTTTAAAAGGAAAAATAAGATGTGAGTTTCAGAGAAAGCTGTTATTGGCCTCCCAAAAAACCAAATTCACTGTTGTCAAGTTGGATGCGACTCATAGCAACCCTCCCTTGGGTTTCTCAAGCGTTATCTCTATAGAAGTAGATTGCCCAGTCTTCCTTCTGAGGAGTGGCTGGTGGGTTTGAACCAGTAGCCTTCTGGTTAGCAGTCAAATGCCTTAGGCACTATGCCACCAGAGCCTCCTGTTATTGGCCCAGTCAGTTCAAATCTATTCCTGAGTCTTGTACATTCCCCAGGCTGATTTGGTTTTGGCATTCACCGTTTAGAAGCTACATGCCCCTAAACCAGAGGGAGAATTTTGATGAACCTATCACAGTTATTCCATCCTCCTTGCCAGGGACTGGTGTTGGCAGTGCCAACTGTCACCACTGAAATGTGATAGGAACTGGTTTCTTGCTCTAAAACTTCACACACAGGAGGAGAAATTTCCTTATGCCTTTGGACACCGATGTGAGAAGAGGTGATGGCCGGAGCTGCTGCAGCCACCTCGCTGTCCTGAGGGCGCAGCTGACACGAAGGCAGGCAGAGCAGGATGACGGAAACCCAGAACCTTGCGAACTTTCCTGAATGAACCAGCCCTGCAACTGGGTCCTACCTCTCAAGTTCTTGGTGTGCAATATACTTCACTTCCCTATTGTTTAAGCTTTCTTAAGTGTGACTCCCAGCTGACAGGTACCTGCAGGCATGGCACATGCCCTATGTGCGATTTGAGGGGGTGGGGCACTGAGCAGTTTCTATTGGCCATCACCAGCTGTGAGGGATCATTCAGCAATTTAACACGAATTACCACAGGCGCTATTTCCCAGGAGGCGCCAGTACTCCTGATTCAGGTTATCTGGTGGAGCAGGAAGAGAATGCTGCAGGCTTTCTGAATGGCTTTTAAAAAGAAAAATGACAATCATAAGTAATTGCTGAAACTCTCTTTAATGTCTATGGGAGAGAAGAGCCATGTTGGATTAGGATGCAGAAGTGGGACAGGGACACACATGTATATATACAGGGTGTGGTCATGACTACAGGTGCCAGGGTTAACTCACTGGTCCCAATTTCCATCTAATTGCACAAGAGTTTAGGTTAACATCCCACCTCCCCACACTTGGAATCTCCCGGGCCCACTGCCGTTTGCTACGAGCCCTGCTTTCCAGAAGGTGATGACCGGGCCCTACAGACATGTATCTGCCAGACTGTGTCAAAACCAGAGCTTCGGCCGGGGGAGTGTCCTTTTTATCTGGATTGTATTGAACTTGGCTGTGCTTTCCTGTGGTGGCTCTGTGTCCCGTGCAGCCGTGCTGAGCATTTGCCGACAGTTAAGGGCTCGTCCAGCGGGAACATAATTTCTGTGGCTGCTGGCTGGGGCAAGGGCTGCAGCTGCAGCAGGGACCTCCCTTAAGAGGAAGTGGTGTGGGTGGACCTGAGGGGGGAAGCGGGAACACAGGAGGGTGAATGGAGCAGTGAGGCCCAGGACGGTGGGACCAGATGGCACATCCATCTCACCAGGAGCAGCGGTGAACTGACTCCGCATGCCCCCCATTCGCTAGTTGCGGTGAGTGGGAAGAAAGAGGCTGGCAGCTCTGGGTGTGCACTGGCAAAGGATTGGGACATTTTGTCTGCAGGCTGCCCCCTTCAGAGTGAGACAGCGTGAGATCTAATGAGACTCTCACTTTTGCTGCTGGCAAAGTGATAAAGGAAATGAAAGAGGAAATCAGGCAGGGAAGCATCAGGGTGGCCTGGCCATCCATGTGTAGGTTTCACACCTAGGATCGATGACGAGCCAAAATAAATAAATAAATCAATAAATAAAAACCCAAACCTGCTGCCTCGGAGTTGATTCTGACTCTACAGGACAGAGTAGAACAGCCCCATAGGGTTTCCAAGACTGCAAATCTTTACAGAAGCAGACTGCCTCATCTTGCTCCTATGGCAGGTTTGAACTGCTGACCTTTTGGTGAGCAGCTGAATGCATTAACCACTACTCCACCAGAGCTCCTTAGGATAAAAAGCCTGGCATACATATCTTAGTTTTAGCTGCTGTCAAGTTAATTCTGACTCATGGTGACCCCACCTGTAGAGAGCAGAACTGCTCCATAGGGTTTCCAAGGCTGCGACCTTTCAGAAGTAAATTGCCGGGTCTTTCTTCAGAGCAGAAGGGTGGAGTTGAACCACCAAACTTTCAGCTAGTAGTCAAATGCTTAATTGCACCACTCAGGGACTAAAATTCTCTTTTTAGGATGAGTTTTCCACACCACCCACCTTGGGAGCCCTTTCTCCACCCCTGTCCCCCAGCAAGAGGATCTCTCAAAAGAGTGATTCCGTTCTCAGGGGCAGTTGTAGATCTGGAAACGCATATTAGGCCTTCCTGGGGAGATGAACTGAGTCCAGCTCAAAGACAGGGCTATCGTTCAATGATCCTTCAATTTTCCAGATGCTGCCTAGAAAAGCTAATTTTCATCCCAAAGGAAAGAACCAAGTAGGGCTGACATTCCCTCCTTTCCCAACCCTGGACCTTGTATTTGGCTCCACTGTTCTTAAAACCAGTTGCTGTTGAATCGAGTTAGACCCACAGTGACCATATATGTGTCAGAATAGAACTGTGCCCCCCAGTTTTCAATGGCAGATTTTTTGGAAGTAGATTGCCAGGCCTTTCTGCTTAGGCACCTCTGGGTGGACTCAAACCACTGACCTTCCAGGTAGCAGCTGAGTGTACTGACCATCTGTACCACCCAAGGACTCCACTGGTCTCCTTCCCGTGCTGTACTGTTTTCTCCTGTCTCTCTCCCATCTAGGGCTGTGAGCTGTGTCTTGTCTTTAAAGTCCCAGTACTTGGCACAGACGAGGCAGCCATACCTTTGCGCTGAATGTGTGAAGGTTCAAAATTTCAGGTGGTTTGGGAAAACTGGAGTGGCCCTAAGCAGCCATGCCTTTCCAAACCCCAAATATCCCACACACATTACAGGCTGGAAGGAGAAAGCCAGAGTTTCCAGGTTCTACCTCCCATCTTCGGCCAATGAACACACTATGGGTCACAATGTTCCATCCTCAACTATCCTGGGGATGGTGAGGTTGGGCAGCGTTTCATTACGTTGTGATTGGAGGCGCCGTGGGTCAGGGGCCCACTCAACAGGAGCTGGTTGGTAACCACCCCACCTCTCATCTCTTCTCGGGGATAAAACAAAACACCACTGCTTGTCCCCTCCTTGCCTCCTCAGTCACTTTTTATCAACTAATCCTCCAGAATGACTGGGCTAGAAAACTCGGCTCTAGCAGTGAGCAAATGGGCTGGGGGATTTCGGTGCCGGAGCCCAGGCTTTGGAGCCTGCCTTGGGGCCCTGACAGACAGCACCGCAGGCAGGATGCCAAACACACCCAGGCTGGGAGGTCCTCCGGGCCCTGACATGTTGAAGTGTAACAGGGCCCTCTGGACCCATTCCGCTCAATTACACCTTTCTCTCCAGCTGCCTAACTGTTACAAAGACGGGGCCTGATTAAAAATGCCACCCGTTTCCAAGCTCTTCCCATAATTTTGATTGACAACATTAAGCACTAATAGAAAAACATCTTATCTCTAATAAAACAAATGCTGACAAGATGAGATGGATGTGGAGAAGCAGCCATATGGCGGGCCATGATTGCTGGGCCTCGCCATGTTCACAGCAGTGTATCTGTGGTACAAAGAGGTGACACAGAGAAGCCTGAGGACCCACATTTAATAAATCAAACTGTACTGGCATCGTCAGAATATTCACAGTTTACAAGAGGACCAGAGCGTTCTGTCACTTGCAGACTTGGAGGAGTGTTAGGGGAAAGAGACTTCCGTGTGGTGTACTGATGCGTTATTCTCTACTGTCCCTGGTGCCTTCAACATGTCATCGTGTCCAGTCTCTTTCCCCTTCATGTTTTCCTGCTGCTCCTCGGGCCTCCACCCTCTGGGATCGCCTTGCCATCTTCTGGCATAGGATCTCCAGGCACTGGCTGGCTGGCCTCGGAGGAGGTCAGGCCCAGGGAGGATGGTCCCAGGTCGTTCTGCTGAACCTCCACGGGACCCTGTCTTCTGTCTCCTTCCAGTTCTGCAGCTGCCTGTTCCTTTGTCAGTTTAATTATTTCCCTTCCAAGCCTGTTTACTGCTTCTTCCTCAGAAGGTAACTGGGGTAATGAAGGATGAAAGTCCTTGCGCTGGTTCCCGGGGTTCTGATTTGCTGCGGTGCTGGCTGCGAGCCTCCCAGCATCCTCTGCTGCTGTCAACACCTTGGCAGCCGCACACCTTTCATCTGGCTCTTGCTTCTGAACCTCCCCTGAAAACAGAACGAGGACAGCATCAAACCTCTGGCAGGAAGGCAGTCTGCGCATCCCCTCCCCTCCAGCCCACTGTCATAGGGCCTCCGAGACAGAAAAATATGTCTTCCCTCTCCCCTTGCCCTCCTCCTCCCAGGCGCGGGGCACTGGAGCCCAAGGGAACACAAGACTCAAGTTAAAGAAGAAAGCCCGCACGCCAGTGACAACCTCGTTATCAGGGAAGGAAAGGAAGCATTTGGACGGGTTCATAGTTCACCCTTCTCAGGCACCTGGCCACCTCCAGCTCCACTCCTTTAGGTGGCTCCTTGTGCTCATTAAATATTTAAATCGAGGACAAAGGTTTTGTCCGTTCTGCAGCACAGGGATGACCTGGGGCTCTTTAGCAATGCAATGAGGTTCTGGCTGCCTCCAGGGGGCAAGCAGAGGGAGCAGTCTGAGGAGAGTTTAGGGCCCTCCCCCAGACTCTCCATCAGCCCCCATTCTTTGAGGCAGATGCTTGATGTTTCCTCAATTCCCAACAAAATGATACATAGTTTTCCTTGAACCCTTTCACCACCATCTGCATGTCCGTCTGTCCTCCTGTGGTGGCCTGTGTGTTGCCATGATGCTGCAAGTTATAGCACCAATACTTCAAATACCAGCAGAGGTACCCATGGTGGACAAGTTTCAGGGAAGCAGCCAAATGAAGACAGGCTAAGAAGAAAGACCTGGTGACCTACTTCCACAAATCTGATGAAAACCTTATGGATCACGACAGACACTGTCTGCTACAGTGCTGGAGGATAAGCCTCCTTGGTTGGAAGACACTCAGAATACCCAGTGGCCACAACAGTGGACCCTAGCATACCAAGGTTGTGAAGATTGTGAAGACGGCTGAGGACCCAGCACACTTCATTCTACTGTACACATTTTGCCACGAGTTGGAGCCGACACCTGGCAACTAACAACAACCAGGTATTCTATACATGTGTAGGCTCCCACATGCATGATTCAATTTCTCCCCTTTGTAAAACCATCATAATTGCTAACACTTACTGAGTGCTTTTCTGTGCCAGGCATTGCACTATGGATTTTACAGGTTTTATTCTAGAATGTAAGTTCATGAAAGCAGTGACCTAACTTGCCTTGTTCTTAGTTTAGTGTCCAGCACATTCAAGAATATTTCTTTTAAATTTCACACACACACACACACACACAAAGAAAGAAAGTAGAATTTGTTTCTGTAAAGATTGCAAACCAAAAATGAAACTCACTGCCATCAAGTCAGATCTGACTCATAGCGACCCCTCCTTGGGTTTCCGAGGTGGTATGTCTACAGAAGTAGATTGCCCAACCTTCCTTCCGAGGAGTGGCTGGTGGATTTGAACCACCAGCCTTCTGGTTAGCAGTCAAGAGCCTTAGGCACTATGCTACCAGAGCTCCCGTAGCCTGGCAAACTCTATGGGGCAGTTCTACTCTATCACATGGTGTTATAGCAATAGCTATCGCAATCCTAAATGCATTTACCCTTTGTTTCAGTAATTCCATTATTGGTGATCTCTTTATGGATATTAGCTCCCCAAAATCAAGACACATATACCTAGATGCTCACTATAACATTATTACTAACAGCAACAACCTGAAGATAATCTGAGTACCCATCAATAGTGGATTGTGTATCTACATAACTTGCCCAGTCACAAAATTCTTTCGGGTGATATATGCTATCAATTGTATGTTGCCCCTGGAGAACAGTTTGAGGGTCAGTGGCAGGAGATAAGGGTGGAAGAAACTGTATACCTTTCTGTGCAGTGCAAAATTTTTAAGTATGTGTTTGTAGCACTTACAGGTTAGAAAAATAAAATATGCACGTTCGAGACGTTACCACTCCTTGTGTCCTTTTTCTCACAACCTGTGGACCTAGGAGGCTACATCCACTGCCTCCGTTTCCTGAGGCTGCTTCACATCTTTCTTTGTGTTGTTAGCTGCTGTTCTCTTGACCCTTGACCCCACACACAAAGGAACAAAATGCTGCCTGCTGCTGTGCCATACCCGTGCTTGGTGCTGATTGGACTGTGGTCACCCACTGGGTTTTCACTGGCTGATTTTCAGATGTACATGGTCAGGTCTTCTTAGTCTGCAACCTGTTCAGCACCACAGCAACATACAAGCCACCACTGGTGGATGGGTGGCAGCTGTGCGTGGGGTGCACTGGCCAGGAACTGAACCCAGGTCTCCTGCATGGAAGGTGAGAGTTCTGCCACTGAACCACCACCGCCTTATGATTCACACCTTTGGCCTTTCAATCTGTTCATCCTCCCCACCAGTGAATCATCCGATGCACTGTTCCTTTCTCAGTCCCCGTCCTCTGTCCTTTTCTGCATCATGTGACTCTACTGGCCACACACCTCTCAAGCTATCTTTCCTTTCCAGAACAACAACTTGTTTCTCCTCCAATCTAGACCTGTGAGCACATATATAAGGGCTGTTCCTATGGCTGTTGTTAACAAGCTACCACACACATAGTGGCTTAGGACAACACCCGATTATTCCATTATAGTCCTGAAGGACAGAAGTCCAAGTTGGGTTTCCCTGAGCTAAAATCAAGGTGCAGTCAGGATCACATTTCTTTGGAGGTTTGGGGAGAATCCTTTCAGCTCTGGTGGCTCGTGGCATCCCTTACCTAGTGAATGCATCACTCTCATCTCCGCCTCTACAGACTCATACTGCTTTTCCTTCTCCTGTGTGTGCCAGATTTCCCTCTGTCTCTCTTTTAAAAGGACACATGTGATTGCATTTAAGATCTAGTTGCATAATCCAGAATAATCTTCCCCATCCTATGATCCTTAACTTAATCACATCTGCAAAGTCCTTTTGCCCTATAAGGTAACATCTACAGGTTCCAGGGAGTAGGACCTAATATTTTCGGGGGACCATTATTCAGCTTACTTCACACACATTCCTGGTTTCCTTTGCTTACCCTGATATCTCCATCTGGCCCTCTCCCAATGACTCCCCATCTGTTTCTCTTCTTTCCTTTCACTCTCATTCACTGGCTATCTCATGACTTCAACTCCCACCCATGAGTACGGCTCCCAAATCTATGACCCTGATCCCTTCCTACTGCAGATACAGCACATGTTTCTAGCTGCCTACTGACCACTGGATCCTCCCCTTGAATGATTTTCTGGCACTTTTCCAAAGATAGTTCCATCATATCTACACTCCTCCCACTAGTCCTTCTCCTGTTTGCCACTTGAGTAGCCCTTTATAGGCAGTGAGCATAAGACCTTGGAGTTATATTTGTGTATTTCCATTTCCTACCCATCAATTCCACCACTCACTGGTCAGTTTGTCATACGATGGTAGCTTGTGTGTTGCTGTGAGGCTGAAAGCTATGTGATCAGTATTTCAAATACCAGCAGGGTCCCCCATGGTGGACAGGTTTCAGTGGAGCTTCAGACTAAGACATCAGGAAGAAGGATGGGGCCATCCACTTCTAAAAAAATTGGCCAGTGAAAACCGTATGAATATCATTGAAACACTGTCTGATATATTACTGGAAAACTTTATGAATAGCCCTGAAACACTGTCTGATATAGTGCCAGAAGATAAGCCCTTCAGGTTGGAAGAGCTGCCTCCTCAAAGTAGAGTCAATCTTAATGATGTGGATGGAGTAAAGCTTTAGTGACTTTCATTTGATGATGGGGCGTGACTCAAAATGGGAATAAACAGTTGCAAGCATTCATTAATACTCAGAATGTGGAATGTACAAAATACAAAACTAGGAAAACTGGAAGTTGTCAAAAATGAAATGGAATGCATAAAGATTGATATCCTTGGCCTTAATGGGCTGAAAGAGACTAGTATTGGCCATGTTGAGTCAGACAATCATATGGTCTACTATGCCGGGTATGAGAAATTGAAGAGGAATGGTGTCGCATTCATCATCAAAAAGAACATTTCAAGATCTATCCTGAAGTACAATACTGTCGGTGATAGGATAATATCTATATGCATATAAGGAAGACCAGTTCATACTACTGTTGTTCAAATTTATGCACAAACCACTAAAGCCAAAAATGAAGACATTGAAGATATTTACCAACTTTTGGAGTTTGTAATTGACAAAACATGCAATCAAGATGCATTAATAATTACTGGTGATTGCAACATGAAAGTTTGAAACCAAGAAACAGCAACAATAGTTGAAAGATATGTCTTGGTAACAGAAATGACACTGGAGTTTGCATAATAGAATCTTGCAAGTTCAATGACTTATTGTAAATGCCTTTTTTTTCAACAATATAAATGGCAAGTATACACATGGACCTCCCCAGTTGGAACACACAGGAATCAGACAGACTACATCTGTGGAAAGAGGTAATGGAAAAGCTCCATATCATCAGTCAAAACAGGGCTAGGAGCTGACTATGGAACAAGTTCACGTTGAAGCTGAAGAAAATTAAGTCCACTCGAGCCCAAATACAACCTTGATTACATCCCACCTTAATTTAGAGACCATCTGAAGAACAGATTTAACACATTGAACCCCAGTGACTGAAGACTAGACGAGTTGTGGGATGACATTAAGAACATCATACAAGAAGAAAGCAAACTCACTACCATGAAGTTGATTCTGACTCATAACAATCCCCATAGGGTTTCCAAAGCTATATTATTTACGGAAGCAGACAACCTCAGTTTTCTCCCGTGGAGCAGCTGGTGAGTTTGAAGAACTGACCTTTTGGTTGGCAGCCAAATATCTTACCAAAGCACCATCAGAGCTCTTTAAAGAAAGAAGAAAATCATTAAAAAGATAGGAAAGAAAAGGAAAAAAAAAAAAAAAAAGATGTGAGAACAGACTCTGAAACTTGCTCTTGAACAGAGAGTAGATAAAGTGAATGGAAGAAATGATGAAATAAAAGAACTGAACAGAAGATTTCAAAGGGTGGCTTGAGAAGACAAAATAAAGTATTATAATGAAATGCGCAGAGACCTGGAGTTAGAAAACCAAAAGGGAAGAGCACACCCAGCATTTTGCAAGCTGAAAGAACTGAAGAAAAAAATTCAAGTCTCAAATTGCAATCTGAAGGATTCTATGGGCAAAATATTGAATGATGACGGAAGCATCAAAAGAAGATGGAAGGAATACACAGAGTCATTGTATGAAAAAGAATTGGTCAATGTTCAACCATTTCCAGAGGTAGCATTGTTGTTGCTGTTGTTATGTGCCGTCGAGTCGGCCCCGACTCATAGCGACCCCTCCTTGGGTTTCCGAGGCAGAATCACTACGGAAGTAGGATTGCCCAACCTTCCTTCCGAGGAGTGGCTGGTGGGTTTGAACCGCCAGCCTTCTGGTTAGCAGTCAAGTGCTTTAGCCACTATGCTACCAGAGCTCCATAGGATCGAGAATTAATGGTATTTAAGGACAAAGTCCAAGCTGCACTGAAGGAATTGGAGAAAAACAAGGTTCCAGGAATTGACAGAATACCCTTTTAGATGTTTCAACAAATGGATGCCTCACTGGAGGCACTTACGCATTTATGCCAAGAAATTTGGAAGATGGCTACTTGGCCAACTGACTGGAAGAGAGACATATTTGTCCCCATTCCAAAGAAAGGTGATCCCACAGAATGTGTAAATTATTGAACAATATCATTAATATTACACACAAGTAAAATTTTGCCAAAGATAATTCAAAAATGGTTGCAGCAATATATTGACAGAGAAATAGAAATGCAAGCCAGATTCAGAAGAGGACACGGAATGAGGGATATCATTGCTGATGTCAGATGGATCTTGGCTGAAAGCAAAGAATACCAGAAAGATGTTTACCTGTGTTTTATTGACTATGCAAAGGCATATGACTGTGTGGATCACAGCAAATTATGGATAACATTGCAAAGAATGGGAATTCTGGAACACTTAATGTGTTCATAAGGAACATGAACATAGACCAGGAGACTGTTGTTAGAACAGAACATAGGGATACTGCCTGGGTTAAAATCAGGAAGGTTGTGTATCAGGGTTGTATCCTTTCACCATACTTACTCAATGCATATGCTGAGCAAATAATCTGAGAAGCTGCACTATATGAAGAACATGGCATCACGATTGGAGGAAGACTAGTTAACAACCTACGATATGCAGATGACACAACCTTGCTTGATGAAAATGAACATGACTTGAAGCACTTACTGATGGAGGTTAAAGACTACAGTCTTCAGTATGGATTATACTTTAACAGAAAGAAAAACAAAACCCTCCCACTGGTCCAAGAAGCAACATTTTGATAAATGGAGAAAAGATTGAAGTTGTCAACGTTCTCATTTTACTTGGATCCACAATCAAAGCCCATGGAAGCAGCAGCCAGGAAATGAAATGATGTAATGTGCTGGGCAAATCTGCTGCAAATAAACCTGGTTAGAGTGGTAAAGGGCAAAGGTGTCACTTTGAGGACTAAGCTACGCCTGACCACACCATGCTATTTTCAATCACCTCATATGCATGTGAAAGCTGGACAATGAATAAAGAAGACTGAAGGAGAATTTATGCATTTGAGTTGTGGTGTTGGCAAAGAATACTGAATATTCTATGGATTGCTAGAAGAACGAACAAATCTGTCCTAGAATGAAGTGCAGCTGGAATGCTCCTTAGAAGTGAGAAGGACAGACTTCATGTTTTGAACTTTGATCATATCTTCAGACAGGGCCAATCCCTGGAAAAAGAGATCACGCTTAGTGAAGTAGAGGGTCAGCGGAAAAGGGAAGATCCTCAACAAGATTCACTGGCACAATGGCTGCGATCTCAGGCTCCAACATGGCAATGACTGTGAGGATGGTGCAGGATGAGGCAGTGTTTCACTCTGATGTACGCAGGGTCACTGTGAGTTGGGACCTACTTGATGGTACCTAATAACAACAACAACATGCATTGGAATCAACTCGAAAGCACCCAACACACTAACACAGTTGATAACTACTTTAAACATAAAATTTTGCTGATTAATTTTTACCTTGCCACTGTTACTCAGTGAGTTTCAACAGATAGTTTATTAATTGTTTGCTACATATATGATTAAGACATGTACAAAAATCCTTTTTATTGTTGTTAATTTATGTAGATTAAATGAACATATTAATGCATATATTTAAATATCATGCTTTAATATAGGAAAGAAATTCTTGAATTTTTGGTATCCATTCAAGTTGCTACCCTAAAAGGTCTTAAAACGGCGCATCCAGAAAAAACAAAAACAATTTCTAACTTGCAAAAACACTTAACTCCCTCTAAGGTTACTCCGGGAAGCTCCTGTATAATTTTCATACTAGCAAATGAACATTTTCACAGTGGTTTTACATGGAAGTCCAGTGAGCAGGTTTCTAGCATAGTGTGGGAAATTTTAATAAAAGGTGTAAATTATGGTACTTTCTGCAACTAAATTTTTCACAAACGTGAGATGAATAAACTCTCAAAATTACTCTGATGAAATGACTTCTTCCAAGACACTGCAGAGTATATTCTAGTACACTGAAAAAATTAATTAACCTTACCTATAGCAACCTCACCCCTCAACCGTGGTGGTACGTTTGAACTGTCAGGTTAATCTTCTGTACCTTAATTTACATCTAAGTGAAAAAAAGGCCCAAAACCACTGCTATTGAGTCAATTCTGACTCATAGTGGCCCTATATGACAGAGTGGAACTGCCCCAGCTATAGTCTTGACAGGAGCACACTGTCAGGCCTTTTCTCCCATGGAGCTTCTGGTGGGTTCAAACCGTCAGCCTTTAGGTTAGCAGCCAAGTGCTTAACCATGGTACCACCAGAGTTCCCTATAAAATCTTACAGAAGCAGATTCTGCATCTCTGTCCTGTGGAGTAGCTACTGGATTCTAACTGCTGACCTTCTGATTAGCAGTAAAGTGCTTTAACCACTGCACCAGCAAGGCTCCCACATCTAAGTGAGGGTGATCTAGATTACACTGAAGCCATTGTCTTGTGCCATTTCTACAGACATTCCACTCACGTTCAAATGTATGAATCTCCTTTTTAAAAATGGCAGATCTCTGATATTACTAGGGTTTAGACAACACTGCTGTCACCATCATAGGTCCAAACACAGCCACAATAAGGGGATAGACACAGACTGTAATGCTACTGTCTGGAACTATCAAGAATATAACTCTGAGAAATGCTATGGAGTACAATGGGTTTCTCTGTACAAACAGCCTTTTGATGTTGAGTTTGTAGTTCTGCCAAGATGATTTGTTGGGCCACAAACTTGCAAATGGATCAGTTATTTAACTATGTGAATGAGGTACTGTGGTCTACTGAGGGGATTGGTCAGTTTGTGGCTTTGGTGAGAGGAGTAGGTTTATAAAAACATTGATCCCACAGAGGTTGAAGGAGACCTCACTACCACAAAGAAGAACCTGGAACAGAGAGCATCCCTTGACCTGGGGTCCCTGTGCTGAGAACCTCCTAGACACAGAAGACAGAGAAAGCTGTAACATTGGACGTGGCCCCAGATGGTGCAAGAACCAGAAGATTGGTGCAAGATGGCCATAGGGCACTTCTCAGTTCATGGAGTGAGATGGCTGCTGTGGACTTGCCAACCCATGGAGCTAGAGAGCCAAGCACCTATAGGCAGGATGTTATTTGGTGGAGTGGGATGCCTCCAGGCACTTAACAACAGAGCCAACAGAGCTGTACCACTTCTCTGAGTAGGGGTCAGTGACAGAGGCCAGGCCTGAGCACGGGGCCAAGGGCAGAGGTCAGGCCAAGTGGTGCTTGGCAGCAGAGGCTGGAGCCCAGCCAAGAAGGAGCTGAGAGCTGTCCTGGGTGGAAGCTCTCCTGACTGATGAACCATATCCTGAGCTACATCCTGTTCCTTCCAAGCTGATTGTGATCCCGAGCTGTAGCTTGTTGCTTTACTAAAAAAAACACATAACTGTGAGCATGGCCTCTGAGTTGTGTGTGACCATTGCAAGGAATTACCAATCCCAGCAGAGAAGTAGAGAGTGCCGGGGTGGGGAGGGTATGGCTGGTATCAGAACTGGTAGAAACGTTGGAGGGTGGAAGTATGTTTACCTCCAAATCATAGTCATCAGCTTTGGGCCGATGCTGATGCTCAGTCTCCTTCCTCCTCCTGAAGTCAGAGGACTTCTGATGCTACTAGCTTACAGGTCAGATTTCCAAAGCCTCAGGACCATAAGATCTTGGGGTCAGACTATGGGATAAGATTATGGGAGAATGGCTGGACTTACCAACCCACTCCTCCCTTTTGTTTATCCAAGAGATATGCAAACTTTATACTCAAGTCATTATCAAGAGGCAAAAAAAAAAAAAAAAAATGCCACAATTGCTGAGTTATAACTAGGGCCTCTGGCTACTTGTTGTGGGAGCAATATTTTCCTTTAACCCTGTGATTCTAGAATGTTGGCTAAACTCTTAAGCTGTGGGAGTTTTATTTTTCCTTTGAGAACAGACACACGATTGCCATTTCCATGAAAGACTTCTGAACTAGTCGATAGAAAGAAAGTATTATGAAAAGTAGTAATTATTCTGTGTTGTTTTGACAGAGAATTATTATCATTAATACTTATTATTAATAACAATATACATACTAGTATCAATGATGATGAGGCAACACATTGATATGAATGCATTATGACACAAATAGTGTGGAAGGAAAAAACATTTTCTTCAAAAGATGAAGAAACAATAGCTCTTTGTGGAAAAGATTGCTAGTTCCCTAAAAATGTGTCTCCTCCCTCCCCCTTGTCATTGGCCCAAACACATTCATCTTCCTTTGTTAACAGGTCTCTGATAGTCTTTGTCCTACTGAGTGTGAACTGCCTTCAGTTGGAATTAATCAGAGATGCAATGGTGATGAGGCTATTCCAGACGCTAACAGCCACTACATAAATGCTTCCTTGTTACCACATTGGAGAGGGACATGGTTAGTACAATGGGAGCTAATGATGGAACTCTGGAAGCTATCATTTTAAATCAGGCCATTACTTATGCCACTCTTGTGAACACCAAGCCAGACCCATGCTCTATTTCAGTTTAGCAGGTCCAGGCTTGATCCTGGGCTCAGTGAGGACTGGTGTACAGAGACTTCACATTTCCATTTGGATGCTGGATGTTGGCATGGCATGATCACCAGTCAAGACACGTTCCAAATTGCACAGTGGGCCATGGTGCATTACAGGCCAGCCTTGCAAACAGCCACATGCTTGCTGGCTGCCAAGAGCCAACACTGCTTTCTGGCCAGTGTGGAAACCACCAGAGAGTCAGGGGCTCTCTCCAGGAATTCCTCCCATAGGTGCTTGGGGAACCTCTGTTGCAATCTCAGACATGTTAAGGCTTCTATTCTTATCACTTTATGCACTATCATAAGTGACTTGAACAGGCCACAAGACATAGTTCTTCATAAAGATGCCTAAGAGCGGGGCTCTATTTATCTGTTTCCAAAGGACTGGTCCTTTCACTCCATTGAAAGAAGCCCATCCTCATATGGCAACAGGTTTATCACAGTAGAGAAGGTCTTGGGCTTTGCTGTCCAGTGACTCAGCTCTGAATCTGGCTTTATCACTTTCTACCTATACAGATGCATGAGTTGGCCTTGTTGAGCCCAGCTCAGATTAGCAGAACTACCCATCTGACCAAAGACTTGTGATAACACATAGCTGTTGCTTTAAGTTACAAGTTTTGGAGTGGTTTGTTATGCAAAAATAGCAAACTGATCCAACTGGTTACTCCAGTTTGATTAAAGTAGATAATCTTGAGTCTAGACTAGCCTGCAGAATTGAGACTGAGTGGAAAAAACTGGAAGCCACTGGGGATTTTTGAACAGGACAGAAACATGATTTTTTGCAGGATAGGAAACAGTGTTCTAAAAGCTTTATCCCACAGCAGAAGAAATGAAGCAAGGAGAACCTGGGTGGCAGGAAAACCAGACAAGAGCCCTGCCAACAAGGTCAAGAGGGCCTGCACCAAGTCACAGTGGTGGCAATGGAGGTGACAGAAAGCACTGAAGAAAGAGTTTAGCTATGGTCCAGATACGGATGGGGAAGGAAAGTTCAGAGTGGTCGAGGACTCCAAGGTTTTGAGCCTGGAAAGCTGAAATGGTGACCAAAAGGGAGAAAGCAGGAAGGACTGATGATGTGATAGATAACTGAGAGGTCCACAGAATATCTGGGTCCAGAAGGCTCCATGAACCTGGTGGGAAAAACTATTTTGAGAGAACGTCGATAGAGATGGTTGAAGGGATGACTTTGAGCAAAAGACAACACAGAAGAAATGTACATGTTCAAGGAAACAACCTTGACACTCACACATTAGATGTATTAGTTATATATTGCTGCATAACAAACTACCTCAAAGCTTAGCAACTTACAACTCAGGATTTCTGGGAGTGGTTCAGTTGGGTGATTTTGACTCTTCTGAGGTTGCCATCCAAACATTGGTCAAGCCTGAAATTGTATGAAGGCTTCAATGGGGCTAGAGAGTATGTTTCTAAGATATTCACTCATATGGCTGATGGCTGGAGGCCTCAGGTCCATGCCACATGAATAGCACATAGGGCTGCTTAAGTATTCTCATGACAAAGCAGCTGGCTTTCTCCAGAGTGAATGGTCCAAGAGAGAGAAAGAACAATGTCTTTTATGATCTAGCCTTGAAAGGCACATAACATCATTTATGTTATATCTATTAGTCAAATCACACTGACAGATACTGATTCAATGACGGAAAGGACTAATCAAGGGCATGGATGAGGATCAAGGAGATGAGGATTGCTGGGGGCCATATTGGAAGTTGGCTGCCATCCTGAGGGTAGAGGAAGAAGACAAGCAAAACTTAGAAAGTTGTGAAGGGTGGTTTCGTTGGGAGAAACAAGACTGCCACATGAGAAGGAATCTGTTGGCTCATCTGGCATTTTAAATAGGTTTTCGATCCCTTTCAAAACACTCCAGAAATGGTGCCTAGTAGTGGAGAAGCTCTGAGTCACAGAACAAGCTAGTATGTGCCTAGCAATGTGCCAAACTGCCATTGAAACTGGCACCATCATTTCACCACCACAGGCAAGGGTACTGAGGCTAAGGCCCAAGTTTTCATGGCCAGTTAGACATGGGACTGAAATCTGAACCCAAGTTGTTTGACTCATGAGCCTTCACTCTTGGCTTGAATGCCCCATGATGAGAGTACAGGGCCCTACATTCTTTTTCTGGAACTTCAAAGCAAGCCATACCCAGGTAAGCAAGAAAAGCAAGTGTGAGGAAAAGAAAGCTGCAGAAAGGGGAAGAGACTGATGTCCACCGAGCCCCCTATGTGCCAGGCACACATTGGAAGGAGAAATAGAGATATGCTTACCACCTTTGGAATCCATTGTGCTCTTGGTGGGCTGCTCAGTGAATTTCAGCAGTGGGGATCTTGACCTCTGGATGGTGGGAAGAGTGGACTCAGTAAACAGTATGGTATCCTTGCCTCCTGTCATGGAAAAGGGAGAAAATGGATATGTCATCTGTGGAATTGTGGCTACATTTTCTCTCACACAATTAACTTTGGGTGTTAGGGTCAACAGTGTGCTTTTTCATTCGTAAGTAAAGCTGTGGAAGGGAAATGGCCAGCAGGCCCTCTCTGTAGCGTGAGAACAAGAGCACTGAGAGTCCAAGGCTGGTTGTCTATGACCAAAGACCTTGACTCATTTCTGAGAGTCTGGTTGGGACATACTGCCCACAAATGCCACCATTAAAAGGCAGCCTGCTATGCTGGCATTAAACAGAGTGGCTTCTATCTGACTGAGATAAGAATAATTACAACAGCAGACTGTTTAGAAGCATGGGCTTTGGAACCACACTATGGTGTTTGTATTCTGGACTTTATCATTTGCTAGCTGAGGGACCCTGGGCCAGTCACTTAACTTGTCTGGGACTCAGACTCCTTTTCTGTAAAATGAGGAAGAATAACAAAACCCACCTGTAGAGGTGGTTGTAAGGATGAAATTGATCAATTCCTATAAGTACTTAGATGTTTAATTGGCGCTCAATAAATGTCACCAATTAAACCCATTACTTCATAGTGTCTGTCGCAGTGCCATAGATGCTCTTTCTGACTGAATTTAATGTGATATTTTATACTGAATAACAACTCTGTCATAAGGCAGGCAGTATTGGGTATTCCAAATTATCACAGCAAAACTTTCCCTTAGAACACAGAGTTAGTATGAACCCCCTAAGTAGACAACAGAAAGCGAGGGAGCAAATAGAAGAAGGAAAGGAAAACCAATGAAACTCAACTTCAGAGGCCATGGCAAGTCATGGAGTGAGGAGGAGGGAAATGTGGCTTTGATGCATGCATATAATGAACACACACAGACACAAAATACATGGTCATGAAATGAAGCTGCCTCAACTGGTCAAAAGAGCCCAACAGGCAGGATTTGATCCCAAACTTTGTTCCACAGGATTCAAGGGACTCTCTCAGTAGGAAGCACCATGCCCTCAATGAAACCCCCAGGGGACCACAGACCCAGCTATGTCCCAGTCTCTCTGACTTTGAGCAAGACCCTCTCTAAAGGTGGACAAAGCCAAATGACTACATGTCTCTGGGGCTCTGACTGTTGTTGTTGCTAGGTGCCATTGTGTCAGTCTCGACTTACGGTGACCCCATGTACACTGCCCTGTCCTGCATCATCCACATGATTGGCTGCAAATTCGACTGTTGTGGCCCACAGGGATTTTATTGGCCGTTTTATGGAAGTAAATTTGCAGGCTTTTCTTTGTAGTCCACTCTAGTCTGGAAGCTCCACTGAAACCAGTTCAGCATCATAGCAACACGTAAGTCTATACTGACAGATAGGTAGTGACTCTGTGTGAGGTGGACTGGCTGGGAAGCTAAGTCATGTCTCCTGCATGGAAGGCAAAAATTCAACCTCTGAATCACCACTGCCCTCGGGGGCTCTGATTAGAGGCTCTATGTGCTGATTCGGGTTTGGCGGAACACAGGATGATGTCCATGTAGAGATACCTACCTTGTCCTTGAAGAACCAGTGGAACCATAGACATAACTTGATCATTGTACCTCTGAGTCCCTTCCATGTGTTTTTAATACTGTCTTGTCATTACACCATGTGTTATTACCTTTGATTTCTAAGACAGAGAGCTTGGCACATGTTGTTGTGTTGTTAGGTACCGTTGAGTCAGCTCCGACTCCTAGCAACCCTATTCACTAGAACAAGACACTGGCCAGTCCTGCATCACCCTCACAATACTGGCTATGCTTGAGCCCATCATCACAGTCACTGTGTCAGTCCATCTTGTTGGCAGTCTTCTCCTTTTCCACTGACCCTCTGCTTTATCAAGGATGATATCCTTTTCTAGGGACTAATGCCTTCTGACAACGTGACCAAAGTATGTGAGACAAAGTGGCCTTTCTTGCTTCTAAGGAGCATTCCAACTATACTTCTTCCAAGACAAATTTGTTAATTCTTCTGGCAGTCCATGGTATCTTAAGTATTCTTTGCCAACATCACAATTCAAAGGCATTAACTCTTCTTTGGTCTTCCTTATTCATTATCCAGCTTTCACATGCTTATGAAGCTATTGAAAATACCATGGCTTAGGTCAGGTACACCTTAGTCTTCAAAGTGATATCTTTGCTTTTTAATACTTTAAAGAGGTCTTTTGGAGCAGATTTGCCCAATGCAATATGTCATCTGATTTGGCACATGTTGTTGTTGTTGTTGTTGTTGTTTGCTGTCGAGTCGGCCCTGACTCATAGCGACCCCTCCTTGGGTTTCCGAGGCAGTATCACTACGGAAGTAGGATTGCCCAACCTTCCTTCCGAGGAGTGGCTGGTGGATTTGAGCCGCCAGCCTTCTGGTGAGCAGTCAAGTGCTTCAGGAACTATGCTACCAGAGCTCCCTTGGCACATGGTAGGTGCTAAATAAATGCATTAGCTGCTTACTAAGAGATTCATCAGATGTTTATTTGGCACATGGTAGGTGCTAAATAAACATCTGATGACTCTCTTAGTAAGCGGCTAATGCATCCTTGGGAATTCTGACATCTTGGTGGACCAGAGGACTTGCTGCTGCCTCAGGCAGACGGAGTGCATCATTGATAGGCATTGATGTTGTTGGGTGCTGATGAGTCAATTTTTGACTCATAGTGACCCCATGTGACAGAGTGGAACTGCCCCACTGAGTTTCCTAGGCTGTGATCTTTACAGAAGCTGATTGCCTGGTCTTTCTCCCACAAAGCCAGTGGGTAGGTTCAAACCACCAACCTTTAGGTTAACAGCAAAGTGCTCAACTACTGTGCCACCAGGGCTTCTTATTAATAGGGGCAGCACCCTGACTTCTCTGTTATCTGAGGGTCATCCCAGAAGAGTGGAAACCTGATAGGAAGTCAACCCTGAAGTTCTATACCAACACTGTTATTGCAATGTCTCTTTTTGAAAAATGCTAGAAATCTTCAAGGCCACAGTCTGGGGAGTTTTCCCAAAGGGAACTGTTGACCTACAGCCTGGGATGTTGTTCAGAATCTTTGAGAATGAAGTCAGTATGATCAGGTCTCTCTTCGTGCTTCAAAGGCACAATCAAGAAACACCTAGAGGAGTTCGTGGTAATCCAGGCTTTGGTTACCACAATTTGATGGCAGATGCCTCTCCATCAAGACAATGGTTCCTCTCCTTAGGACAGGGAGATGACTGAATTTCTCGGCCCCTCTTTCTCTAGCAGGTGTGCAGGCAGCTCTCTAGCCCTCCAGGAATGTACCAAGAGGCAAACTCTACCCGACTGTTTTCCAACCTCTCTTCCAAATCCCCTTTGTCTTGTTGCAAAGGACCAGAATTATGGCCAGAGGTGAGAACTGGCTGCAGTCGAGTGACACAAGACAGCCTGAGGAAGATCTTCAGCCCTTCCTGCCATGAGGAAGCCATTAGGGCAGAAAGTCTCTACAGCCCTATCCAACCATTCAACCATCATCCACAATGGTTCCTTAAGAACATGGGTACCGGCAACAGTAAAACTCTCCAGAAAATCTGAGTAACAAGCATGTAAAGGAAATAGAAGCCACCATGCTCCCCACCTCCATATAGGTGGGGGAAAGAAAAACACTTCTCCAAATGTCCAGTTTAAGAGATTATTTCCTGATCCTAAGATAAAATGCTAAGATTTGATCTCTTACAAAATGTTTAAAGAATTCAAAGACCTCTGTTGGAAGAGTCTTAGTTCTATTAATCGTATTCAAGCACAGATTCTATCCATGTTGCCCAAACCAAGGTCTAATCTGATGATATACTGTCTCATGGTTCCGTCTTGATTCTTGGGTGGACTGGAGGTTGGGTAGCAGGGATGCGAGTGACACACAAACTACCGTCGGACTCCAACAAATGGAGAAGGCAAGTAAAGCCCTTATATTCAACCAGCATTTGTGTTTCTGGAATCTCTCCAGATACCTTACTGTACAAAGCCCCTCAGCCCCTTGTCCAGTGTACCAAGTAATATACCAAGTATTTAAAAACACATTTTTTTTTTTTTTTCTCCTCAGCTTGATGTCTAGGAGTGGAGGAAATGAAAGAACTAAAAGGAAAAGATCCAAGAACCAAGCTCTGGTCTTGCCAGATTATTTGCGGCCTTCAGTGTTTCTTTTTAGAGTGTGAACACAGCCCGGGAACCTCCCCTCGGTGTCAGCCAAACATCATTCTCCCTACACAGACCCACAGAGGGCTGCGAGGCAGAGGCCAGCAGGCAGGATGCTGACAGGATGGGGGCCATTCTTTCCTGAGGGGCTGACCTCTTCCCTTCATCCTCAGACCTGTTTTGTTTGTTATCGAGATGACTTCTCCATGCAGACTGTGCCATTTGTTAAACCTGTTTCACTTCTGTCTACTTCCCAGCAAGATGGCATGTTTGCTCCAATTCTAGAAAGCAACATCAAGAGCTATATACTGTTGGCTGACTGAGTGAGGAAGGGGCAAGGCAAAAGCCAAAGAAAAAACATAGCATATTCAGAATCCAACAGTCATTCTTCCTTACAATGAAGAGGTAGGCCCTTCACCATTGTTCTTTAGAGCCTCAGAAGAGATTGTTCTGGATTCTGAATTGCTCTTCTCCAAATAAACAGCTCCTTGACCTGGTCCCAGCTGCAGTAACCCACTACATTCCTCTCTTCTCTGAATTGCAGGTACCCAATGCAGGCAGAAAACACTAAAATGAAACTGAAGACCTGAGTTCTTATATCAGCCTCAGTGGCCTTGATACCATTGAACTTTCTGGGCCTCTGTTGCCTTACCAAACAAGGGATTAGACTAATCAGGAAAGGGAGAAATGCTTCCTTTCATATGTCAATTCTGACCAGGAAGTAGCTTCCTGGGAAGCCAATGAGGAGGACTGCTCTGAAGTCATATCGGACATCAACAAGGATGAACGTTGTGATTGTGTAGTAATGTCTGCCACTGGCGTGGGCATGGATGTTATCAAATATTCACCAAGTATTTATTACCCCTGAGCATTTTGCTCTCAACTGTCCTTCCAGGTCTAGCGTTGACTCCTCACCTCATTTTCTCACACACAAAGGTCTTTTTCACTCATTCAGTACTCAGCTATGTACCAGTCTACATTTTCCTCTCACTGCTTCATGTGTATTCATCTTGTTTCCCTAACAGGACTATAGATTCTTTGGGGCAGATAAGGAGCATGTCTAGAATGACACTAAATTCACAAGGTCAATGTTCAAAAAGTTACCAACACATTAATGGACTGATATCAAAGGAGACACCAAAAACCAAAAACCAAACTCACTGCCATTGAGTTGATTCTGACTCATAGTCACTACCATTGGGTTTCAGAGGCAGTAAATCTTTACAGAAGTAGTGGATTTGAACCATCAACTTCTGGTTAGCAGTCAAATGCCTTAGGCACTACGTCACCAGAGCTCCTTAAGGAGGCACTGTGATGGTTAATCTTGTGTTGACCTGGTTAGGCTATGGTGCTTAGTTGTTGGGTCAAATATTAGTCTATATCTTGCTGTGAAGGTATTTACATGTGATTAGCATTTAAATCAGTTGACTTAAACTAAGCAGATTACCTTCTATAAATTAGGTGGGCCTCATCCAATCACTTGAAAGCTTAAGGACAAAAAAACTGAGGTTTCCTGGGGAGGAAGGATTCTGTTTTGAGACTTTAAACAGACAAGACTACTGGAGTTATCAGTCTGTCACCTGAGCTGTGAATTTTTGGATCTGCCAGCCTCCACAATCACGTGAGCCAATTCCACAAAATAAATATCTCACTTATTCTGTATATATGTCTGTGTGTATATATGTGGATGCTTCAGAAAATAAGGCTGGCCATCTGCTTCCTAAAGGTCCCAGCCTTGAAAACCCCATGGAGCAGTTCTACTCTGCACACATGGGGTCACCATGAATAGGAACTTACTCAAAAGCAACTAACAACAGAAGCCGATTGCCAGGCCTTTCTTCTGCAGCCCTGCTGGGTGGGTTCAATCTGCCAGGCTTTAGGTTAATAGATGAGTGTAGACCTCTTGATCCACCCAGGAACCTGATTTGGGTCCTATGTCGGGGGAGGGGAAAGGAGAAGGAAGAAAAGAACATCTTTCTTCTTGCTCCCCTGGTCAGTAGTTACAAGGAGACACACGGAACAATGAACAGACAGAAGGGACCAATTTGGTATACTCTGGAAGAGCCTGATCCTCCCTTACTTTTACCACGGTTTGCAATGATCATAACATGTTGCTACACCCTAACATCCTTCATCACTGCACAAGGACGATGCTGTTGCCGTTATATAAACTTTAGAAGAGCTGGGCAATCGCCACTCTTTGTCCTGTCCTCCCACTTGAATCTACATGGGGGCCAAAGATGAGAGCAAATGTGGCCACCGCATAAAATCCAGTCACTTTCCCCAAAGCTAAGTTTACAATTTAATGTTTGCTTTGTACTAATCAAATTCTCTATTTCCCTTGACTATTCTCATCAGAAAAGTTCAAGGATACAGAGAGAATGCATTCCTAGTTATCTACATGCAGGGATGATGTTAATGCATTGCTAAATTAGCCACATAAACAGATATTTCAAATAGAACATACTCCCAAATCCCACTGACACATTGTAGCTCAGGCCTTCAGGCAGCAAAAAAAGAAAGAAAGAGACAAGGTTATTGCATAATAGCCATTCAAGAGCTCACCGTCAGAGTTAGCAAATTCTCAGCTTTCATATACTTACTCAACGTCTATATGTTTGTTTATATAGGCTGTAGAAATAAAACATGGAATAATTTCACCAAGTCATTTTGGGAAGAAAAAAAAAATCAAAACTTCTGTGTAAAAAAAAAAACACAGAAATGACAATCTCACTATATGAATGAACAAGAACTTGACCAGTGCTGATATGTAAAGCAATTAAAGAAAGGCCTTCTGATGAAGATAAGGTTTTAAATGCAGCACAAGATTCTTATGGAAAATGGATCATTCAAATGCCCAGGATGGCACTGGCCTCTAATTAGTTTTGTTGGGTCTTTTGACATCAAGTTCAAGGAATCTCTGCTGAAAATTCCAATTTGTGAAACACACTCCAAGGCAGCCTAAGGTGGCTATTCGATTTACATGAAGAAAAGCAGGTGGTGGAAGTTGTCCACCTCCCAGTGGTAATGTCCATTTATTGTGTATTACAAGGAAGTAACCCCTGAGTCAAGGGTGGAGGAGACTGGTTTGTGTAGAAAGGTTAAGTAACTAAAAATACATGTATAATGTTGCTCCCAGGGAACGAGGACGGGGTGAGAAATGATAAGTATAAGTTTCTGAAAAGTATGTAGACAAAGGGGACGAGCTGACAGTGTCCTCAGGAAGGGGCTATTACACCAAAACAGACGGGATAAATAGAGCTAATTAAAGGGAAACATCAGACTTGCCCCAGACTTCGTTCGACTGAAAATCTCCGCAGGAAATTTTGATTTTTCAAATGGGATCGGGGAAGGAAGGAGAAGCAGGTTAGCAGATTTTGTGAGGCATTCTGGGCATAGAGGGGTGAGTTTGAAAACCCATTGGTTCTCACATCATTTTTACGACCCATGGTTAAAATGAACAAATTTCATTAAGTTTCATATTCATTTTCAGGACTGATGATTAAATTGAGCAAATCTTTATGACATGAAGGGAAAAGAAATGAAACAATTTACTATGTTCACAAAAGTTAAAAAAAAAAAATTATACAAACACATACATTGAACATTTTAGAATACAGCTTAACAGACCAGCCCAGTTCCACAGACAAGAGCGGGAATATGTGAATACTGTTTGCATTTTTCTGATTTCCCCTCCTGAATGGTGGTTTCTAAGTTTGAAGCATTCACAGATGTCCCAGCAATGATCATCTTCCAATAAAATGACATCGAAAAGGTAGAATCTTTTGTTCAAATCACGTGAGAGCTGCCTTTATTTTAAAAAGGAAAACAATTTTTATGAAGTTCTGCTTACCCGGAAGACTCCACAAACCAGAAACTTCCAGAGTTCTTAATTTTTTCTCTAGTTCAGCCACCCGGTTGCCTAGGATTCTGTGGAAGGAAAGGAAACAAGAACAGGTGAGTGAGTGTCCTGTCAGCTCTCAGGGCTGAAAAGCTCCCTGGGAAACCCACCAGGGTCCTACGGTTTTTAGGTGCTGTCAAGTCAATTCCAACTCATAGCTGCTCTTTGTGACTGAATAGGAGCAGCTCCTAGGGTTTTCTTGGCTGCAATCTTTACGAAATGGAGTCCTAGTGGCGCAGCAGTGAAGTGCTCAGCTGCTAACCATGAGGTCAGCAATTCGCACTCACCAACTGCTCTGCAGTGATCTGCTCCTATAAACACTTCAGCCTAGGACGTCCTAGGGGACAGCTCTGCTCTGTCCTCTAGGGTCACTGAGTCCCAATCAAGTTGATGGCACCCAACGACAATCTTTTCAGAAGCAGACCACCATGTCCTTCTTCCATGGAGCCCCTGCATAAGTGTGAACTGACAATCTTTAGGTTAGCAGCTGAGTGCTTAAGCACTGTGCCACCAGGGCTCCCTTCAGTAACCCTAACCGGGAGATTTAAGATACATGCTAAAAGTGAAGCATTTCGTGTATGTTAAAAAAAATAAATAAACTCAATGCCATCGAGTTGATTCCAACTCATAGCGACCCCCTTTGGGTTTCCAAGGTGGTAAATATTTACAGAATTAGATTGCCCAATCTTCCTTCCAAGGGCTGGCTGGTAGGTTTGATCTGCCAACCAGAGCTCCAGGTATGTAAATAAGGTACCTATATATTACCTTATTTTCTTATCTATTGAAAGAGCTCTGGTAGCATAGTGCCTAAGGCACTTGACTGCTAACCAGAAGGCTGGTGGTTCAAACTCACCAGCTACTCCTCAGAAGGAAGATGGGGCAATCT
>NW_006921933.1:2313873-2321686 GCF_000298275.1 Orycteropus afer afer
GGGTCCAATTTGACGGCACATAACAACAACAACAGCAACATGGGGGAAAACAAGCTTTCAATAATTGCAAAATCATCAGATTTTTTTGCTTTCCAATGTGACCATTTTGAAGGGCAATACCCACTGTGATACATATATTCTGGAATGTGTATTTGAAAAGCTCATACAGTTTACTTGGGAGCCAAACTTTGTCTAAATGTATAAATACACAGCTGTGTAGACACACATGTCCTTCCTTCTCTCTACACAAAATCCAGTATAGTTGGGAAATGATTTACTAGTCATCTAAAACTTCAGTCACTTTCTATTGTCCTGGAAATCAAAATCCAATCTTTATTTTCTTTGGGGATTCTTTTTGGCACTGCTGTGCTAAAATGATGCAGAAACCACCTTAATAGCAAAGTTTCAATTCCTTTCAGTGGGAGGAATCAGAACACCAGAATTGTTCTCCCACCTCTCTTTATGTTCCCAAGATAGCTGAGGACATGAATATGTATAAACCTGCATATATATATGGCTTTGGATTCATCCTTATTTTACCTGAATTGACTTCCAGCATCTTAATTGATATTCCCTCTGGGTTCACAGAAAACTCCTTGACGGGACTCTTTGTGGTTTTCTTCATCTAGATACTTAGAGCTTTTCTTTTTCTTTTTTTCCCCACCTTTTATTTAAGTCTTAAATTCTGCATAGTCTTTACCAGTTACTTTCAATTTTCACTCCTTTGTTGGGTCTGTTCCGCTTTCATGTCCCTGACCCTTCAATAAACACCATTCTTTGTAATCTCAATTTCAAAGTTTCACTCAGACTTTCTGATCTAAGCTCCCTTTTCAGAAGCTGATATGTTTGAAATACAATCACAACAGTGTTCCAGTTGATGCTGTTTCTCCCCCCCGCCCCCCTTACAGGTACAATTTTTGGGAGCTCTGGTGGTGTAGAGCCTGAGACATTTGACTGCTAATGAGAAGGCTGACGGTTCAAACCCACCAGCTGCTCCTTGGAAGGGATATCAGGCAATCTACTTCCGTAGTGATACTGCCTTGGAAACCCAAGGAAGAGTCGCTGTGCGCCGGATCCGACTCCATGGCAGTGAGTTTGGTTTGGTTTTTACATACACAATTTAGTGATGTTGATTGCATTCTCTGAGTTGTGCAACCGTTCTCATGCTCCTTTTCTGAGTTCTTCCTCCCTCATTAACAAACTCACTGCCTCCTAAGGGACCAATCTGATCTTCTGATTGCTGCTATCAGTTGATCCTCTCTGTCGACGTGGTTGCTGGGTGCCGTTGAGTCCTCTCCAGCTCATGTGCCCCTATGTGCTGCAGACGAAACACTGCCTGCTCCTGTGCCATCCTCACCACCTTCGCTGTTCTTGAGCCCATTATTGCAGCTGCTGCATCGACCCATCTTGTTGAAAGTCTTTCTCTTCTTTGTTGGCCATCCACTTTACCAAGCGTGAGATCCTTCTCTGGACTCTCCTGACAATATCATCCTCAAGGCAGACCTTTTTTTACTAGTTAAACTAAACTACTGTTTGGTATTAAGATGACTTCAGGGAGGCAAACTTGGATATATGGGTGGACAGATGGGTGGACAGGCTGAACTATTAGGTATGTCTATGCAGGGGGCAGTGTGTCCAAGACCATGTACAGGGTTGGCAGACAATGTTTCTACATGTGTATTGGTATGTTCTGTAAGAATTCCCAGGTATATGGTAGATTTGACAAGGGACAAGGTTGTAGTCACTTCTTGGCCACAGTCACCTACCCAGAGGGAGTGAGTAGTTGGACCTGTGGGCTCGAGACCATGGTCTCAGGGGACATCAAGCTCAACTGGCATAACATACTACCCAAAACATTGTTCCACATCCTACTTTGGCAAGTAGGGACTGGGATCTTAAAAGCTTGCAAGCAGCCATCTAGATGCAACAATGGGTCTCTCCTCATCCAGAGCAAAGAAGAATGAAGAAAACCAAAGATGCATGGAAATAGTCCAAGGGACTGGTACACCATGCAATCCTTAGCCTATATGACTATGAGACCAGAAGAACTAGATGGTTCCCAGCTACCACTGTCAACTACTCAGAGGGGTATCTATGTAGGAGATCCTGAATAGAGAAGGAGAACAATGTGGAACAAAACTCAAAACTATTAAAAATGAAAGAAAAAAGAGGGACCTGGTTTGCTGGTCTGATAAAGCCTGGTGGAACCCCTGAGACTATGGCCCCTAGCTGCCTTTCAGGTCTGGAATTGAATCCACTCCTGTGGCTTCCAACCAAACAAAAGACAGGCATATAAGGTGAACATTTACATTAGGTAGATACACCCCTTGGAGAGATCAATCATGGGAGAATAGAAAGGCTGTGTATGCACAGGAAGACAGCTCTGGGGTCAGGAGGGCATGGGAGGGAAGGACACAGGGGAGAGGTAACTGTGGGAAGGAAGTAGGAGGGGAGGTGTTGCATTGTGGGAAATTGTAGTCAATGTCATGAGACAAAGTGTATGTGAGCTGCTGTATGGAAAGTGATTTTGCTCTGTAAACTTTCACCCACATCACAATAAAAATTAAAAAAAAGTATCAATATTGGTTCACCAGTTATAACAAATGTACTTCTACCAATGCAAGATGCTAATAATAAGGGAAACTGTGTGGGGAAGAGGGGCTGTATGAGAACCGTTTGTACTTTCTGCATTATTGTTCAGTAAACCTAAAAGTGCTCTAAAAAATAAAGTCTACTGAGGGGAAGAAAAAAAAGAAAGATGACTCCAGGTTTTTTTTGTTGTTGTTGTTTAAGGTTTAAAGATTATCTCAAAGCAATCCTCTATGGCTCCAGAAAGTCTATAGACCACGAGAATTTAAAATTCTGTTCTGCATTTTCCCCCTTTTGATGAAAATTCTTCTATTGACTATGTGACCAAAATATTTAGTAATGGTAGCCAGGCACCATCCAGTTCTTCTGGTCTTATGGCAAAGGAGGCAATTGTTCATGGAGGCGATTAACCACACATTCCATATCTTCCTATTCCTGATGCTCCTTCTTCCTCTGTTGCTCCAGGTGAATAGAGACGAATTGTGCCTTGGAGGGCCACTTGCAAGTTTTTTAAGACCCAAGGTACTAGTCAATGAATGAGGAAGTAGAACAGAACCTCTAAACATGCTATTAGGCCAATTAACTGTGATGTCCCATGAATCCATAACCCTAAACCTACAAACCAAGGAATCAATTGTCCCATGAGGGTCTGGTTATACATAGCAGCCTTAGCAGCTACTTTTTTTTGGTCATTGTTATAGATGTATCTATCATATAACTTTTGCCAATTCAACATTTTACAGGTACACAAATTATTGAGAGCAAGTACAATAATTGCCTGTGCACCAACCCTCCCTTATCAATACAATTTTCCCATCATTGTTAACCTCCCTTGCACCCTCTCCCTTCTGCCCCTGGTAACCACTAGTAAACTTTGTTCTCTATACATTTGCCTTTTCTTGCCTTTTTATATACATGAGGTCAATATTTATCATATGTATGTCCCACATTGTTTCATCCATTCATCTGTTGATGGACATTTAGTTTGTTTCCACCTTTTGACGATTGTGAATAGTGCTACAATGAACATTGGTGTACAAATCTCTTTGTGACCTCTGTTTTCAAGTCTTTTCACCCAGAAGTGGAATTGCTGGGTCATATGGCAGTTCTATTTTTAGTTTTTTGAGGAACCACTACACTGTTTTTCACAACAGCTGTACCATTTTGTATTCCCACCAGCAATGGATAAGGGTTCCAATTTCCCCATATCCTCACCAACATTGTCTTTCTTTTCTTTTTTTTTTTTTTTAAATCTTAACTATCCTAGTTTCAAAATAATAATAATAATAATAAATTATGGATAACATTGAGAAGAATGGGAATTCCAGAACACTTAATTGTACTCATGAGGAAGCTGTTCACAGACCAGCAGGCTGTTGTTTGAACAATACAAAGAGACACTAAATGGTCTAAAATTGGGAAGGGAGTGCATCATATTTATTCTATCTGTCTCCTGAACAAATAATCTGAGAAGCTGGACTCTATGAAGAAGAACACAGCATCAGGACTAGAGGTAGACTCATTAGCAAGTTGCGATATGCAGATGACACAACTTTGTTGTTTGCTGACAGTGAGGATGACTTGAAGCACTTACTGATGAAGATTAAAGACTACAGTCTGCAGTACGGATTACATCTCAATACAAAGAAAACAAAAATCCTCACAACTGGTCCAAAAAGCAGCATGATAAATGGAGAAAGATTGAAGTTGTCAAAATCTTAATATTACTTAATATTACATTGGTACAATCCACCAATGAAAGCAGCAGTCAAGACAGCAGATGATATATTTCACTGGGCAAATCTGCTGCAAAAGATCTCTTTCAAGTGCTGAAGAGCAAAGATGCCTCCTTGAAATCTAAGGTGTGTCTATCCTAAGCCATGGTATTTTCAATCACCTCATGTGCACGTGAGAGCTGGACAATAAATAAGGAAGACCACAGAAGAATTGATGCTTTTGAGTTGTGGTATTGGTGAACGATACTGAAAGTACCATGGACTGCTAAAAGAACTAACAAATCTGCCCTGGAAGAAGTGCTGTTGGAATTCTCCTTGGAAGTGAGAATGGCTAGAGTTCGTCTCACCTACACTGGTCATGTTGTTAGAAGAGACCATTTCCTGGAGAAGGATTTCATGCTTGGTAAAGTGGAGGGTCAATGAAAAAGGGGAAGGCCCTCAACAAGGTGACACAGTGGCTGCAATGATGGGCTCAGGTATAGCAAGGATTGTGAGGCTGGCACAGGACTGGGAAGTGTTTCTTTCTGCTGTGCATAGGGTTGCTGTGAGTCAGAGACAACTCGACAGCACCTAACAACAACAACTAGCTATCCCTGTGGGAGTGAAATGGTATCTCTTGTGGTTTTCATTTGCATCTTTCTGATGGCTTATGATGCTGAGCATCTTTGCAAAATACAAGGCTCCAGGAACTGATGGAATATCCATTGAGATGTTTTAACAAGCATATGCAGCACTGAAAGCACTTACCAGTTTGTGTCAAGAAATGTGGAAAACAGATACCTGGCCAACTGAATGGAATAGATGGGTATTTCTGCCAGTTTCTAAGAAAGGTGAGCAAACAGAACATGGAAATTATTGAACACTATCATTAATATCACACACAACTAAAATGTTGCTGAAGATACTTCAAAAACAGTTGCAACAGTATATTGACAAGGAACTTCCAGAAATTCAAACTGGATTCAGAAGAGGATGTGGAACAAGGATCATCATTACTGATGTGAGATAGTCTAGGCTGAAAGTAAAGAATACCAGAAAGATGTTTTACTGACTATGCAAAGGCATGCACTGTATGGATCATAAAAATTTAGGGATAACATTGTGAAGAATGGGAATTCCAGACTTAATTGTGCTCATGAGAAATCTGTACACAGGCCAAGAGGCTGATGTTTGAATAGAACAAGGGGATACTACATGGTTTAAAATCAGGAAGAGTGTGCATCAGGATTGTATCCTTTTACCATACTTGCTCAACCTGTATGCTGAGCAAATAATCCAAGAAGCTGGACTATATGAAGAAGAATGTGACTTCAGGATTGGAGGAAGACTCATTAACAACCTGACATATGCAGACGATACAACCTTGCTTGCTGAAAGGGAAGAAGACTTGGAGCACTTACTGATCAAAGACTACAGTCTTCAGTATGTATTACATCTCAATACAAAGAAAACAAAAATCCTTACAACTGAGCCAATAAACAACATCACAATAAACAGAGAAAAGACCAAAGCTGTCAAAGATTTCATTTTATTTGGATCCACAATCAATGCCCATAGAAGCAGAAGTCAAGAAATCAGACATTGTATTTCACTGGACAAATCTGATGCAAGGAACCTCTTTAAAGTATTAAAGAGCAAGAATGCCACTTTGAAGACTCAGGTGCACCTAACCTCAGCCATTTTTTCAACTGGTATTTTCAATTGCCTCATACGCATTTGATAACTGGGAATCAAGAAGAACAAAGAAGAAATGATGCTTTTGAATTGTGGTGTTGGTGAAGAACAATGAAAATATCATGGAATGCCAGAAGAAAGAACAAATCCGTCCTGGAAGAAATGCAGCTGGAATGCTTCTTAGAAGCAAAAATGGGCAGAATTCATATCACCTACTTTGGTCATTTTGTCAAAAGGGACCCATCCCTGGAGAAGGATACTGTTTTGGTTACTTCTATGCTACTCTAACAGAAAATACAACAAATGCGATGGCTTGAACAAACAGGAGTTTATTCTCTTACAGTTTGGAGGCTTTAAGTCTGAGTTCAGAGTGCCAGGCTCTAGGGGTTGGGTGAAAGCCCCTCAACCCTGAGCTTCAGCCCTGCCTCCTGCTCCCAGCGCACTGAAGCTGGAGGGTTTTCTTCACTCAGACAGCTGCTGGCTGCTGAGGCTGACAAATCCAAAGTTGACAAGTGAAAAGGCACAGTCCCGATATTACCAAACAACATGGTGGGCCAGTAATTCAAGTCCAGATGAAGTCCCAAGATCAGCAGGGCATGGCAGGCTGTTGAACTGTGACTTGGCTACTTGCAGGGTTTAAGCATGCCAAAAGACTAGAGACCAATCCCAAAGCTTCCTCTTATATATGGGAAGCTGACCACATCCCTAAAGCAGCTACTCAGCTGCTTGTGGTAAAGCCCACCATGGAGGAGTTGATTGTCAGTCTCATCAAGGAATAACTATTCTCAGCTTCCCAGCCACCCAACTAGGCCCAGGCAAGTTGACACACAACCTAAACTACCACAGATACCATGCTTGCTAAAGTGGAAGGTCAATGAAAAAGGGGAAGACCCTCAACAAGATGCAATGGCATAGTGGATGCAATGACGGGCTCAAGAATGGCAAGGATTGTAAGGATGGCACAGGACTTGGTAGTATTTTGTTGTGTTGTGCACAGATCCACTATGAAATCAGCGCCGACTGGACAGCACCTAACAACAATAACATCTTTCAGCAGTGTTTTATAGTTTCCATTGTACAAGTTCTTCATCTACCTGGTTAGATTTATTCCTAGGAATTTTACTCTCTTAGATGCTATTGAAAATGGAATTTTTCTCCTAATTTTCCTTTCATATTTCTCATCACTGGTGTATAGAAACTAAATTGATTTTTGTTTGTTAACCTTTACCTGCAACTTTGCTAAATTCCTCTATTAGCACTAAGATTTTTCTTGTAGATTCTTTGGAATTTCCTATATAGAGGATCAAATCACTCATGAATAGAGACACTTTTTCTTCTTTTCCAATCTGGACACATTTTAATTCTTTTTCTTGTCTTATTGTTCTTGCTAGGACTTCCAATACATTATTGAATAGAAGTGTTGAGAGCAGGAACTCTCTTCTTGTTCCCAGTTTCAAGGAGAAAGCACTCAGTCTTTTTCCATTAAGTATTATGTTGGCTGTTAGCTTTTCATATGTGCTCTGAATCACACTGAGGAATGTCCCTTCTAATCTTCTTTAGGATTTTCATCAAGAAAGGATGCTGGATTTTATCAAATGCTTTCTCTGCCTCTACACAGATAATCATGCAGTCTATTTCCTTTGTTCTACTGATGTGGTATATTAATAAACCCCATTTGGTCATGGCATATGACTTTTTTTTTAATTGATTGATTGATTGTGATTTGGGTGAAGATTTACAGAGCAATTCACTTTCCATACAGCAGTTCACATATACTTTGTCTCATGACATTGACCACAGTTTACCACAATGCA
>NW_006921933.1:2325388-2334440 GCF_000298275.1 Orycteropus afer afer
GTTTAGTCCACTTCTATATCCTTCCCTTTTCTTTGTTGAAGAGGGTCTGTGCAGTCTTTCTGCCTAGTCTGCCATCTTGCCAGAACTCCATGGAATATAACTTTTTAAATGTTATTGGATGCTGTTTGCTAGTATTTTGTTGAGGAGTTTTACATCTATATTCATAAGAGATATTGGCCTGCAGTTTTCTTTTCTTGTTGTGTCTTCATCTGGTTTTGGATATTAGGGTTATGTTTGCTTTATATCATGAATTAGAGATTATTCCATCCTTCGCTATGTTTCTGAAGAATTTAAACAGTACTGGTGTCATTTCTTCTCTAAATGTTTGGTAGAATTTCCGAGTGAAACCACATGGTCCAGTGTTGTTTTTTTTCTTTTGGTGGGAGGTAGAAAGTTTTTGATCACTGATTGAATCTCTTCATTCATTTTTTGTCTATTGAGAATTTCTGTTCTTTTGAGTCAGTTTGGGAAGGTGGGTGCTTCTAAGAATTTGTCCATTTCATCCAGGTTATCCAGTTTGTTGCCACGTTGTTGTTGTTGTTAAGTGCCATAGAGTCAGCTCCGACTCATAGCAACCTTATGTACAAAAGAATGAAACACTGCCCACTCCTGTGCCAGACTCACAATCCTTGTTATACCTGAGCCCATCTTTGCAGCCACTGTGTCAATCCATCTTATTGAGGGCCATTTTTTTTTTGTTGACTCTCCACTTTATCAAGCATGATATCACTCTCCAGGGAGTAGTCCCTTCTGACAACATGACCAAAGTAGGTGAGACAAACTCTGCCCATTCTCGCTTCCAAGAACATTCTGGCTGCACTTCTTCCAGGACAGAATTGTTAGTTCTTTTGGCAGTCCACCGTACTTTCAGTATTCTTCATCAACACCACAACTCAAAAGTATCAACTCTTCTTCAGTCTCCCTTATTTGTTGTCCAGCTGTCACATGAATATGTTGTTGTTGTTGTTTTTTGCCATCGAGTCGGCCCCGACTCATAGCGACCCCTCCTTGGGTTTCCGAGGCAGTATCACTACGGAAGTAGGTTGCCCAACCTTCCTTCCGAGGAGTGGCTTGTGGGTTTGAACCGCCAGCCTTCTGGTGAGCAGTCAAGAGCTCCTGTCATATGAATATGAGGCAATTGAAAACATGAAAACACCATGGCTTGGGTTAGGCTCACCTTAGTCTTGAAACAGACATCTTTGCTCTTCAGCACTTTAAAGAGGTCTTTTGTTTCAGATTTACCCAGTGCAGTATGTCTTCTGATGTCTTAACTGCTGCTTCCATTGGTGTTGATTATGGAACCAAGTAATATGAAATTTTTGACAACTTCCATGTTTTCTCCATTTATTGTGATGCTGCTTATTGGTCCAGTTGTGAGGATTTTCATTTTCCTTATGTTGATATGTAATCCATACAGCAGACTATAGTCTTTAATCTTCATGAGTAAGTGCTTCAAGTCATCCTCACTTTCAGTGAGCAAAATTGTGTCATCTGCATATTGCATATTGTTAACAAGTCTTCCTTCAATCCTGATGCCACACTATTCTTCATATAGTTCAGCTTCTCAGATTATTTGCTCAGCATACAGATTGAATAAGTATGGAGAAAGGATACAACCTTGACACACTACCTTCTTTATTTTAAACCATGCAATGTCCCCTTGTTCTGTTTGAATGATAGCCTTCTGGTCTATGTACAGGTTCCTCAGGAGTACAATAAAGTGTTCTGCATTTCCCATTTTTCTCAATGTTATCCATAATTTGTTATGATCCACACAATTGACAATATAGTCAATAAAACACAGGTAAACATATTTCTGGTATTCTTTGCTTTGAGCCAAGATTCATCTGACATTAGCGATGATATCTTTTGTTCTACATCCTCTTCTGAATCCAGCTTGCATTTCTGGAAGTTCTCTGTCAATATACTGCTGCAACCATTTTTAAATTATCTTCAGCAAGATTTTACTTGCATGTGATATTAATGGTATTGTTCGATAATTTTCACCTTCTGCGGGATCACCTCTCTTTGGAATGGGCAAAAATATGGATATCTTCCAGTCAGTTGGCCAGGTAGCTGTCTTCCAAATCTCTTGGAATAGCTGAGTGAGTGCCTCCAGTGGGACTGTTTGTTGAAACATCTCAATGGGTATTCTGTCAATTCCTGGAGCCTTGTTATTCACCCATTGCTTCAGTGCACCTTTGACTTCTTTCTTCAATACCATTGGTTCTTGATCATATACCACCCTCCTGAAATGGATGAACATTGACTGGTTCTTTTGGGTATGGTGATTCTGTGTATTGCTTCCATCTTCTTTTGATGCTTCCTGCATCATTCAATATTTTGCCCATAGAATCTTTCAGTATTGCAACTTGAGGCTTAAATTTTTTCCTCAGTTCTTTCAGCTTGAGAAATGCTGAGCATGTTCTTCTCTTTTGGTTTTCTAACTCCATGTCTCTGCACATTTCATTATAGCAATTGGCTTTGTTCGCATGAGCTGTTCTCTGAAATCGTCTGTTTAGCTCTTTTATCTTGTCATTTCTTCCATTAGCTTTAGCTACTCTCCGTTCAAGGGCAAGTTTCAGAGTCTCTTCTGACATCAATTTTGGTCTTTTATTATTTTCTTGTCTTTTTAATGACCTCTTGCTTTCTTCATGGATGATGTTTTTGATGTCATCCCACAATTCTACTGGTTTTTGGTCATTGGTGTTCAATGCATCAAACCCATTCTTTAGATGGTCTCTAAATTCAGGAGGGCTATATTCCAGGTCATATTCTGGTTCTTGTGAACTTGTTTTAATTGTCTTCAACTTCAAGTTGAATTATTATTAGTATTATACTCCATAACTAGGATCTCACACTAGTTATGGTATAATAATACCAACAACAATAACCATGTAACTGTTAACATAAACAGCAGCTAATCTTTCCTGAGCCCGTAGTTTGAAAAGCAAAGATGTCACATTGAAGACTAAGGTGTGCCTGACCCAAGCCATGGTATTTTCAACCACTTCATATACATGTGAAAGATGGACAGCGAATAAGGAAGACCAAAGAAGAACTGATGCTTTTGAATGATGGTGTTGGCAAAGAATATTGAATATACCATGGACTACCAGAAGAATGAACAAATCTGTCTTGGAAGAAGTATAGCCAGAATGCTCCTGAGATGCAAGGATGGTGAGACTTTGTCTCTTGTACTTTGATCATTTTATCAGGAGGGACCAATCCCTGGAGAAGGACATGATGCTTGATAAAGTAGAGGGTGAGTGAAAAAGAGGAAGACCCTTGATGAGAATGATTGACACAGTGGCTTCAACAGTAAACTCAAACATGGCAACAATTGTGAGGATGGCATAGGACCAGTCAGTGTTTCGTTCTGTTGTTCATACCATCACTATGAGTGGGGACTGACTGGATGGCACCTAACAATAACAAATAGCATGAGTCAAGAACTATGTTGAAACCTACTTAGTTTACAGTATCTCATCTAATTTGACAAAAACCCTCTGACATAGATTCAACTATTATCATCCCTTTACTCATGTAGAGCATAGGAACATAGAGGCTAAGCAACTTGCCCAGGACACAGTTTGTCTCAAACCAACCTGTCTTTCCCCAAACCCCAGTGCTCTCTCCCATCACACTCTCTCCCTTCCATTAGGAAAAGAGACATGGAAGTTAGTTCACCTGACCAAAACCACACACCAGACTCAATGGCAGTGAGTCTGGATTTGAACCTAAGTTTCAGTTCGCCTATGAAATGCATGCTTTTAACCAGCACTCTATGCCATTTTAAAAGGAGTCTTCCTGCATTCTTCATGCCTGCAGCAGGTACTTATTAAAACACTATGCATATTGAAATATGGTGGCAGCCACGGTTGACTTGCAATCTATAACCCAAGATGTTTTAAATGCCAAAGAGGGAATTTGTGGCCTGTTTCACACTGAAAGAGTACAGCACGTGATCCACTGAACCTGGTGTGACCAGCCAGAAGGAAGGAGGGGTGGCTAGGTGAGTCTTAACAGCTGGCAGTACTCATAGATGGTGAGGGTAGAGGTAGTAATAGGGTTCTTTCAATTCATTTAAGTAATTCAACAAATAATTATTGATCTATAGCTCCATGGAAAGCACTATGCTACAAGCTTCAGGGAACAGTGACTATAAGCAGATTCTAACTTGCATTTGAGGGAATAAACATCTGGTGCCCCCCCCTACATGTAGACACACACATACACACATACACACATGTACAGTATAGGTAGAAACCTTCAATAACAGCTGACGTTTATTAAGCACTAGTTCTGTGCAGGTGTTGTGCTAAGCATGCACATACTTTATGTTTCTCAGTCCCTTTCAACAACCTATAAGGCAGCCATTATTATCCTAATTTTGTGAATGCAGCAACTGAGACTCAGAGATGTCAACTGCCATGACCAGGGTTGCATAGCTGGTAAGCAGAAAGGGCAGGAGCACAAACAACCTGGGCTTGAAAATAGCCAAGTATATCAGTAGAACTATAAAGTTAAACTGAGGAGATGAATGAAAGATGAGTCCAAAGAGGGTGGCAGGAACCCAGATCATGAATGATCTTATCTGTTATGTGGAGAATGTTCAGGTATTTATCACACTGAAAATGGGGAAATATCACAGGGTTTTAAGAAGGAAAATGGCATCAATGAAATCTGCAGTTTAGGAAAAGTACTCTTGATGTGCAGCTGAGAATGGACTGAAAGGAGCATGAATAGCAGCAAAAAGATCAGTTAGGAGGGTATCGCCTACGTGGGTGAGGATGGAGGCCCCAATGAGCCAGCAGGAGGTAGAGAAGGCAATGGATTGGGGCCACAATAAGGAGGTAGCGGGGAAAAAAAAAACCAAAACCATAACAAACTCCCTGCCATCGAGTTGATTCCGACTCACAGAGACCCCTTTTGGGTTTCCAAAGTGGTAAATCTTTATGGAAGTTGATTGCCCAGTCTTCCTTCCATAGAGTGGCTGGAGGGTTGGGACCACCAACCTTCTGGTTAGCAGTCAAATGCCTTAGGCCCTACGCCACCAAAGCTCCTTTAAGGAGGTAGAGGAGGAGTTTAAGGTGACTATGAGATATCCTCACCACTTCTCCACCAGTATGTCATCCTGTTGTGACCTGGGTGTCACTGTGATGCTGGAAGCTACACCATTAGTGGCAGGCAGGTCCCCCAGGCTGGACAGGTGTTCTTGTTACCCAGTGCCACTCTGACAGATATACACCACAAATGGGATGGCCTTAACAGGAGTTTATTCTCTTACAGTCTGGAGGCTTTAAGTCCGAGTTCAATGTGCCAAGCTCTAGGGGCTGGGTGAAAGCCCCTCAGCCTTGGGCTTCAGCTCTGCCTCCTGCTCTAGGTCCACTGAAGCCAAAGGCTTTTCTTCACTCAGACAGCTGATGGCTGCTCAGGCTGCCAAGCCCAAGGTTGACAAGTAAAAAGGCACAGTCCTGATATTACCAAATTACACGGCAGGCCATTAATTCAAGTTCATTGTAAGTTCCAAGGTCAGCAGAGCATGCCAGGCTGCTGAACAACGACATGGCAACATGCAGGGTTCAAGGTGCCATAAGCTAGAGACTATCACCAAGGTTTCTCCTTATATACAGGAAGCAGACCACATCTCAAATGCAGCTCTCAGCTGCTTGTGGTAGACCCCACCACGGAGTTGATTGGCAGTTTCATCATGGGGAATAATTACCACCAGCTGCCCAGGCACTCAACCAGGCCCAGCCAAGCTGACATACAAATTTAACTGCCGCAACAGGTTTCAGTGGAGTTTCTAGACTAAAGCAGACCAGGAAAAGGCCTAGCAATCTACTTGAAAACATCAGCCAATGAAAATTGTACAGATGACAAATGAACACTGTCCGACTCATTTACTTTAGACACAACACTGTTGTTGTTATGTTACTGTTGTTGTTATGTTACTGTTGTTATGTGCCATTGAGTTGGACCCAACTCATAGTGACCCCTCCTTGGGTTTCCAAGGCAGTATCACTACAAAAGTAGATTGCCCCATCTTCCTTCCGAGGAGTGGCGTAGGTTTGAACCATCAGCCTTCTGGTTAGCAGTCAAATGCCTTAGGCATTATGCTACCAGAGCTCCCAGACACAACACTAGGAAGGATCAGTTGCTAAAGGCAGACATCATGTTTGCTGAAGCAGAGGGCCAGCAAGGCGGAGGGAGACCTTCAGTGAGCTGCATTGGCACAACAGCAGCAGTAATGGACTTGAACATACCAGCCATCGGGAGGGTAGCATAGGAACAAGCAATGTTTCATTCTGTTGTTCACAAGGTTTCCATGACTTAGAATTGACTCCATGGAGCTATATCTATCTATCTCTTGTTGTGGGAAAGCCACATAAAGATACTGCTAAGATGGGTGAAAGGCAAGATCTGGGAGTACAGAGATGAGAGTTCAGGTTGAGAGAGTGGATTCATTTGCCAACAGAATGTGAGATGCCAGAAGAACAAGGGGATAGAATATCCCCAAAGGTAGGAAAGAAAGGTTTGGGAGAAGAATAGCTGGAAAGAGAAGAGAGAGCCTGGGCAATATGGGGCTCTGGAAACCAAGGAGAGAGAGAGGTCCAGAGGAGAAGGGGTAGTCAGTATTATCTTATCCTAGAGAATGTTCTCATAGGATGAAAGGGGGGAAAAGCCACTTAGAAGACTTCCAGGACCCTGGAGACAGATGTTTCAGGACAGTAGAGGGGATAGCATCCAGAATACTAGTTGACAGGGCTAAGACAACAGCAGACTATGAAAAAGTTGAGGCACTGAATGTAGACATGCAGTATAGTAAACTACCTGGTATGGCTTTTCTAGCTGTAAGTCTTTGTAAACTCTATGGTGGAGTTTTCCATGAGCAACTGAGTAGCTCCTGATTGTTAAAGTTATCCACCTGGGGTATTTCTGTTGAGAGTGGCATGAAGCAATCTTGTGGGAAGTTCTCTCTCTCAGGTGTATAGAATTCTGATGTTGGGATTGGTTAGTTTGACCATTCTGCTAGGTTCAAAAAGAGCCCTCTTAGAAGCAGAAGGAATCTCTCACTACCAGCTGGGAGATGCAAGAGACACACATTGCTGAGAGAGAGACATGAGAGACATGCACTGCTGACAGAGAGACTGAGAGACATGCACTGCTGGGACAGAAACATGTACTGGTGCGATAGAGACTGTCAGCTGAGAGACAGTGGGCTGAAAGAAACTGAGCATGCTCCTGAACTTGAATTGTAGCCTATTGCTTCTCTAATAAACCCCATAATCTGTGAGCTCTGTGTGGCCACTCCAGTGAATTATTGAACCCAGTAGGGAGGTGGTGGGTACGGAGGGAGGAATGGTTGGTGCCAGGGTTGGTGAAAGGGCTGGAAGGAGGCAGCATATCTGGCCTCGCAGGAACAGGTCTTGGGCCACTGATGGTGATTCTGTCTTCCTCTTATGGGGTTAGAGGAGGTCAGAACATGCAGCCTCCTTGCCCTTTTGGCAAGATGACTCTTCAAGTAGTTTAGCAGAGAATAGGAGGAGGCAGCTAGGGCAGTAGTTTGAGGCATAAGCATGCTGGAGAGATGTTTTCTATTTATTTCTTTTTGGTAAGATGGAGGGAATTTTTAAAAATATTTATTTTGTTATGACCTGTTTCAGGTTAGGGGAGTTCTGAATATATGCTCTCTAGAGTTGGGTCCGACTCGACAGCATATAACAACAATAAAGTTAGTTGCTATTGAGTTGCTTCTGTCATGGTGCCCCTACATGACAGAGAAGAACTGCTGCATAGGGTTTTCTAAGCCATCACCTTGTCCATATTGTAGCAGTTTAGGAAAAGTCCTAAGACTCAGATAGAATATCTGGTAGTAGTTTCTAATACCTGTGCCATCCTTGAAGATGTGGTTAGGGAATCTGACAGACAGAACTCAGGAGCTGGCCACCACCATGCCTGTGTCCTTGTTCTCTGGACACTAGAGCAGGAACACCTCAGTGAGGATCTTTGACGAGAGCTTGTACTAAAGAGCAAGCAAGTGGCTGTGGCTCTTTGCAGACCTGGAGATGCCCCAGCCTGCTCCCTGTCTCCAGGTGGACTTCTTGAATCTCTGCTCTAATCCATCACACCTTTTTGCTGCTACCCAAGAACTTGAACTTCTAATCTCATGACACCCTTGGCCAGAGAAGGTGAAGAACATGGGATAGTTTTAGGCATAGTTGGAAAGGTGACAACAGGCTACCATGCCCCCCGCCTTAGCCACCTCCTTCACAGCCCCTGCACCAGCAAGGTTATGGGTTTGTTGGGAAGAACTGGAGGCCTAGATGTGATGCTCACTGAAGCAATGACTTTACATCTGCCTCTCCTACTAATGCTTTCCACCAGTTCCTCTTCAGACTATAAGACAAACGAATCTCATCCCTTTAGCCATAGCCAGACAACTATAACTCTTTGGCAAGAAGTACCTCCAGCAAAATATCTACTAATTTAATATCCCTTCAAAACATAAAGTTTTTCAAGATGGCTTCCACTGGAGTCTTTCAAGTTGGTTCTCATCTTTCAAGATGGCTCCCTAAGGGGAAGGGCAGCAGAAAACTAGGTGGGGGTGCACGTGCTTACAGAAAAGAATAGTTCTGTTCCTAAGTATGTAAGTCTCCACACCCAAAAAGTTGTTTAATTATTTCAGTTACAAAATGCTAAATCATGGGGATAACAGCAAGCAGATCAAATTACATTCCATTCTTAGCCATCACCTATTTGTTGTATAATCAGTTCCTTAAAAAAAAAAAAAAAAAAAAACCCAACCCACTGCCATCAAGTCAATTTGCCATTCTGACTCATAGCGACCCTGCAGGACACAGCAGAAGTGCCCCAAAAGATTTCCAATACTGTAAATCTTTATGGATGCAGACTGCCTCATCCTTCTGATGGGGAGCAGCTGGTGGGTTTGAACTGCAGACTTTTTGGTTAGCAGACCAATGCTTTAATCACGCATCACTAGAGCTCTTTTTAGTTCTTTAAATGTCCCCAAATTTAAAAAAAAAAA
>NW_006921933.1:2335510-2341497 GCF_000298275.1 Orycteropus afer afer
GAGAATGGCCAGACTTCATCTCACCTATTTTGGCCATGTTGTCAGAAAGGACCATTCCTTGGAGAAGAATGTAATGCTTGGTAGGGTGGAGGGTCGATGAAAGAGGGGGAGGCCTTCAACGAGATGGATTGACACAGTGGCTGCAATGATGGGCTCAAGTATAGCAGGGATTGTGGAGCTGGCGTGGGATCAGACAGTGTTTTGTTCTGCTGTGCATGGGGTTGCTGTGAGTCAGAAATGACTTGACGGTACCTAGCAACAACAACAACATCTATGTATGTCTGGGAGCTCTGGTGGCATAGTGCCTAAGGCATTTGACTGCTAACCACAAGGCTGGCGGTTCAAACTCACCAGCTACTCCTCAGAAGGAAGATTAGGCAAGCTACTTCCGTCGTGACACCACCTCAGAAACCCAAGGAGGGGTCGCTATGAGTCAGATCCAACTCCATGTCAGTGACATGTATGTATAGAAAATAAATACTTATATATGCATCCTTTGGAAGGATACATAAGACATAAAGAACGGCAGTTTATGTGATTTGAATTTACTGAAAGGCACCTCAAAAGAAAGGCCTGGTGATCTCCTTTTGAAAGATCACAGCCATTGAAAACCCTGTGGAACTCAGTTCTGCTCTGTAATACATAGGGTCATCATGACTCAGGATTGACCAAACAGCAACCGGTAGTGTTGTCTTAGAAGGGTGTTGGGTAGCTGAGAGAGTTTAAAGATTATTTTGCTGTTTACCCTTTAAAATTTGAACCATGAGATGGTTCAAAATTATTAAATAATAATTAAAAGCAAAAAAGTATATTAAAACAGAAATAAAACAGGCCAAATGAAACGTCTGTCTTTCTCAATAGAGAGAGTGAGCACTTTGAATTCAGGGTCAGTGTGGTTGCAGTGGGGAATGGTTAGAAACACTTTAGGAAATGAATCCATTGGAAGAGGCTGGAGTCCTTCAGGGGTGAGGTGTCAGGCTGGCAGCATGTGGACACAGACTGTGGCAGGCTGCAGGGACCCCAGTTTCCCAGTGGAGGCATAGGATGTGGCCTGAATGGTGATGGAAGAAAATGGGTCTGGCAGGTGGTGATGAGGGCCCCTGGATACTCGGCAGGGCAGATGGGGCTAGGGTCTGAAGATGGAAGGCTGGTGGGAGGCTCTCTGCAAGGAAGAGGCAAGAAACTGCAAAGAAAGATCTGTAAAGAAAGGGGAATGAGATGGAATATCTATATCTACATAAATATGTATGAGTATGTATGTATATATGGGAGCTCTGGTGGCATAGTGCCTAAGGCATTTGACTGCTAACCAGAAGGCTGGCAGTTCAAACCCACCAGCCACTCCTCGGAAGGAAGACTGGGCAATCTACTTCCATAGTGATACAGTCTCAGAAACCCAAGGAGGGGTTCCTATGATGATGAGTAACCTCTGTTTTCTCAGAAAAAGAGGTGTTTTGTTTACTTTGTGATGTTCTAACAGAAAATACCACAAGTGGATGACTTTGATAAACAAAAATTTATTCTCTTACAGTTTAGGAGGCTAGAAGTCCAAGTTCAAAGTGCCCGCTCTAGGGACTGGGTAAAGGCCTTTTGACTTTGGCCTTCAACTCTGCCTCTTGCTCCTGGCCCACTGAAGCTGGAGGATTCTCTTAACTAAGGCAGCTGCTAGCTACTGAGGCTGGCAAACCCAAGGTCAGTAACTAAAATGGTACAGTCCCAAGATTATCAAGCAACATGGCAGGTGACTAATTCAAGTCCAGAAACAGTCCAAAGATTGACAGGCAACATGGTAGCTATTGAAAGAAGACTTAGCTGCGTGTAGGCTCCAAGCATGACAAAAAGCTCAGAGACCTTTCTCAAAGCTTCTCCTTATGTACTGGAAGTAGACGACATCCCTAAGGCAGCTACTCAGCTGCTCACAGCAGATTCCACCATGGAGTTGACTGCCAGTCTCATCATGGGGAATCACTCCATCCAGCTGCCCAGCCACTCAGAACCAGGTCCAGCGAAGCTGACACATAAACTCAACTACCACAGGAAGTCAGCTGCTGGGAAAAGCTTGGGGCTTGAGAAGACCTGAGAAGGTCTGAAACAGCCCTGAAAGGGGCTTCGCAGGGCAAAGGCGGCTCATGGGGACATGGTGGGCTGCTGGGTGTTCAGCCTGACTAACCACGTCCCTGAGTGGTGCCAACAATTAAGTTCTTGGCTACTACCCAAAAGGTTGGAAGTTCAGATACATTTAGAGGCTCATCAGAAGACAGACTTGATGATCTTCTTCTAAAAGGTCACAGCCTTGAAAGCCCTATGGAGCCCTTCTACTCTGCACACAGGGGGTTACCATGAGTCGGAACTGACTTGACACCAATGAACAATGACAAAAAAACAACCCAAAGGCAGCGTCTTCACACCTCGTATCTGCTCTGGTGAGACTCCTATCTTTTCTTCCTCCTTTGAGAAGTATCCATATTTCAGCATCTAATTGTTTCATTCTTTGGTTAAGATTTCATTTTAAAATAACTTTTAAAACTTCCTCTCTCAATAAATTACCCTTGTAGTCCCTGTGACACTGCCTGGTCCCTCCTCACTGCTCTCTGCTTTCTTTTATGTGTATTTTAATCTTATGCAATCTTCCTTTCACTCCTATCTTCCCTTTTTCCTGTTTTATTTTTACAGTACTTTCAATCATTTTCCAGTTGCTTCTCTCCTGATGCCTCCACCTTTTCCAGGCCCCTGCTCTCTGGTCTCTCCCCTCCTCACTTTAACTCCAGCTTTTTGGCCCCTCCCAGTCCATTCAAACTTTCATTTTGGTTCAAGGTGGACATATTGTAAGCAAGACTGGCTATGTAATTTCCAGGCCCAGTGAAAAATGAAAATGTGGGGTTCCTTGTTTAAAAATTTTCAGAATTTCAGGATGGTGACAAAAGAACATTGTATCAACTATGGACCTGTGGGGTAAAGGACCTAGTTTTACCTTAAGTAAGGTGCCCTTTGTCCTTGGCTCAGGGAAATAATCTTTGGAGTAATCAAGGTGCCTTGGCTTGGGACTTTCAGTTCACACCTGAAAATTTATGTTGTCATGTGGATGGCTGGCCAGACCAGAAAAGACTCACCCGGGAGGCTGAGGTCAACTAGCCTCAGGAAGCATGATTTGGTCTCACATGATGGACTGGCTAGTAAAAGCGACCTAAAGAGACAACAGGAGCCAGCGGACCAGAAAAGTAAGAGTGTAGTGTGGATTTCTGAGCTTGGAGCTAGCATGCTGAAGGCGTAGGAAACCAGCCCTGAATCTGTGACCAGCAGGTCAGTGGTTTGAGGTGTTGTGTGGACTCCTCAAACTTGTGGCTGGAGTCTGACTGTGAAATACTCTGAAGGACTTGTGAGTTCTGACCTACCTCTGAGTGGCTAGGGTGTGAGAGAGCGTGAGTGCACACGGACAGCTGGTGACGTGGCTGGAAAATGGGAATGTGAGGACCAGACCGTGATTGGATTCATGCTGAGCCTTACCCTTCAGGGCTCTTCTGAGCATGGGCCCCTGTGTGACCACACAGGCTGCAAGCTCATGACAATGAATCTGTTGGTAAGGTTTGTTGCCTTGACTTACTGTTTATTCACCATTCTCTGAAACTTTTCAGTTTGCTGTCATCTCCAGCTACTACTTTGACCTGCTTGATTATACACAACATAATCAACAGGCTTAGAAAAACCAAATGACACATTTGGTTTCAATTACTGCTCCTTTTCACCACCTTTTTGGTGATTGGGAAGAAGTCAACTACCCTGGAGGCCAGCTGCCTGTAGAAGTTGGTGTCTAAGGATTTCCTGCAATTCAGAGCCCCTCAGTCATTCCAATGGTACTGAGGAAGCTCCTCCCCTAAGATCTGGAGGAGAAGTGGATTAGGTCACCTGGGCAGTGATGCCACGGAACTCTCCCACAGAAAATACGTCCTCAGTGTATGGTCAGAGTAAGGACTGAATAAATGATGACCAGCATTATTTCCATGCTTGACTCCAGCTGATGCCCACAATGCTGCTGTAATGCAGAGGCCCAGCTCCAGTCTAATGATTTCCTTCCATATCTGAAGGGTCTCAACTCCTCCTAGGACTACCTGGGTGGTACAAATGGTTAATATGCTCAGCTACTAACCAGAAGGATTGAAGTTCAAATCCACCCAGAGGCCCATTGGAAGAATGGCCTGGTGATCTGAAACATGTCAGCCTTGAAAACTCTATGGAGCATGTTTCTACCTGACACACATTGGGTCTCCTGTCATGAGTTGGAGTTGACTCGAAGGCAATGGTTTTCTAACTCCTTCCCTATATTTCCATTGGGCTATGATTCATTTCTGATATCCCCGTGCCACCCCCAACCCAAGGGTCTGCCACCTACTTGTTGGTTTGCCTCTGGTGCTGGATGACCATGTTTTTCTCGTGGATTGTCTCCAACAGGGCTGTCGCCAGAGATTTCAGGTCAGAAATGGACTGCGGAGTGGCTGGGAGACTGCACCCATGGTCCTCTGATAGCAAGTCCTGAACTGGGTAGGACAAGACAATTTATAGCTCAGTCTTGAATTCTTCTGGAATGCAAACCAATGCTAATTCCTTCTGAATATGTTCCCAACTTCTCAATGCTACTACACTGTATTGAGAGTCAACTGCAAACATTAAAAGCAGAACATAATAAAATTCAGTGTGGGATTTAAACAGAAAGGAGTAAGTGCTCATGGACTTTTATCAATATAGTTTTTTAAAGAATAATGGTCTTTTGCATGAGTGAATATTTTACAGTTTCCAAAAACACTTTCCTACTAACTCATTTGAAACTTAAAATAAAAAGAAAAAAGAAAAGAAAAAAACTCTGGGAAGTATTATTTATTCCCATTTCATGCACAGGAAACCAAGGCACTGATGGGTTATGCACTGATGGCTTGCAGGTCATGCAACCGTGCAAATGACGACTATGATATGAGCTCTCGGCCTTACATCAGAGTTTCCCATGGTGCGGTACCTCTGGGGGTGGCAAAGTGATTGAGGGAGATTATTGAAAATACAAAATATGTTTTGTAATTTAATAGACAACTATTTATTTGAAGGTATTCTGGAAATGAATAAAAAAGGCAAAGCAAACCAGTGATGTCACAGATATTACTATTTAGGGTGAGGGCAAGTAAAATGAGTCTGTTTAACATCAATTTGAAGAAAAATATTAAGTAAACAATTGTGTAAGTGGTATAAGGATATGGCAACAAGTGGACTGCAGATGCTGAAAGGTTAGGAAAGGGTATTTTACACAAAGATTAGCTGTTCCTGGATGCATGTGATTCCACAAACAGCCAGATCACATCCACAGCCAAGTTCAAAACCAAAGCCAAACAACATGCACAGCTCAGTGTAATCGAAGGACCAGATCCGTTTGAAGTGATCCATTTCTTCCATCCTGGGCCACATTGTTTACAAATCTCCAGTCATCTATGGGTGGCTCTGCTAGGTAGAAAATTCTTTGGTCTTTTTTCCAATTTCAAAGTGTTTAAAAAAATTCATTTCTGATTTGTCTCCATTCCACTTAGATATTTTTAAAGGAACATTCCTTTAAATGAGGAGTTCCCTTTTTCTGAAGAACATAATGTTTTATTGTCTATCTAAAACCAAAACCCACACTCACTGTCGCCAAGTCAGTTCTGGCTCGTGGCGGCCCCATGTGTTACAAAGTAGACCTGCTCTGTAGGTATTTCTTGGCTATAGTCTTTACAGAAGCAGATTGCCAGGACTTTTTTCTGCAAAGCCACTCAGTGGGTTCAAACTCCCAACCTTTAGGCTGGCAAAGGATCACAAACCACTTGTGTCAACCAGGGACCTTATTTACATGTCAGTCAAATAGGAAATTATGTTCAAAGTTGCATTGTTGTTGTTGTTGTTATATGCCGTCGAGTCGGCCCCGACTCATAGCGACCCCTCCTTGGGTTTCCGAGGCAGTATCACTACGGAAGTAG
>NW_006921933.1:2341989-2361228 GCF_000298275.1 Orycteropus afer afer
GCAGAATCACTATGGAAGTAGATTGCCGAACCTTCCTTCCAAGGAGTGGCTGGTGGGTTTGAACCATGAACCTTCTGGTTAGCAATCGAGTGCCTTAGGCACTACACTACCAGAGCTCCTCTCTCTAGATAAGCTAAGCTAAACTCTCTTAGTTTAGCTATCCTTCATTCCTTTAAGAAAGTATGGCTAGCTTAGAATATCACAGGACTATCACCTGTAAAGTGAGGAAGACAGGCCTCACCCAAGAGGCAGGAAAGGAGGGAAAAAGCCTGGGATGACAAAGCTACAGGATCCAGGCAAGGTGAGGGCAGAGAGGTTTCCAACAGCTAAGGGGAATGAACTTGTCTGTCAGTTTGTCGTACTGTGGTGGCTTGCGTGTTGCTGTGAGGCTTGAGGCTATGCCCTGATACCAGCAGGTTTGCAAATACCAGCAGGGTTGCACATGATGCACATGTTTCAAAGAAGCTTACAGACTGAGACAGACTAGGAAGAAGGAAGAGGCCATCCACTTCTCAAAGAATTGGCCAGGGAAAACCTTATGAATAGCAGAGAAACACTGTCTGATACATTATCAGACAACTTTATGAATAGCCCAGAAACATTGTCCGATACAGCACAGGAAGATGAGCCCCTAAGGTCGGAAGGCACTCAAAATACAACTGAGAGAAAGCTGCATCATCAGAGTAGAACCAATCTTAATGATAAAGTAAAGCTTTCAGGACCTCCATTTGCTGACATAGCATGACTCAGTTTGAGGAGAAATATCTGCAAACGTCCATTAATAATCGGAGCATGGAATGTATGAAGTACGAACCTAGGAAAATTGGAAGTTGTCAAAAATAAAATGGAAGGCATAAAGATTTTGAATCAGACAACCATATGATCTACTATGCTGGGAATGACAATTCGAAGAGGAATGGCATTACATTCATCATCTCAAAGGAGGTTTCAATATCTGTCTTAAAGTACAATGCTGTCAGTGATCAGATAATATCCATGTGTCTACAAGGAAGACCAGTTAATACTACTATTACTCAAATTTATGCACCAACCACCAAAGCCAAAGATGAGGAAATTGAAGACTTTTATCAACTTCTGCAGTCTGAAATTGACCAAACATGCAATCAAGAGGTGTTAATTAACACTGGTGACTGGAATGCAAAAGTTAGAAACAAAGAAGAATCACTGGTAGCTGGAAAATTTGGTTTAGGTGACAGAAATAATGCTGGAGATTGCATGATAGAATTTTGCAAGACCAACAATTTATTCATTGCAAATACTTTTTTACAACAACACAAATGGTGGCTATACACGTGGACTTTGCCAGATGGAGTACACAGGAAACAGATTGAATATATATGTGGCAAGAGGCAATGGAAAAGCTCAATATCTACAGCCAAAACAAGGCTAGGAGCTGATTGTGGAACAGACCATCAACTGCTCATAAGCAAGATCAACTTGAAGTTGAAGACAATTAAAACAAGTCCACGAGAGTCAAAATATGACCTTAAGTATATCCCTCCTGAATTTAGAGACCATCTAAGGAATAGATTTGATGCATTGAACACCAGTGACTGAAAACCAGAGGAACTGTGGGATGACATCAAGAACATCATCCATGAAGAAAGTAAAAGGTCATTAAAAACATCAGAAAGGAAGAAAATACCAAAATGGATGTCAGAAAAGACTCTGAAACTTGCCCTTGAGCAGAGAGTGGCTAAAGCAAATGGAAGAAATGACAAGATAAAAGAGCTGAACGGGAGATTTCAAAGAACAGCTAGAGTAGACGGAGCCAATTACTATAATGAAATGTGCAAAGATGTGGTGTTAGAAAACCAAAAGGGAAGAACATGCTTGGCCTTTCTCAAGCTGAATAAACTGAGGAAAAAATTTAAGCCTCAAGTTGCAATATTGAAAGATTCTATGGGCAAAATACTGAATGATGCAGAAAGCATCAAAAGAAGATGGCAGGAATACACAGAATCACTGTACCAAAAAGAAATGGTTGATGTTCAACCATTTCAGGAGGTGGTATATGATCAAGAACCAATGGTACTGAAGGAAGAAGTCGAAGCTGCACTGAAGGAATTGCCAAAGAACAAGGCTCCAGGAATTGATGGAATACCCACTGGGATGTTTCAACAAATGGATGTCCCACTGGAGGCAATCACTCGGCTATGCCAAGAGATTTGGAAGACAGCTACCTGGCCAACTGACTGGATGAGATCCATATTTGTACCCATTCCAAAGAAAGGTGATCTCACCAATGTGGAAATTATCAAACAATATCATTAATATGGCATGCAAGTAAAATCTTACTGAAGGTAATTAAAAAACATTTGCAGCAGTTTATTGACAAAGAACGTCCAGAAATGCAAGCTGGATTCAGAAAAGGATGTGGAATGAGGGATATCATTGCTGATGTCAGATGGATCTTGGCTCAAAGCAAAGAATACCAGAAAGATGTTTACTTGTGTTTTATTGACAATGCAAAAGCATTTGATTGTGTGGATCGTAACAAATTATGGATAACTTTGAGAAGAATGGGAATTCCAGAGCATTTAGTTGTACTCATAAGGAACCTGTGCATAGACCACGAGACTGTCATTCAAAGAGAACAAAGGGACACTTCATGGTTTAAAATGAAGAAGGGAGTATGTCAGGGTAGTATCCTTTCACGATTCTTATTCAATCTATATGCTGAGCAAATAATCTGAGAAGCTGGACTGTATGAAGAAGAATGTGGCACTGAGATTTGGAGGAAGAATCATTAATAACCTGAGATATGCTGACAACACAAGTTTGCTTGCTGAAAGTGAGGATGACTTGAAGCACTTACTGATGAAGATTGAAGAATGCAGTTTGCAGTATGGATTACATCTCAGTATAAAGAAAATAAAAATCCTCACAACTGAACCTATAAGCAGCATCAAAATAAGTGGAGAAAAGATCGAAGGTGTCAAAGACTTCACACTGCTTGGTTCTGCCATCAATGCCAATGGAAGCAGCGGTGAGGACATCAGATGACGCATAGCGCTGCGCAGATCGGCTGCAAAGGACTCCTTTCAAGTGCTGAGGAGCAAAGACATGTCCTTGAGGACTAAGGTGCACCTGATACAAGCCATGGTATTTTCAATTGCCTCATATATATGTGAGAGCTGGACAATGAATAAGGAAGACCGAAGAAGAGTTGATGCTTTTGAGTTGTGGTGCTGGCAGAGAATGATGAAAGTACCATGGACTGCTAAAAGAACTAAAATATCTGTCCTAGAGGAAGTGCAGCCGGAATGCTCCTTGGAAGCGAGAATGGCCAGACTTCATCTCACACACTTTGGTCATGTCGTCAGAAGGAATCATTCACTGGAGAAGGATGTCATGCTTGGTAAGGGGGAGGGTTGACCAAAGAGGGCAAGGCCCTCAGCTAGATGGATTGACACAGTGGCAGCAGCGATGGGCTCAAGTATAGCAAGGATCATGGAGCTGGCGTGGGACCAGGCAGTGTTTTGTTCTACTGTGCACAGGGTCGCTTTGAGTTGGAGATGACTCAATGGCACCTGACAACAACAACAACATCCTCTCCTTCATCCAGCTGCCATACTTTTGTTAAAGTAATGTGAAATTTTATTCAATTCTTTGGCAACAAAACACCACTGATGAAGACTGTAAGGCCACTGTCCACAAAAACCTCTACAGCTTTTCCATATGTAATGCTGCCAAAACTCTGCTACCCAATTTATGTTCAGCTGGGTTCAGAACTGCCAGCCCCTTCCACAGCACGGGCCCACTCTGTGTGGGGGTCATTCTCACGTTCTTGTGGGCATGTCCATTCTCATTCTCAATGTCTGTTCAAGTCTGGCTTGCATTTTTTTCCCCTATGTACTATCTACCCTATCCCCATTACAAAAATAATACATATATTTAGAAAAGGTAGATCAAATAAAACGTAAAAGAATGTAAAATGTAAAAAGACTAAAATCACTTATACTTCTTCCAGACACACCAAAAGAAACAGTATAAATCCCTCACTATTTGTCTTTAAGTGGGTGGTGCAAACAGGTAAGCACTTGACTACTGGCCCAAAGGTTGGCAGTTCCAACCCACTTACAAGTGCCTAGGGAGACAGGCCTAGCCATCTGCTTCCAAAGGGCCACAGCCTTGAAAACCCGATGGAGTAATTCTACTTTGCACACATGGGGTCATCAAGAGTCAAAACCAACTCCAAAGCAACTCGTTTTTTAAATATGTAGCTTTGAATATTATTCCTTATATACCTATATACAGACATACAAATACAGCACTTTTTCTTCAAAAAAAAAAAAATGGGGAAAAGCCTTACTTTTTTCAATTCAAAATATTCATCACCAATAGACCCAAAAACATTAGATCTAATCCCTGCTTTAACAGTCCACGTGTATTTATGTTTGTATATAAATTTATAATATATATATTTAAATATATAAAATTATTTATGTTTGTATATATGTTTCCAACTCACAGCAACTCCAGGGACCACAGAGTGAAACACTGCCCGGTCCGGCCCCACCGTCACACTGTTTGAGTCTGTTATTGCAGCTACTGTGTTCCTCCATCTTGTTGAGAGTCTCTCTCCTTTTCGCTGACCCTCTACTTTACCAAGTATGATGCCCTTCTCCAGGGACTGGTCCCTGCTGATCAGATCACAGTCCAAAGTCAGGGAGACAAAGTGTCACCATCTTCAGTTTTAAAGAGCATTCTGGCTGTAGTTCCTCTAAGACAGATTGGTTCATTCTTGTGGCAGGCCATGGTATATTCAATATTCTTTGCCAACACAACAGAATTCAAAAGCATTACGTCTTCATTCTCCCTTACTCACTGTCTAGCTTTCACATACATATGAGGCAAATGAAAATACCATACCTTGGGTCAGACACACCTCAGTCCTCAAAGTGACATCTTTGCTTTTGAACACTTTAAAGAGGTCTTTTACAACAGATTTGCTGCAATATATCATTTGATTTCTCTACTGCTGCTCCCATCCATGGGCAATGATTGTGGATGAATGAAATCTTTGGCAACTTCAATATTTTCTCCATTTATCATTATGTTGCTTGTTGGTCCTATTGTTGAGAACTTTTGTTTTATGTTGAGCTGTAATCCACACTGAAAGCTGTAGTCTTTGATTTTCCTCAGTAAGTGCTTCAAGTCCTCTTCACTTTCAGCAAGCAAGGTTGTATCATCGGCATATTGCAGGTTGTTAATGAGTCTTCCTCCAATCCTGATTCTTCTTCATATAGTCCAGCATCTTGGCTGATTTGCTGAGCATATGGATTGAATAAGTATGATGAAAGTATACAATGCTGATACACAACTTTTCTGATTTTAAACCACACAGTATCCCCTTGTGCTGTTCAAATGACTGTCTCTTCCTCTATGTGCAGGTTCCACATGAGCACAAGAAGTGTCCTGGAATTCTGATTCTTTGCAATGTTTTCCACATTTGCTATGATCCACACAGTCAAATGCTTTTGCATAGCCAGTAAAATACAGATAAACATCTTTCTGGTATTCTCTGCTTTCAGCCAGGATCCATCTGACATTAGTAACAACATCCCTCATTTCATTTTCTTTTTTGAATCCAGCTTGAATTTCTGGCATTCTCTGTCAATGTACTGCTGCAACCACTTTTTAAATTATCTTCAGCAGAATTTTACTTGCATGTGATATTAATGATATTGTTTGATAATTTCCACATTCAGTTGGATCACTTTTCTTTGGAATACACACAAATATGAATTTCTTCCATTTAGTTGCACAGGTAGCTGTCTTCCAAACTTCTTAGCATAGGTGAGTGAGCACTTACCTATGTGATATGCTGACAACACAACTGACAATATTGAAATATCTCAGTTCTATTCCATCAGTTTCAATACACTGTGTTCTGGTTACCTAGTGCCGCTCTGACAAGAAAATACCACAAATAGGATGGCTTTAACGAACAGGAATTTATTCTCTTACAGTTTGGAGGCTTTAAGTCTAAGTTCAAAGTGCCAGCCTCTAGGGACTGGGTGAAAGCATCTTGACCTTGGGGTCCATCTTTGCCTCCTGCTCCTGGCCCACTGAAGCTAGAAGCTTTTCTTCACTCAGACAGCTGCTGGCTGCTGAGACTGACAAGCCCAAGGTTGACAAGTAAAAAGGCACAGTCCCAATGTTACCAAGCCACATGGCAGGCCATTAATTCAAGTCCGTTGAAAGTCCCAAGGTTGGCAAAGCATGACTGGCTGCTGAACAACAACATGGCTACATGCAGGGTTCAAACGTGCCATAAGCTATAGACCATTCTCCAAGCCTTCTCCTTATATACAGGAAGCAGACAACATCCCTAAGGCAGCTACTCAGCTGCTTACAGTAGATTCCACCATGGAGTTAATTACTAATCTCACCATGGGGAATAACTACATTCAGCTGCCCAGCCACTCAACCAGGCCCAGCCAAGTGTACACAGAAATTTAACCACCATATACTGTTTTTCACCAATGACTTCACTGTAGCTTGGACTTCTTCCCTCAGTACCATCAGTTATTGATCATATGCTACCTCTACAAATGGCTGAACATTGACCAATTCTCTTTGGTACAATGACTCTGTATTTTCCTTCCATCTTCTTTTGACACTTCCTACGTCATTCAGTATTTTTCCCAAAGAATCCTTCAGTATTAAAATTTGAGGCTTGAATTTTTTCTTCAGTTCTTTCATCTTGAGAAATGCCACACATGTCCTTCCCTTTTGTTTTTTTAACTCTAGGTTTTTGCACATTTCATTATACTTTGTTTCTCAATTTACCATTTGAAATTTTTTGTTCAGCTCTTTTACTTCATTTCTTCCATTTACTTTAGTTACTTCACATTCAAGAGCAAGTTTCAAAGTCTCTTCTGATATCCATTTTGGTCTTTTCTTCCTTTTCTGTCTTTTAAGTGACCTTTTGTTTTCTTCATATATGATGTTCTTAATGTCATCCCATAATTCACTTGGTTTTCAGTCATTGGTGTTCAAGGAGTCAAATCTATTCCTCAGATGGTCTCTAAATTCAGGTTTGCTCCATGGACTTGTTTTAATTTTCTTCACCTTCAACTTGAACTTGCATACGAGCAGTTGATGGTCTATTCCACAGTCAGCTCCTGGCATTGTTTTGACTGATGATATTGAGCTTCCCCATCATCTCTTTCCAGAGACGTAGTCGATTTGATTCCTGTTATTCCATCTGGTGATGTCCACATGTATATTCACCATTTATGGTGTTGAAAAAGATTTTTTGCAATGAGCAAGTCTTTAGTCTTGCAAAATTCTATTACACAATCTCCGGCATCTTTTCCAACTACTCATCCCTCTTCTTTGTTTTCAGCTTTCGCATTCCACTCACCAGTAATTATCAATGCATCTTGGTTGAATGTTTGATCAATTTCAGACTGTAGAAATTCATAAAAATGGTCAATTTCTTCATCTTTGGCATTAGCGATTGGTGTGTAAATTTGAATAATAGTAGTATTAACTGGTCCTCCTTGTAGATGTGTGGATAATATCCTATTACTGATAGTGTTGTACTTCAGGACAGATCTAGAAATGTTCCTTTTGACAATGAATACAGCACCATTCTTCTTCAACTTGTCATTCCTGGCACAGTAGTCCATAATATTGTCTAAAGAAAGAAGCACTTGGTGATGTATTTATGTATCATTTATTTAATTACTGCTGGACATTTATGTTGTTTCCAATTATTTTGATTATAACCAATCCATGAAAACCTTTCTTGTAGCAAAAGTTTTCTGTAAATCTGTAATACTGTTTTGCTGCTTCAAAGGGGATCCAGTTAAAGTTATTCATGAAATGTGGCCAAATAGGTTGGTTGAGATTTACAGTTATACCACCAACAATAACACTGGGTATCAACACTGGATGCAAAAATGGTTTTCTAAGTTTGGTAACTGAAAATAAACCTAGATGGGCTACTTCACTTTAGAAAAGAAAAAAAAAGAATGTTGTAGTTTTCTTATAGAAAACAATTCTACGGTGTCCTTTTCTAGTTGCGTGGAGTAAAGAAGGTGTCTGGAAAAGTGTCTTTGTCATTAGGTAAGCTAGAGACTCAGCACTTTATTTCAGCCACTCCAGCTTTGATTAAGACTGCCACATGAGAGTTGCTAGTCTGCGCTGCCAACAATCACAAAGTGGGCCAGATGAGCGTGTTCAACTTGTGGCTCATGTTTAGAACTGAATTCCAAATATTAAGTGTCAAAAGCAGGCTCTCTGCTATTTATTTCCCTGGACTGCTCCTGGAAGATCATTATTTTTCATTGGAATCGACAAGAAGGAGGAATAAAATTGCAATCAATAAAAGCTTCTTCGAGAAAAGGCACAGGTTCCATGATAAAGTGATTTCAGCAACTATGGGACTTTTCTATTCTGACCTTCAAGGCCCAAAGAAGGAGAAACTCAAGGAGGTGAAACCCACCCTTGGAGAGCTAAACTGCTGATTGGTGAAGAGAAGCCATTCCTGATAGGAGAGCACAGTGTAAGAAAAAACACCCAAATGGCATCCAGTCATTGAAAAACCCTCCAATCCTCCAGTTTTCAAAGTGAGGTCCCATAACCAGTATCACCTGAGGATTTTTTTTTTTTTTTTAGAAATTCATATTCCCAGGTCCTACCCCAGACCTACTGAATCAGAAACTCTGGAGTGGGGCCCAGGGACTGTGTTTTCACAAGCCCTCTTGGCAATTCTGATATGGACTGGAGCTTGGGAACCCTTGCTCTAAGGATTGGTCCCCAGTCACAAAACCAGTGGGCTGCACTAGATGGCGTCTATGAGGGTGCACAGCTCTAGCATTCTCTGCTGTAAGTGGTCCCTCCTGGGGGAAAAAATCCTACCTTGCTTTGCAGACAAGACCCCAGTCAATGCACTGCTGTTGGATTTGCCCTGGCCCTTTGAGTTCTTCCGTCTCTCGAGAGCATTCTAGAACAGCATTAGGAGAAAGTAAAAAGCTTTGTCATGAAATCCAATCTTGGACAAATACATAGTCAAACAGATGCATCTTCCCATCCAGTACACAAAAATCTCTTGCAGAGTCCACAAGTTGGTCCAACATTTAGAATTCTGAGTTCCTAAGTTATGATTATATCAACAATCATGAAGATGGTGAATGACTGGGCAATATTTGTACAAAAGGTTGTCATGAGTTGGAGTCAATTCAGTGGCAACTAATAATAAGTTATCATGGACTTTATGGTCTCAGAAAAGAGGTTTTTTTTTTTTTTTTAAAAAAAGAGGTCAGTGGTCAGTACAATGACAGCAATTCCAGTCTATTTACAAAAAGTAATCATGGATATTTGTTAAATGAAATGAAATCTGAAACAGAGACTCAGTCTAATATGTGAAGCCACTAATTATGGAAACCTCTTCTGGGTAGACGTGAGATGGAGCAGTGATTTACTCTCACATGCTGTGGTAGTTAAGGTTATGTGTCAGCTTGGCTGGGCTTGGTTTTGAGTGGCTTGGCAGCTGGATATAGTGATTCCCCATGATGAGACTAGTAATCAACTTCATGGTGAAATCTGCTGTGAGAAGCTGAGTGGCTGCCTTAGGAATGTGGTCTATTTCCAGTATATAAGAAGAAGCCTTGAGAAAGGTGTGGTAGTTAATGTTATGTGTCAACTTGGCTGGGGCTGGTTGAGTGGCTGGGCAGCTGGATGTAGTTATTCCCTATGGTGAGATTGGTAATAACTCCATGGTGGAATCTACTGGAGCAGCTGAGTAGCTGCTTTAGGGATGTGGCCTGATTCCAATATATAAGATGCAACTTTGAGGAAATTCTCTAGCTTTTGGCATACTTGGACCCTGTATGTAGCCGAGTCATCATTTAGCAGCCTGCCATGTTATTTGCTGATCTTGGAACTCTTGATGGACTTGAATCAATGCCCTGCCATGTGGTTTGGTAATATTGGGACATTTTTACATGTCGGCCTTGAGTTTGTCAGCCTCAGCAGTTAGCAGCTGCCTGAGTGAAGAAAGCCTCCAGCTTCAGTGGGCTAAGAGCAAGAGGCAGAGCTGAAGCCCAAAGTCGAGGGGCTTGCACACAACCCCTAGAACCTGGCACTTTGAATTTGGACTTCCAGCCTCCAAAAAGTAAGAGAATAAACTCCTGTTTGTTAGAACCATCCCATTTGTGGTATTTTCTGTTAGAGCATTATGAAGTAACCAAAACAAAGGTCTCAGCTTTTTGGCTTGGACCCTGCATGTAGCCCAGTCTTCCTGCAGCAGCCTGCCATGTTGCCTGGCAAACTTGTGACTGTTTCTGGACTTGAACTAGTGGCTTGCCATGTTGCTTGATAACCTTGGGACTGCGCCATTTTACTTGTCAACTCTGCGTTTGCCAGTCTCATCAGCCAGCAGCTGGCTGAGTTAAGAGAAGCCTCTAGCTCTGGTCAGCCAGAAGCAAGAGGCAGAGCCCATGGTCAAGGGGCTTTCACCCAGCCCCTAGAGCTGGCACTTTGAACTTGGACTTTTAGCCTCTTAAACTGTAAGAGAATTAATCCATTTGTTAAAGTCATATATGTGTAGTATTTCTATTGGAGCAGCACGAAAGGGCCAAAACATGTGCCAATGGCAGTAGATGGCTAGTAGTATTTGGAAAGGTTCTGTGATTAGATAGCAAAGAAAACCACGTGCAATTAGTGATGTCTGTTTTGGACACAAGATTAAGGAAGTGAATATGACCTACCTACTTGTCAGCCCTAGAACAGCCTCGTAAATCCAAATTGTTATGTAGTATATGGCAGTGCTTGGCACATAGTAGAAGTGAATAAACGCTATGAAAAGAATGTGCACGTGCATTTTTTAAAATTATGTATTAATTTTATAATTAAAAACCTGTAATCTTCTGAGGCTGCATGCATATATAGAGGATTGGTAGAAATAAAATATGGTCCACAGAGTGGAAAGGGAAGATAGCATGGGACGTCTGAGAAAACAGCCAACGTCAAAAGCCAGGGAAATGAGAAGACTCTCTAAGCATTCAGACTGCTGCAAAACTACCCTCAGGAAGAGAAATCAATCTATTTTCCAAGCAGAGAAACCCTGGAGATTTTTCTAATTATAACCCTTACAACCAACATCTGCAGAAATAGATATTATCAAACTAATGGTGCTGGAATGAGACTAAATAACGGGGGGTGGGGGGTGGGAATTGAAACATCCTGTCCTTCCACTGTGATGTGAACATCATTGTTGAGACTGATTCCCCAGTCTCTGTTTCTTCGTCTGAAACCATTATCTTACGGATGGTTAGGAGACAGGTAGAAGGTTGGGCATTTTATAGACAAACTAGCTAAGACACTAAATTTCATAGGAATTGAGGCTGTAAAGTGGACAAGTCCAAATGCTGGTGCCCTCGGCAGGCATTATCCAGCTCACAGCAACAGAAGGAGCTCTTGCAAAAAGTGGTTTGTGTTTTATGTGTTGTTTCGAGTTTAATTTTCACTGGTAGTATACTGCCGTTAAGGCTCTTATTGGACTCTATCTGGGAAGGCAGGCAAGCACAGAAGTATCTTTGGCACATAAAAGAGAATTAAAATAGAATGACATTTAGCTGCACAATTGTGACTCATCATCATTGTCCTCACGATTTTGCTACCTTGTATTTGGCAATGTTAGATTTCAGGAGGTTGACCTCTTCATGGAGTTGCTTTAATCTCTCCTGAAGGTACCTGGAAAAGAATACAGACAACTAGGAAGTGTTTAATGGAAACTTAGTGGTGCAGCAGTCAAGCATTCAGCTGTTAACCAAAAGGTTGGTGGTTTGAACCCAGCAGCTCTGTGGGAGAAGTGCTTCCATAAAATAGTTGTTGTTCTTGTTGTTCGGTGCCATTGGGTCGGCTCTGACTCATAGCGACAACAGAACAAAACGTCCCACAGTCCTGCGCCAGCCTTACAATCCTAACTATACTTGAGATTACAGCCTAGAAAACTCTATGAGGCCATTTTAAACTGTCCCATGGGGTTGCTATGAGTTGAAATCAACTCAGTGGCAGCCAACAACAACAGGAAGTACTGGAAGGCAAAATAAAAACATGCATTCAAATAAAAAGGGAAAAAAGAAAATCAAGTGCCTGAAGAGCCATCTTTTAAATACAATGCTTCACCTCCCACCAAAGAGAAAAATGTAACACTGTGACTCTGCGCAAATGCATGCGATCAAGGTGAAATATGACAAATCACAGAAACCCCACTTTAACACCACCCTGTGCAGAGGCCCCCAGACCCCCGAAGGGACAGCAACAGTCTTCATATAACTCTTATTCAAGTGATTCCACTGGGAAGTGAAGCAGGAAGAGGCGACACTAGCCATAACATTAGGTTAGACACACACACACACACACACACATTATAAAATTGCCTTGGGGAAATGAACTAGCTAAGGGAATTTTTCAATTTATTCTCTTTTTCCTTCCCCTTATAGCCATAAAGCAGCTTTCACAGGTTCCTTACTCTTATCCAGCCAGGGCTGGTGGGGCTGAGTGGGAAACGGATGCAGGTAGGTCCATAGGGTATAACGTTTGCTTACAACTAATGACCAGTTGCCACTGAGTTGACTCCAGTTCCTGCACATCAGAGTAGAATCGAGCACCACAGGGTTGTCAATGGCAGAGTGCCTAAGGCATTTGACTGTTAACCAGAAGGCTGGTGGTTCAAACCCAATAGCCACTCCATGGAAGGAAGACTGGGCAATCTACTTCTGTAAAGATTTACTGCCTCGGAAACCCAAAGGGGGTCACTATGAGTCGGAATTGACTTGATAGCAGCATTTGGTTTCTCAGGATTTTTTTTATTTTCAGAAGTAGATCACCAGTTCTCTCTTCTGAGACAGATCTGCATGGATCTGAACCTGCAAACTTTTGATTAGCAGCTAAGCACTTAACCCTTTGCACCACCCAGGTACTTACTAGTATGTGATGTTAATATCATCATTGTGGGGTTGTGACTTGCCTTTCACTGTAAGGCAATTTTCTCAAATGTAAATAGGGGTGCAAATAATTCCCAGCCACCAGGCCTGTGGAGTGCCAGAAGTTCACCCCAGTGCAGGCCTGGAACTGGCCACTTGCCTGTTCTCCATGCACAGGGCGTCCACGTCAATGATGCGGTTCTCATGGCCACCCAGGATGTGGTTTAGCTCCTGGTTTAGCCTCTCCACTTTGTCCTGGTAGGAACACCGTTCTTCTTTCACATCCTGAAGCTCATCCACAGAGGCCTTCAGGTCATGCTCCAAAGACTCAATCTGAAAGCCAAGGAGGCACCCTCACTCAAGATGTTCAGACATCAGCTTTATGGCCGGAGATGGAGCCTGCCACTTGGTTGACTGACTTTCAGAGAGCTCATTAGTACCACCAGCATGCAATAAAACTGTAAGTGCCACACACTGCAATGGGATAAAAGCTAAAACCAAGGGATGACCACCTGCCAGAGTTACTGTATCTAAGGTGTCTTGGAAAGGTGCAGCAGCACGACAAGCAAAACTGAACCCTTCCTGACTACCAGTTAAATCACTTGCTGTCAAGTTGACTCCCATTCATGGTGACCCCATGGGTGTCAGGGTAGAACTATGCCCTCCACAGGATTGTCAGTGACTGATTTTTCTGGAAGTAGATCACCAGGCCTTTCTTCCAAGGCACCTTGGGGTAAGACTCGAACCTCCGACCTTTCAGTTAGCAGCTGAGCATGTTAATCATTTGCATCACCGAGGGGGCTCCTCACAACATGCCCTAAAACCAAAGATACCCAGAAGGTAATTCCAGACACTAGGGACAGTGGCTTACAAATACTTATTTTCAGCACATCTTCTCTAGACACACAAATCTTGTTTTCTGATCTTCAAAACCAATTGGCGAGAGAGGAAAATGAGGTCCAGGCTCTCCTAGACGTTCCCTAACTAGGGCTGGATACCTACGGAGCTTCTGCTTAAAAAGCATCCCTCAGCATTTTAGTGGGAACTTGCAAATTAAGGCCAGTTTTGTCACATTTTGCTCCTTCTCTTTCTACTCTGGATCTAGGGGAAAGTTTCTAGTTGTATTCAGAACAGTGGCACAAAAACTCTAAGGGAGAAGACCTGCTGGGTGTCAGAAATACAAGAGTTGGCTTAGGAACCCAGCAAAGCATCAAAGAAGTAAAAGCCTTTGACCTATATCCTTTTTTTTTTTTTTAAATCTCCGACTCATATTCGAGGCATCCAACAGTCCCCAAGACATAGAGGGCACAGTCTATGTTTCTCTGTGTGGCAGCCAGCTTTGCAAACCCATCTCCTACGTTTAATAGCTGTGAGCTAACCTGTTCCTTAGCTCTTTCCAGCTGCCGAACCAAGTCTTCACGCTCATGGGCTGCAAAGTGGCGAACACCGATGTCTTCGTCTCCCAGCCTCTGTTTGGCAATTGTCATTCTCAAGAGCTGCATGTTCCATAAATAGGACACGAATAAAATAGAAAAGAGAGAGAAAGTTAAAACAAAAGACCCAAATAAAAATCCCAAGGATATCAGACAACTTTAAGGAGATTCTTTCAAGAGATATTGGGGCAGACACAAAGCAAACTTCCTGCCAATATAATGAATTTTAAAAAAATGTATTTTGAAATATAACATCTATTCTATTTTACACACACACACACACACCAACTGTAAGGCTTACAGGCCTGGGCATTTGAAGGTGGATGTTCTGTGTAGGTAATAAAGTCATAGTGAGAGACAGAAACAAACTCTGGGTCTCATTTATTTTTTATTTTTTATTGTGATTTGGGTGAAAGTTTATAGAGCAAATTCATTTTCCACACAGCAGTTCATACACATTTTGTTTCATGACATTGACTGCAATTCCCCACAATGTAACAGCTCTCTTCCCACTTCTTTCCTGCAGTACCTCTTCCCTGTGTCCTTCCTTACATATTCCTGCCCTCAAGCAATCTCCATGTGCAAACACTGCCCTTCTATTCTTCTATGACTGATCGTTCTAAAGAGTATATTTAACTGACGAAAATGCTCACCCCATATGCCTATCTGTTGTTTGGCTGGAAGCCACAGGAGTGAGTTCAATTCCAGACTGAAGGGTAACTAGGGGCCATAGTCTCAAGGGTCTCACTAGGCTCTATCAGACCAGCAAACCTGGTCTTTTTTTTTTATGATTTTGAGTTTTGTTCTACATTGTTCTCCCACTCTATCCAGGATATCCTGCACTGGTCCCTTTCCGAGTGGTTGACAGTGGTAGCTGGGCACCATCTAGTTCTTCTGGTCTCATGGTCATATATAGGCTGAAGATCACATGGTCTACTAGTCCCTTGGACTAATTGCTTCCATGCATCTTTGGTTTTCCTCAATCTTATCTGCTCTGGATGAGGAAAGACCCACTGTTGCATTTTAAATGGCTGCTTGTAAGCTTTTAAGACCCCAGTCGCTACTCACCAAAGTAGGATGTAGAACAATATTTTTGTGTAGTGCATTATGCCAATTGAGTTTGATGTTTCTGGGTCTCATTTAAACTTAGCAAAGATTGAAAAATGATAAACATACCAGGAAGGAGCTATTGAGATAGGCACTCTTCCACATTTTTGCTAGGGTCTAACAGAATGTATCTGCAGTGTAGTAAATTACTTGGTATGGCTTTTCTACCCCTAAGCCTTTGTAAACTCCAAGGTGGGATTTGCTATGAGCAACTGAGGAGCTCCTGATTGCTAAAGTTGTCCACCTGGAGTATTTCTGTTGGGAGTGGCACAAAACAATGTTCTGGGAGGTTCCCACTCTCTCTCAGTTGCTTAGAGTTCTCATGCTATGATTGGCTAGTTTGGCCACTCTGCCAGGCTCAAAAGGAGGCCTCCTAGAGGCAGAATTCTCTCTCTGACTGCTGGTTGAGGAAGACGTGCTGCTGAAAGAGACACGCACTCCTAAAAGAGACACGTGCTGGTGGGAAAGAGATGCAAGAGATAAGCATTGCTGAGTAAGACACTGAGGGACATGCATTGCTGGGGGAGAGACTGTGAGAGACAGTGGGCTGGGAGAGAGACTGAGCATTTTTCCTGAACTTAAATTGTAGCCTGGTGCCTTCCTAATAAACCTCATAATCTGTGAGTTCTGTGTGGCCACTGCAGCGAATTATCGAACCCAGGAGAGAGGTGGTGGGTGCTTTGGGAGGAACGGTTGGAGAAAGGGCTGGAGGGAGGCAGCATGGTCTGGTCTCACAGGAATAGGCCTTGGGCTATTGATGGTGATTCTGTCTTCCTCTTGTGGGATTAGAGAAGGTCAGAACATGTGGCCTCCTTGTCCTTTTTGCAATATCCATCTTAACAATCTGGGTATGTCATTCAGAAGAAAGTCCTGGTGATCTCTTTCTAAAAGGTCACAGCCATGAATTGAAATTGACTTGATGGCAACTGTTTGGTGTTTTTTTTTTTTTTTAAAAAAAAAACAAACAAAAAAACAACTATGGGACTGGGTAGATAGAGATCCAAGCAGGCAGCCCTGCTTGTTCCAAGGCTTGGCACCCACCTGTTGCGGTCAAGTCAATTCTGAGTCATAGCAACTCTATATAGGTCATAGAATTGCCCCATAGGCTTTCTAAGGCTATAAACTTTAATTAAGCAGACCCTCACATCTTTCTCTCAGGGAGTGACTGGTGGGTTCGATCCACTAACCTTTAGGTTAGCAGCCAACCACTTTAACCACTGCACCAGCAGGATTCCTTAAAGGTCTGGCAGAGGAGGTAGGCACTTAGGTATACAGATGGCTATGTTTGATAGAATTCTGATCATTTGGGAGACACAGGGTTGATGGCAGAACTGGTTAATTCAATTGAAAGCTGCTGTGTGAAAGGTCACACAACTCTTCACTCAGAGCTTCAGAAGGTGAAGTAGACAACCCAGAAAGACAAACAGCAAGGCACAGAAACAGAGCTCAGATCAAAGTGTCTAGGAAAAAGAAGGCCTAAGCCTGCATGGCATGAAGGTGACAGGAGCCTGGGACCCGTCTTTGAAACATGGCACTTTCCTTGGTATGTGAAAAGCCAGACTGACAGCCTGAACCTTAAGTAATAAAATATCACTGTGGTTTCCTACTCACACTATGCTCCACTGAACACTTAATTTAGAATCACACAATTATGTTTGCTTAATGCCAATTAATTATTAAACATGTTTATTGAGGTCTGACAACCATATAAGAAAGTCATCTTTTATATATGGAATGCCTGTTAAGCTTCAATAAATATGTTAACAATCATTTGGTGTTTAATGTGCATAAAGTATCAGCTGTAAAAATCTCAGGGCTGGATTGGTTGAAACACCTATTTTAAAAAGTGAGGTCCAACTTGGTCACAAGGAACTCTGGTGGTGTGGTGCCTAAGGCATTTGATTGCTAACCAGAAGGTTGGAGGTTCAAACCCACCAGCTGCTCTGCAGAAGGAAGATGGGGCAATCTACTTCTGTAAAGATTTACCACCTCAGAAACTCAATGGAGGTCACCATGACTTGACTCAATGGCAGTGAGTTTGGTTTTTATTGGGTTAGGTTTGCCACAGCTGGATCATTAGTTGGGTGTGAGCCTCAAGTACCATCAGCTGAAGGGGCTCAGTCATCACAGGAGGAAGGCAGTGCTCCAGGGGGAGTTTGCCTGCCTGCCTTCCTGCTGGTATCTCCAGGCCCTGGAATCTCCTGCCCAAAGGTTCACATCCTAGCTCACATCTGAGCTGTGTATCTCGGGCACATGCCTGAATGTCTCTGAGCCTCAGTATCCCCTTTTTAACAACATGACAGTGACAGCATCACTTCCTCAGAGGGCTACTGTTAACGTGAAGTCAGAGAGAGTGGAGTTTGTTTTAAATGAGTATTTCTTGTTGTTGTTAATTGCCATAGAGTCAGCTCTGTCTCACAGCAACCACACATAGAACAACACGTTGCCTGGTCCTGTACCATCTTCATGATTGCTGGGATGGTTGAGTTCATTGTTTTGGCTATTGAATCAATCGACCTCATGAAAGGTTTCCCTTGTTTTCTGGATCACCCTCTACTTTACCAACCATGATGTCTTTGTCCAATGACTGGTCCTTCCTGACGACCCATTGAAAGTATGAGATTAATCGACGTCTCAGACAGCATTCTATGATCCATGGGGTTCTCACTGGTTAATTTTTAGAAATATATCACTAGGACTTTCTTCCTACTCTGTCTTAGTCTGGCAGTGTCACTGAAACCTATCCACCAAGGATGACCCTGTTGGTATTTGAAATATGGATGGCATAGCTTCCAGCATCATAGCAATGTGCAAGTTGATCCCAACTCACACAGATCCCCTGTGGGCAGAGTAGAACTACCCCCTAGAGTTTTCTAGATGGAAATCTTTACAGGCAGAGCAGCAGGTCTTTTGACCACAGAGCTTCTCAGTGGGTCTGAACCACCAACCTTTCAGTTAGTTGCCAAGTGTTTACCTGTTGCACCACCAAGCCTCCTGTATTTAGCTTAGGAGAATTCAAATACACTAGGATCATATTTGGCAAAAAAAGATGAGAGGGAGAAAAGAAGAGGAGTGAAGAAGAGAGAGGATGGGAGAGAAATAATTTTAAAAAGTGGGTGATTCACCCTGCATTCAACATCCCAGACAGAGGGTGAAGTGGGAGAGTGACTGCTACCCCATTTATGCAAAATCATACTGCTGATATTTACACAGAACAATACTGTTCAGAGGATATACACAATTTGTACCCATCAAGGGGAATTTGGGTTGCACATAAGAACATACTGACTCTAGAACCAAACCCCCATAAGACAAGATGGGAAGGTTCCGCAATACTTAGCACAACACTGGGAACATAAAAAATGTTCGATAAACATTAGCTACTGGAGGCGTAGAGCCTAAGGCACTTGACTGCTAACCAGAAGGTTGGAGGTTCAAACCCACCAGCCACTCCTCAGAAGGAAGGTTGGACAATCTACTCCTGTAGAGATACTACCTTAGAAACCCAAGGAGGGGTCCCTATGAGTCAAAAATGACTCGAGGGCAGTGAGTTTTTGAAATGTTAGCTACTGGTAGGGGCGGAATTGTGTCCCTGCCAAATACATGAAATCCTAACCCCTGCACCTGTGGAAGGACTCCTGGTGGCACAGTGGTTAAAGTGCTCAGCTGCCAACTGAAAGGCAAGTGATTTGAGCCTACCAGCTGCTCCCCAGGAGAAAGATGAGTCAGAC
>NW_006921933.1:2361583-2362629 GCF_000298275.1 Orycteropus afer afer
ATTGAAAGTCCCAAGATTGGCAGAGCATGCAGGCTGCTGAACTACATACGACTACATGCAGAGTTCAAGCATGTCATAAAGTAGAGACCATTCCCAAGGCTTCTCCTGATATACAGGAAGCAGACCACATGCCTAAAGAAGTTACTCAGCTGCTTGTGGTAGATCCCCTCCACCCCCACGGAGCTGATTGCCGGTCTCATCATGGGGAATAACTACCACCAGCTTCCCAGCCACTCAACCAGGCCCAGCCAAGTTGACACACAAACTTAACTACCACAATTTCACTCCTTGTCAACTTGGCATCTGTTCAGATCTTCAATAGGTGGCATCTGTACAGATCTCCTTCACTAGGTGGTTCCAGTCCCCTAGTTCCTCTGAGTGGCAACCTCACCTCCTTGGCCTGGCAGGCCCCACTTCTCTACCTCTTGGGAATGCCACCCCTGCCCCCTCACTCTTGGGCAGCAGCTATGGCTCCATCCCATTGATTCTTATGAACAAACAGCCCCACACTCCAGAACCAAGTTGGTGAAGGTCTGGCTCTTTGAAACCTAGGGGGCTGTGGTGGTTCCACCCCTAAAGGCCATGGTCCTACCCTTGAGGCTGAGACAGCTCTGCTCCTTGTTTTCTTGGTCTCTCCACTTCTGTTAATCAATGCCAAAGGCAGCCCACTCCGCTGGAAATCTTCCTCCCCCAAAAGCACTCAGCTTTCTTGCTCCCTGGGCTGGCCAACCTAATACTCCATTTCATGCCAGTCTTTTCTACCAATTAATGCCTGAAGGCAACCTACTCCACAGGAAGCCACCTACCCAATGGCATCCAGCTTTCTCCTCCGTGAGCTGGTAAGCTGTTGTTGTTTAATGCCGGTCTCTGGACTCTATTCCCTGACATCTCTCATGCTGATCTCTTAGCTCTGATCGTGCTATCTCTCATGCCAGTCTCTTGGCTCTGCTCCTACCATCTGTCATGCCGTATGCCAGGATCTCTCTGCCAGGGTCTTGGGTCAAAGATGCACTCCACTCTTATTTCCACATTTTAAGTATCTGTGA
>NW_006921933.1:2364724-2366073 GCF_000298275.1 Orycteropus afer afer
TGCTGTATGGAAAGCAAATTTGCTCTGTAAATCTTCACCCAAATCACAATTAAAAAAAAAAAAAGCGCCATGCTCTAGGGGCTGTGTGAAAGCCCCTCAACCCTGGGCTTCAGCTCTGCTTCCTGCTCCCAGCCCATTGAAGCTGAAGGCTTTTCTTCACTCAGATAGCTGCTAGATGCTGGGGCTGACAAGCCCAAGGTTGACAAGTAGTATACTGGCTGTTGACTCTGATGGATGATGAATCCAAGATCACTAGGCCGAATGGTGGATTGCTCATTCACAGACAGATGTAGGCAGCACAACAGGATCTAGAGCCACAGAAGAGTCTCTTTTCCCAGGATGTCCATATATATAGGAAGCAGGCCACTCCCCTAGGTAAACTCCCTTTCAACGGATTGGATGCTTAAAACATATACATCTGATTTAATCATGGGAATAACTCATATCACAACTGCTTAAACTTCTCAGAATTGTGGTCCAGCCTAGTTGACACACAACCCCAACTATCACAGCAACCTTGTGGGGCAGTTTTACTCTGTCCTACAGGGTCAGTATGAGTCAGAATTGACTTGATGGCAGGGTAGCAGTGCGTTTTGGTTATAGCTATGGATGTAAACCTGTTTGGGAATAGGGTTTTCTTCATTATGTTAACAAAGCTATATCAGTGTAGGGTATATCCTAAACCATCCATTAATTATCCATTAAACCCTTTGCCATCCAGTGATTTCAATATACAGCAACCCTATAGGACAATGTAGAACTGCCCCACTGGGTTTTCAAGGCCATAATCTTTAAGGATAGATGTGATGTTGTTCCAGTTCCCATTCATTTTGTTGTTCCCGGCATAGTAGACCATATAGTTGTCTGATTCAAAATGGCCAAATAGCATTTCAGCATACTAATGCCAAGGATATCAATCTTCATGTGTTCCATTTTGTTTTTAATGACTTCAAATTTTCCTATGTTCATACTTCATAGATTCCATGCTCTGATTATTAATGGATGTTTGTAGCTGTTTCTTCTTACTTGGTGCTGCATTCATTGAGAAAAAGAACAACTGAAGATCTATCCTGAAGTACAACACTGCCAGTAATCCATATGCCTACAATGAAGACCAGTTAATATGACTGTTATTCAAATCCAAGTACCAACCACTAATGCCAAAGATGAAGAACCTGAAAATTTCTATCAACTTCTACCATCTGAAATTGACCAAACATGCAATCAACATGCATTGATAATTACTGGAGATTAAAAACTTGGAAATTAAAAAGGATCAACAACTGGAAAATACAATGTTGGTGACAACAATGACACTGGAGAGCACATAATAGAATTTTGCAAGACCA
>NW_006921933.1:2367123-2370359 GCF_000298275.1 Orycteropus afer afer
AAAAAAAAAAAATCACAGTGACCCCCTCCTTGGGTTTCCAAGGCAGTATCTCTACGGAAGTAGGTTGCCCAATCCGAGGAGTGGCTGGTGGGTGGAAGAGACTTATATTTATGTCCATTCCAAAGAAAGGTGATCCAATAGAATGGAAAAATTATTGAACAATATCATTTATATCACATGCAAGTAAATTTTGCTGAAGATAACTAAAAAATGGTTGCAGCAGTAAATCAATATGGAACAGCCAGAAATTCAGGCTGTATTGAACAGGACGTAGAACAAGGAATATCCTTGCTGGTGTCAGATGAATTTGGCTGAAAGCAGGGAATACCAGAAAGATGTTTACATGCATTTCATTGACTATGATATGACTATGTGGCTCATAACACATTTTGGAAACCTTTGCAAAGAATAGCAATTTCCGAGCACCTAATTGTGTTCATATGGAACTTGTATATAGACCAAGAGGCAGTTATTCAAACAGAACAAGGGGATACTGTGTGGTTGAAAATCAGGAAAGGTGTGCATCAGGGTTGTATCCTTTCACCATATTTATTCAGTCTGTATGCTAAGCAAATAATCCAAGAAACTGGACTATATTAAGAAGAATGTGGCATCAGGATTAGAGGAAGACTCATTGACAACTTCTGATATGCAGATGACACACTCTTGAAAGCAAAGAAGACTTGAAGTCCTTATTGATGAAGATCAAAGACTACAGCCTTCAGTTTGGATTACATCTCAACATAAAGAAAACGAACATCCTAACAACTGGACCAATAGCAACATCATGACAAATGGAGAAAATATTGAATTGTCAAGGACTTCATTTGACATAATCGACACCCATGGAAGCAACAGTCAAGAAATCAAACAATGCACTGCATTGGACAAACCTGCTGCAAAAGACCTCTTTAAAGTGTTCAAAAGCAAAGATGTCACTTTGAGGACTAAGAAGCACCTGACCCAAGCCATGGTATTTTCAATCACCTCCTATGCATGGGAAAGTTAAACAATGAATAAGGAACACTGAAGAAGACTTGATGCCTTTGAATTATGGTATTGGCAAAGACTACAGAATACACCATGGACTGCTGGAAGAACAAACAAAACTGTCTTAGAAGAAGTACAGCCAGAATGCTTCACAGAAGCAAGCATGACAAGACTTCATCTCACATACTTTGGACATATTATGAGGAGGGGACCAGTCCATAGAGGACATCATGTCTAGTAAAGTAGAGGCTCAGTGAAAAAAAGGAAGACCTTCAATGAGATGGATTGACACAGTGGCTCCAACAGTGGGCTCAAGCACAGCAAGGATTGTGAAGATGGCTCAGGACTGGGCATTGTATCGTTCCCTTGTACACAGGGTCACTATGAGTTGAAGCCAACTCAGTGGTACCTAACAACAACAACAATCTTTACGGAAAACAGACTGCCACATCTTTCTCCTGCAGAGTGGCTTGTGGGTTCAAACCACTGACCTTCTGGTTAGCAGCTGAGTGCCTAACCACTGAGTCACCAGGGCCCCTTTAAATCCAAATGCTTCTATAGACTAGACACAGAGGCAAGCACAAATGTCAGAAGGATAGATGCCACCTGAGATCACCAAAGAACCAAGGACTGCTGGGCTGACAGAAGGAGAGCCTTTTCCCCCAGCCGGTGCCCTGAATTCAAACTTCTAGCCTCCACAATGGTGAAAAAACACATTCCTGTTCCTTAAAGTCACCACCGGTGGTGTTTCTGTTCCAGCCGCACTAGGACAGTAGGGCGGCTGCTATCATGATGACTGCTATTAGCATTACCAACCTCTGTGTGCGTCTCCCCAAACAGAAGCTCACTAGGGACATCCGGCCTTTCTTCTAACCTGAAGGAAGCAGTGCTCCTGAGCCAATCTTATCTGCACAATGCAGGCCAACGAGGCTGAATTTCCACCTTGGGAAATGGCTATGAAGCAACAGCTCGGGGCACATAATACCCTCAAACAGGGCCATCGACAATCCTCAGCCAGCTCCATGTGCCAGCCAAGTAGTGGCCCTGTGCCCTGCCAGTGCCTGCCATGCTACCTAACACACTTGTCTGCAGATTTAGACAGAAATCAACATTTATGAATGAATTACAGGAGTGAATCGGCAGCCAGGGCTGCAAAAAGATGCTGCAAAATGGCTGTTGGATGCCCTTCCCTCGTCTCTGGGGCTAAGTCTAAAGCCTCTACTACAAATCCTGCTCGGGCCTTTCCAATGCCAATCACTGGCTTTCTTCTCAGGCTTTTCTTTTTCTCCCACAGCCCTCAACATTCCCTGCCTCGTCTTGTTTCCCCTGCCTACATCCATTTTCCCCAACAGTGAGAGCCGGACAGGTAGAGGAGCTTCATATACGCTCTGGGTATTATCAGTGTTCAAGGCCTGTTGCTGTTAATCCTACCTATGAGCTCATGGCAAGGAATCAACCCTCACTGGGCTGCACATGACTTAACTGGATGCCTGTTTGTTTGTTTTAAATGGGCATTAAAGTGATCTTGTACGGAGCCCTGGGGGTCCAATAGTTAAGGTGAGCAGCTAACCGTCAGGTCGGTGCAGTGGCTTTGCAGGAGAAAGACCTGGTGATCTGCTCCCATAAAGATTACGGCCTAGGAAACCCTATGGCGCAGTTCTTTTCTGTCGTATAGAGTCTCTCTGTGTTGGAATCACCCTGCTCACACATAACAACAAAAACAACAAAGCCATCTTGTGGACAGGACAGCCACATATGGCTGCCAGGCTCAGGAGGCTCTACCCCCACTGCGTGAAGGAAATGCCTCAGCATTATTCAAGGAGGTAGAGCTGACTGCAGGCTGTTGTGAAGGTTCAGTATAATGATCACTGTTCACTTAATTCTCTGCAGAACCTTAGAAGTACAACCCCCACATAGAGTTGGTGTGGTTATGATTCCTACACCAAAAGCCAAACCCATTGAAGTTGAGTGCATTTGGATTTATGGCTGCCCCATGTGTTACAGAGGACAATTGCTCCATGGGGTCCCAGTCCATTTTAGTCTGAAAGCTCCACCAAACCCTGTTCAGCATCATAGCAACATGCAAGCCTCGACTATCAGACAGGTGGTGGCTGTGGGTGAGGGGCATGGGGTCTCCCACATAGAAGGCGAGAATCCTACCCTGAACTACCACTGCCCTCCTCTAGCCCTTTAACATACAAACCCCATTGCTGCTTTTTGTTTTCCTTACCACTTATCACCCCTGA
>NW_006921933.1:2379172-2401068 GCF_000298275.1 Orycteropus afer afer
TAAGCTGGGCTGATACCTGTGCACCATGTGCATCCCGCTGTGTTTGAAACACCAGTGGCTCAGCCTCAAAACTCACATTAATACGTCACTATGGTAGGACAAACCGACAGACAAGTTCGTCTCCCTGTTGGAAACCTCTCCTACCACCCTTACCTGGGTCCCTGCTGCTGACTGTCTGGGTTCCTGGCTTTTAATCTCCTTTCTCCTGCTCTCCCATCCTGCTCCTTTGGGCATGCCTGGGTTCTCTCTCCTCACCTGGATCCCTGTGGTTGAGTGCTCCTCTGTCCTGATTCCTGGCTTTTAATCCCCTTTCTCCAGCTCTCTCATCCTGCTGTTTTGGGCATGCCTGGGAACACTGTAGGTGGTTGTTTTTCAGTCCAGCGTCCTAGGAACAGCCCTTCTGAGCAGGCATTTATTTGAGCTTTTACTATGCACCAGGCACTACACTATGCACAGGGGATATAGCAGTTAAGGAAATTGGCAAAGATCCTGGCCTTCATGGAGCTTACACTGTAGTAAGGAGGAGAGATGTGATAGTTGGAACTGTGTGTCAACTTGGCTGGACCACTTAGTATACTTAGTACATACATACTAAGACAAACATTTGACTAACTGATGTTAGGTATGGACCATACCTAACTGTTCTGACTTACATACAGATTCGTCTTACAGACAGACTTAGGAACAGAACTTCTTCATTGAAAGTCCCATAATCTTTAAAATGATGAAAACAAAAGCAAAAGGACAAGAAAACCAACTGTTGACTGTCTTGATGGAACATGAGTTGTTGCTCCTGCCATTGTTACCTGCTGACAAATCAGCCCCGGACTCATGAAGACCTCTTATCCAATGAAATAAAACACCGCTTGGTCCTAGGCCATTCCATGATTGATTGTGGATCAGACTGTTATGATCCACAGGGTTTTCATTGGCTGGATTTTGGAAGTAGATTTCCAGGTCTTTCTTCCACCTTGTCTTGGTCTACAAGCTTTGCTGAAACTTGTTTAGCATCATAGCAACACAGAAGGCTCCACTGAATGGTAGGTGCCCAAGGTCACACAGATAATAACCAGCAGAGCTTGAATTTAAATCTGTCCCCAACAGTTTCCAAAGGTTGCCGATTTGGACTGTATCACTCTATATCACTTTGCAGTGGTGAGATAGAGCCAGAGCTTACTGGCTTGCCCATCTCTTTCCAACTCCAATGTTCAGTGATTTCACTTTCATAGCCTGAAATCTGTCATAGCAGCAGTATTTACACAACAGAGATTGGAAGAACATTATAAGTAGGGCTTCCTTCTTGGGAGCAGGATTGATTCTTGTTACTATTGTTAGCTGTTGTGGAATTGGTACCAACGCATGGTGATCCTATGTAGAACAGAGTGAATCATTGCCTGGTCCTGTGCCATCTTTATGATGGTTGGCCATGTCCATTTTTGTGGCCACTGTGGACTCTAAGTACAAATTGTAGGGCTTCATCATCCAGCACTGTCTTGAACAATACTGTCTTGTAATCCACAGGGCTTTTATTGGCTAATTTCCACAAAGGAGCCCTGGTGGCACAGCTGTTAAGCACTTGGCTGCTAACTCAAAGATCAGCAGTTCAAACCCACCAGCTGCTCTGTGGGAGAAAGATGTGGAGGTCTGCTTCTGTAAAGATTACACCCTTGGAAAGCCTATGGGGCGGTTCTATTCCTTCCTACAGGGTGGCTATGAGTTGGAATCAACTCAACAGCCATGGATTTTAATTTTCAGAAACAGATTGCCAGGCCTTTCTTCCAAAACTGTGTTAATCTGGAAGCTCTGATGAAATCTGTCCACCATGAGTGACCCTGATGATACGTGAAACACTGGTGGCATAACTTCCTAAATCACAGCAACATGCAAGCCACCACAGTACAACAAACTGACAGACAGAAGGGGTACTGGAATTGATCCTTACTAATCGTTAACTTCTTAGTGATCTCTTCTTACTGCTCCCCTTTACCTGGATCTGTTGATACTGTTAGTTAGTTTGCTAGACGCCATCGAGTCCGTTTCGACTCATAGTGACCCCATGTACAGAAGAACAAAGTGCACCATCCTCTCAATCGTTGCTCTGTTTGAGCCCATTGAATCCGCTCATTTCTAGATGCTAAGAAGAGGTAGCAGGCCCACCTCTGGAGCAGCAAGGGGAGTTCCGTGGGCTCCTTTTCAGCTGTGAGGCCCAGGGTTGTCTGGGTCTTTGTGCCTTATTGGTCCCTATTCCTCACAGACTGACACACTGACAGTCTGGGCAATCTGTGCGATGGTTTTCCTGGGATGATTCGGGGGTGTGTGAATGCTCCCTTCCCTAGGGGCCTCCCACTTCCTCAGAAGACTTTCAGAACTATAATTCCCAAGGAAAGGAAGGGAGTCTAGGACATCTCTTTTTTCTTACCTCTTGTCTTGTTTGTACTGGGGGTCTGTATCACTCAGGGAGCCCTGAGAAATTCCTGGGTACTGGACAGAGAGATGGCAAGTGGTAATTGATTACCATAGGCTCCTAGTCACAGGACCCCCACTATCACAGGACCCCCCCCCACCCCCCATGTGAGAGCTAAGCTGCTTATAAGCCACGGTGGCAACAAATCTTTCAAGAGGCTGTAGCTGAACAAATGGGAAAATTAGTCTACCTTAAAATATCCAAGGCAAGTCATTTCCTATCACCTTGTTTCTTTAATACACTTAACAACTAGAATCTGGACTTCTCAAAATATGGATAAGGGTCATCACTTAAAATGGCAGCTAGGAAATAAAAACCTTTCCCTTTAATAATCGCTCATAAAATATGCCATGAGCCTTTCTGCTTACAATGGGAGTCAGGAGTCTATGCAACAATTATTAAGCATCCTTGAACTGAACAGGCTTGAACCAGCCAATGAGCAGGTTGATGTTGTTGTTAGGTGCTTTTGAGTTGGTCTGAATCATAGCAACCCTACGGACAACAGAACGAAACACTGCCCGGCCCTGCACAATCTTCACATCAGTTGCCATGTTTGAGTTCACTGTTGCAGCCACTGGGTCAATCCATCTTGTTGTCTTCTTCTTTTTTTGCTGAGCCTCTGCTTTATCAAGCATGCTGTCCTTCTCCAGGGACTGGTCCCTCCTGAGAACATGACCAAAGTAGGTGAGACAAAGTCTTGCTGTCCTCACTTCTAAGGAACATTCTGGCTGTACTTCTTCCAAGATTTGTTTATTTTTCTGGCAATCCATGGTATAGTCAATATTCCTAATTCAAAGGTGTCATTTCTTCTCTGGTCTTCCTTATAATTGTTCAGCTTTTGCATGCATATGAGGTGACTGAAAATAACATAACTTAGATCAGAAGCACCTTAGTCTTCAAAGTGACATCATTGCCATCATTGTCCACCAAGGCTCAGCTTCAGGCCCTCTGCTCTCTACCAAGGCTTCCTAAGATCCCACACCTTGGTTTGTTGGGGTCTTTGCTTTTTTTTTTTTTTCCCCCATTTTCTTTTTTCTGCTTTCCTATCTTCTTTCTCCAAATTCCTAAACTTCTCCTCTGCCCATGAGAAGGATGACTGATACCAAAGGATGCCAGGCAGTCAGCTTCTTTTCTTCTATTGTTTCACTTATTTTTTCTTGCTCTTTCATGAACACTCTTGCTCTTCTTTTCATTCCCTTCATTCACTCACTCATTCAATTCCATCCTATGCCATCAATAAAGATTCATTAAATGATGCCTACATATCAGGAACTAAGAATGGTAATTCCTAGTGATGGAGTGATATACAAGACAGAACTTCTGATGGCACAGAGGGCACACTGGGGGGTTGGGGCACCACATAAGTGCAAATAGAAGGCACAGAGTGGGGCACTGTGGATGCGCACAGGACTGGCACCTTTCTCTAGGAGTGGGAGAAGGCTTCCTGGATAAAGGAACTGTTACGCTGAATTGCTCTGGTAGTGTAGTGCCTAAGGCCCTTGACTGTTAACCAGAAGGCTGGCAGTTCAAACCCACCAGCCACTCCTCGGAAGGAAGGTTGGGAAATCTACTTCCATAGTTATACTTCCTCGGAAACCCAAGGAGGGGTTGCTATGAGTCAGGTCTGACTCGACAGCACATAACAACAACAACATACATGTGTTGGCATCCTAAACCCTATACTTGTAGATGTAACCCATCTGGAAATAGAGTTTTGTTTGTTATGTTAATGAGGCCATATCAGTGCAGGATGTGTCCTAAACCAAATCACTTCTGAGTAATCAAAAAAGTGAAAAAGCAGATTCAACACAGAAGTAAACAAAAGGGGAAGACAGATGCCATGTGAGGACTGCCAAGAACCTAGGAATGCCAGGGCTACTGGCAAGGAAGGAATTGACAAGGCTGAGACTCTGATCTGGACTTCTAGGCTCCAAAACCATGAGAAAACAATTTCTGTCCTTTAAAGCCCCCACTGTTGGCACTTCTGTTATAGCAGCACTGGGAAACTAAGTAACAAATGGCCTGAAAGATGAGGAGGAATTTGCAGGGAGGCTAAGGAGAAAGAATGTTCCAGACAGAGGAGACAGCATGTACAAACACCCTGAGACATAAGGCAGCGTAGGGCAGCAAAAGGGACTGAGATTAGTACTATAGGGACAGGTATGAGGTGGCTGCGCTGGGAGAAATTCAAAGCCTAGCACATCATGGCAAGGGAGTGGAACTGGATCCAGAGGGTGAGAAGGGTTGGGGCAGCACGTGACACAATAAATCAAAGAAATGAATGGTTAACCTGTTCCCCACACTACTATGGGCTCAGTTTCTAAGGCTCCTGATGTCACTATCAAATGAGCGATCTGGCCTTAATGGTGAGGATTGGGGGTGGGGAGGATGACTGTGACTCACAGGGGGCTGAAAATAAACCAAGCCTTTAACTTCAGATGCAGATAACAATAAATGGACTCTCTGGGGCCCTGCGCAATTGGTCTGTTTTGAGGGGGAGAGGCCAGATCCTGAGATTTGGGGTCTGTTGAACATTATCACATCCTCCCTGCACTGCAGACCAAGAACATGGGACCAAGAACATGAGTCACTAGGTTCCAAACCTTGGGTGAGAAAGCAAAGTTTGGTGAATGTGAGCAGTTACTAGAATAAAGACCTGGAGTGCAGGCAAATCCAGAACTTCAGACTGTCACAATGCAAACAAAGCGCCCCTCTGGTGCTTCATGTTACACACACACACACACAAACACATATACATGTGCACACAAGCACACACGTGCACACACATACACTCTATTTCTTTCTTTGAGACATCAACTACAACATCCGTTCCTAAAATACCTCATGACTGTTCTGGATTGAAGGAGCCCTTGTGGCACAGAGGTTAAGTGCTCAGCTGCTAACTGAAAAGTTGGTAATTTGAACCTTCCAGCCACTCCACGGGAAAACAATGTAGGCTCAGCTGTTAATCTGAAGGTTGGCAGTCTGACTATTTCGTTCTGTTGTACATAGCTTTACTACGAGTTGGAGTCGACTTGACGGCACCTAACAACAACAGTGGCTCCACGGAGAAAGGCATGGTGATCTGTTCCCATAAGGACTTCAGCCTAGCAAACACTGTGGGGGCAGTTCCACTCTGTCCTGTAGGATCGCTATGAGCTGGAAGTGACTCTCCGGCACACGACATTCCACATTGACACAGCAGCTGTAAGAATAGGCTCAAATATACTGAAGGTCAGGGAATTGGCACAGGACCAGACAATGTTTCTTCTGTTATACATAAGGTTGCCATGAGGCAACCAACAGCAACTAAGAGCAGCAAATTCCACAACAACGAAAAAGGTAAGAAAATTAACAGTGGAGAGGTTAGGCAGATGTGTACTTAGGAAAATTGATGGGAAAGGCAAGGAGTGTAACTTGGGGAAAAAAAGAAATAGAAAAAAAAAAAATCAGTCAGTCGAGAAGGATCATAGAACCATGATTCCAAACATCACATCTTCCAAATGTCCTCAGTATTTTGTGGGTTTAAACTATCTCTAAAATCCTCTAGTACGTTGTGGGTTTAAAGACATCTACCGTACACATTTCATCTTATTCTCTAGAAAACTCTGCTGTTATCACTCAAGGAAGCGACTAAGAAAGTCTGGCCTTTAATTATTGACCAAACACCTAGGCTACCAGATCTTAAATCCTCCTAATGACACATAAAACTACACTAGTGGCCTGATTAGCTTGTCCAGTGTTAATTAGACCCTTTCCTGGGCATTTTCTCCCATCTTCTATTTCATGATAGAGAATAGTGGAGGCTAATTTTTCAAATTTATGTTAAATCCAAGAGGTTTAAAAAAAAAATTAAGGCGGAGAAAGAGAAAAGAGAAGAAACTTCTTAAGGAGGGCTTCCTAGCTAAGTACACGCCTTCAAGAGTCTCTGGGTGGTGCAATCGGTTAAGCACTGGGCTGCTAACGGAAAGGTTGGAGGTTCAAGACTGCCTAGAAGTGCCCTGAAAGAAAGGCTTAGCCCTCTGCTTCCAAAAAATCAGCCACTCAAAACCTGTGGAGCACAGTTCTGCTCTGAGCCACATGGGGTCCCTATGAGTTGGGGCTGACTTGATGGTAATTTCTGCTCCCAGATGCGGCCTGTCAAATCAGTATTATGCACAGGGTCCCTCTGTGAGGCTTTGTCATGGAAGCGTTTGCTGAATGACCGACACTAGCGTGCATTTTTCAAAGAGGGAGCGTCTTTCAGAATGGTGTCTTCCGATATCCAACAGCCTCCCAGCAACAACAAATGCCACATCATTTGTCAAGGAATTTGGTAACACCTAAAAGACATTTCTCCACAAAGTCCCCCTTTTGCTTCACATAGTCTTTTCTGAGTCAAACTCCAACACCATCTCCGTTGCAAAATCTGCCTCTGGCAAGGAGTTGAAAATGAATCTATCTTGGCAAAGCGGGAAATTATTTTGGGGACAGAATTAAACTTCAGCAGTTTTTCTTCCCTTTCTCAGTGGTACTTTTGTTCACAGCTTCAGCTGGGAGTGAGAGTGCACACATTTAGTTTGGAGTTTATGAGTTCATATTTTATAATTAACGTTGCCAACAGGGGAGTTTGATTAATACCAAGCAGTGGATTTTGAGCAATGTTCCATACAAATTGCCAAATTTAGCAATAAAATAAATTGGTTATGTGAACATAATTAGTAGGATGACTACTTAAAATTCAGAACCGAATGTGAATAATTCCAAATCAGCTGAGCCACAAATCCATTATTTGCATAGAAGGGAAAAGCGTAGCATTTGGGTTTTATTTTGCCCTCAACTACAATGTTATTCGCCACCAACCTGAACATAATGAAACTTCCACAATAGGTTGTGACAATATTTTACAGCAACCCAAAAACACAAACACATGTGCGCACACACAAAGGGAATGTAATAAAGATAAGAAATGCTAAACTGTGAATTTTCATTGCAAATGTAAAAATCTGTAACAAATTTTCAGCGGGTGCTGTGTTCCATTATTCTGATGTGCTAAACAGAAACCCCTGGTGCACAATTACACAGAGAGCTTCTTGCCTTTAAATATTCACGGTACCTTATTGTCGCCCTGGACTTCTCCAAGTCTCTGCTGAAGTTCTTTAATTTCTTCTCCCAGATGTTTATTTCGGTCCTGAGAATCTCGCAATAGTTGTGCAAGATTAGCCTGGAAATATCAACACATTATGAAACACAATCAGAAACAGAGGCGTGCATACACGCGGGGCTTTATTGGGCTTATGGAGGCTGGCGTCCAAGCCCAGCTGAGCTACACAAAAGGCATTAGAGTAAATATGCACATATGAAACACCACTGCAGTGAGTGTGTAAGTAATGCTGCCACAACTGCATGGGGGGAAATGAAGTTGGCTGTGACGGACCTCCATTTCGGGATGTTCTCTGTTTCTGGAATGACTCAGAGGGCACATGGACATATAATAGGGGAGTTTGTTGTAGTTGGCTTTTTTGTTTTTTTAAGTGCTCATCACTAAAACTTCTAAAAGTGGACACAATTCAATTACAAAATTTATACCAACAATATAGGGACAACATCTTGTTTTAGATAGTTTTTTTTTTTCCCCCCTCTCAAGTACACCTTATTTTATGAGCTTTTCTTTGCTCCCTCAGTACACAAAATTTTGATCACAATTCCTGAAGGAGCCAAAGAAGAAATGAGTGAAGTGTGCCAGTGTCAGAGGTCAGCATCTAGAGGTATTCAACGATCTCCTGGATTGGCTTCTCACATCCTTTTTCCCTCCACAACCGCGCTTGGCTCCTGGCCAGCGCACCTGAAGCAATGTAGCCAGCCCTCCTTCAGTGGAAGCCTGTATGTTACTATGATGCTGAACAGGTTCCAGCAGAACTTCTAGAGTAAGATGGACTAGGAGGAAAGACCTGGGGATCTACTTCTGAAGATCAACCAATGAAAAAACCCTAAGGATCTCAGCAATCAGATCCGAAACGGATTATGGGAAGATGCGGTACTGGGCAGGGTTTCGTTCCATTGTGCCGGGGGGCTGCCATAAGCCGGGGGCTGACTAGACAGCTAACGACTACAGTAATAACCATATGCCAGGCCCTGGAGATGGAGCAGTGAACAATACAGACAAGACGTCTTGTCTGGTAAAACTTACATAATAGTGGGAGGTGGGAACAAACAGTAAAATGAGCAATGACTGAGCATGGAGCTGGTGAAGGCTATGGGAAAAAGTAAAGCAGGCAAAGGAGACAGAACTCACCGGGGAAAGGGGCATAGAAGGATGCAGGGAGAAGGTCACGCTTGAGAAAGGTGAGAGAATGAACTGAGCCTTGTGAGCATCCACTGGGCGAGCACTCCAGGCTGGGGGAAAGGCAGTGCCTTCACTCTGTCCCCTGTCCCCCATCACAACTCAAAACTTCCAGGGTAGCATGCAAGGCCCCAGTGGAGTCTGACTGTGAGGGCTGCGGTGAAGTTGGGAGATGATTCAGTTTGAATCTCTGTCTCCTGGTTCCTCCCCTCCACCAGCAGTTCTCTTTCCTTAGAACAAGGTTGACCACCTCTGGATTTACCCCATGGAACTCCAGAACATCTCCAGACATTAGCCCATGGGTCCCGTCGGCCCCACGGCAGCAAGCACAATCCCTCCCTAAAGGATGGAGGGATGGGCCATGAGGCTGGATTGAGGAGGCCAATGTTGGCTCTTCAGAGCAAAAGGTAGCCTCCCTGAAGCCTGAAGCCACCTGCCAAAATCAGCCTAGCCTCAGCATCCCCATCTGCAGGAGACATTGCAAAATTCACCCTCTCTAAAATGTCAGCAGAAAACCTGGGAAAAAAACATTTCTGTAAGATCAGTAGTGAAAACTTAACAAAAGCAAAATAAAATAAAATTCCCCAGTTCTCTAAGCTTCCCCTTTTGAACCAATAATGGCTTGTGCTCCTCAGGTTGGTGGGGACACCCTGACATTCGCCAACCAATGTAACTGCAGTAGCTAAACCAGTCCAGTGTTGGGTTATCCAATAAGCAAGGTAAGTATGGGCTCACTTGTGCTTACTGACTAATCTGTAGTGAACAATTTCACTTTTTTTTTTTTTTTTTAACCACATCAAAGATTTGGTTTCTAAGTACGGCTGATATCTGTCTCTCTCCCGACCCAACAGTATACTCCTACAGAATCAAAGGCTCTTTTCAAATTTATAATTCCTGACAGGGACGGAGATCCGGGAAACAAGGTAAGCACTAGCTTACCCTGTGAAACTGTTTACTACAGATTAGTAAGTAAGCACAAGTAAGCCCACACTTAACCTTGTTTACTGAGTAATCTACCCTTGAGTACAAGTCAATCTAAACCAAAAAACAAACCAACCCAATGTTGTTGAGTAGAGTACCACAAATGGTGGCCTCATGTGTGCAGAGAAGTGCACTCCATAGGCTGTGACCTTTCAGAAGGCCTTTTCTTTCAAGCCACTTTCAGGTGGGTTTGAACTGCTAACCTTTCACTTACCCTTTTGCCCCACCTTCATACTCATGTCATATTGTCAGAAGGGACCATTCTCTGGAGAAGGATATCATGCTTGATAAAGTGGAGGATCAACAAAACAGGGGAAGGCCCTTAACGAGATGGATTGACACAGTGGCTGCAACGATGGACTCAGGTATAGCAAGGATCGTGGGGCTGGCACAGGACTGGGCAGTGTTTCATTCTGTTGTACTAGGGTCGCTATGAGTTGGAGTCGACTCGACGGCACCTAACAACAAACGTACTTCTACAAGGAGCTGTGGTGGTGTAGTGGTTAAGGCATTTGGCTGCTAACCAAAGGTTGGCAGTTCAAGCCCGCCGGCTGCTCTGTGGAAGGAAGATGAGGCAGTCTACCTCTGTAAAGATTTACAGCCTTGGAAGCCCAATGGGAGTCATTATGAGTCAGAATTGACTTGATGGCAGTGAATTCGGTTGGAGTACTCCTACAATTCAATCTACCATCAGTGGCGAAAGACCATCACAGATGGATACTTTTGTAAAATATGATAAAAATGAAGTAAAAAAAAAAAAAATGGTTGATTAGATGCATCAGACATAAAATCATGCTGCAAGGTTGCTATAAAAGTCTCTGACACTTAATCTCAGTTTCTGTCCCTATCTCCTTGTGGACCAGAAACAAGCAATCCCCACCTTGGCCTTGGCCTTGTGCGGCACTTGAATAGCACCGAGCTCAAAGCCATCCCAGGTGTTTGGATACTGGCCCAGGGGAGGCAGCAAGTCAATGAATCAGGGCTGGTGTATGAAACAGCAATTCAGAGACCCAGCAATCTGATTATCAAACATTATTTACTCTGCAGCCTGGATGAAAAGAAATCCAGCAAAATAAAACCGAGCAAATTACACTCTCACAAAACAATGGTCAATTAAAATCACACTGTCACCAGGAAATCTCACAGTAAATTTACCCCAGGTCTCAAATGGACCCCAGGGGGTGGGATGGGGTGAGGAAGTGGGGGAGGCACCCCCACTTTGGAGCAGGCGATTGCAATTTTCTTTTACATTGAACAGGCTGGATTAGGTGTCAACACACAATTCTTTTCTGTTCTGTCCTCCACCTCCTCAACTCCACAACAGTCATTTTGAAAACCAGAAAATGACTATTCTGATAGGGTGCCTAATTCCTTGACATCCACCTTATAGGGAGAGGGGCGAAGTCATGTTTCAAAGCACTCAAAATAGAGGAGAAAAGTTCACACAATTCTTTTGACCAAAAATAACACCCATGATTCACACATATTCACTCTTACAATCCATCAAGCGAACACACGGTGCCTGCTTATAATTTATCAGCTATGCAGAGTGCTTTGTCTCGATGTTATTGAGAAGGCCTCTGTGGTCATCAGTTTGGAATAACAGCACTATGTAAAGGAAATGTCAGGGGGAAAGTGGCAGGCCAGTGAACACTAGGAAGGAAGACAAAACCGAGATGATTTTTTTCTAAATCTCTGGGGCAGGGGGTAGCCCAAATAGCAAAGCATGAAAAGGTTTAAAAAGAAGCCTCTTTTAAATATTCAGATCTAGCCAAGGCCAACATTAAAGGTTGACATTTTAGCTCTGATAATAGTGGAATGCTGAATAGAGCAGAATTCTAGCTCAGGGTTTATCTATAAAAATTGTGACGGGGAAAGGAAGGAAAGAAAGTAGATGAACCTGTGGCCAGGAGACTGGAGCTGAGAGCCTGTTACAGCTCTCCATTCTGAAGTGCTGTCCTTGGCCAAAGAACAACTCAACCCCCAATTACAACTGAGGGCTGCAGAAGCCCAGCACCAAGGCCAGCTCCTGGGATGGAACCAGGGACACTCCTGGCAAGTCTCTGTGTAGGGATGTGACTGCAAACCCTGACAGTTGTGAAGGCAAGGGTCAGGCAGCTGAGAGAGCAGTGTCTATCTCACCCTAAGCTCTTATCCATCATTTTGTGGAAATTCTTGTTGAGATGAATGTGCATGAATCATGTGGGTGACAGAAATGTCCTTCCACTTTTGATTCCGTTTTGCAAGTCCTAAAACAAAACCCCACTCCTCGGAAGGAAGATGGGGCAATCTACTTCCGTAGTGATACTGCCTCGGAAACCCAAGGAGGGGTCGCTATGAGTTGGGGCCGACTCAATGGCACACAACACCACACACACACCACAAACCAAAACCACTTGCTGCCAGGTCAAGTCTGACTCATGGTGACCCCATGTGTGTCCGAGTAGAACTATGCCCCATAGGATTTTCATAGGCTGATTTTTCCAAAGTAGGTCACCAGGCATTTCTTCCACGGTGCCTCTGGGTGGACTGAACTGCCTATCTTTTGGACAGCAGTGTTAACTGTTGGCATCCCCCAGAGAATTTCAATCCCCACCACTTCTTCAACTGTAACTCTCTGCTCTACCAATGTGTTTCAATTCCACTATAAAACCCACAAAATATCAGAACAATTTTCACTAGAGATGGAACAATCAAAAAAAAAAAAACTTATAAGAACTTATGTACCACTCGTCTGTCAGTTTGTCATACTGTGGAGGCTTGCATGTTGCTGTGAGGCTGAAAGCTATGCCACCAGTATTTCAAACACCAGCAGGGTCACCCATGGTGGACAGGTTTCAGTGGAGCTTCCAGACTAAGACAGACTTGGAAGAAGGAAGGGGCTATTCACTGCTCAAAGAATTGGCCAGTGACAACCTTATGAACAGGAGTGAAACAATACCTAATATATGAATGATGGGCTCAGGTATAGCAAGGATTATGAGGTTGGCACAGGACTGGGCAGTGTTTCATTCTGTTGTACATGGGGTTGCTATGAGTCAGAGCCAACATGATGGCACCTGACAACAACAACAACAAGAACTTATGGCAGCTTTTTAAAAATGAACTATATCTAATACTTGGCGATGATAATCACTTGTGTTTACAATTATCAAATCATTGACACTCATTCAGTGAAGAAGGAATTCCAGGACACTCTTTCTAAGAAGCAGCCCTACATCTTCTTAAGGAGGAAAAGGAGCCACTAAATACCATTTCTTTCCCTCATGTAAGAAATGGAAAGATGGATAAAAACAAAACAAAAGAAAGTGATGAAAAGTTTAGGATAAACCTTCCACTGTATGTTTGCCCAGGCCTTACAAACAGGAGTGAGAGGGACAAGCCACATGTAGTCACCTGAGTCCTTAAGTAATTCAGACTAGTGACAAGGAGGGGACACGTGCAACATTCCAGGAACACTCCCTCAAGTCATCCCGAATTCTGCCATAATCATACCATTTTAGAACCTAGCCATGAAAATCTATTCTACATTCTAGTGTAGAAATGACGCGTACCAAAATCCTGTGACTTCTGCCTTTGCAGGCACAGATGTCACGATCATCTGATGAAACTAGGCCCAACGTGGCATCCCTTGTGCTGAGCCTCACGTCAGCAAACCTAAACCTCAGTTTCTATTTCATGTCAACGCCTAACTTTCCCAGGAGCCAAAATCCAAGCCAGTCAATTCCAAGGCAATCAATCCCAAATAAAATGGAAGTCTAAGCTAGTCAATCAAGATTTGGTACATCAGCTTAACCTGGTTCAAAGATTCCCTTGATCTCAAATAAAGAGAGAACATGTCCAACATCCAATCCAAAATTGCCCAGTAGACCTTCCCAGTTTCTTGCCTCCTTGCAGTTACAAAAGTCTTTCTGCCTATACTCTGTTTCAGAACTCTTGTATGAATTTCAGACCAGATGTTCCCCAGTTCATGAACTAAAAAATCAAACTAGTGAGTTCATACACAAATTCGGTATTGTGGAAATTTTACTTTTAACAATGATAACTCACAAATAAGCAGGAGATATAAAGACTTGGCTAGACACTTCCTCAAGGAGAGTAAAGAGAAAAGAAAACATGAGGGACAGAGACCAGACTTAGAAAAGGCTGCTCCATTACATGGTATTCACAAGCTGATACACTCCATGCTCCTTAAATCCACACCTTCCATAAGAAAAAGTACTAGATTAAGCAAGAATAGGTTCAGAAAAAAAAAAAAGAATGTCTGATGAAACATCAAGTGTACTTGAGAGGTGTGATTGACAGCAAATTTAATTGCAGTTTCTGCTCTGCTGCTCTGGTCCGAGGTGACTCCTGTGTTCATACTAATCGAGTGAAACTTGCTTTGCTTAGCAAGAACCCCCTATTCATAGCAACTGCCAAAGTGATGACCTGTGGTACAGTGACAGCTTTCTTATTTACAAAAAACAACCACCTCGGAACTTATTTTATATATATTTTTGGCTGTGCAAGGAGCCATCAGCAGCCTCCTCCCACCTCTTAATCTCAAAACACACACTTGCGAATGAATGCATGTCCAAGCCCCACAGGCGAACACTCTTGAATAGGTTTGGGAGGTTGCTATTTAAATAAATGTTTGCTTAATCTTAGCCATTAGGATTCTGCATCTGCCATTTAGTGCCTCTGTTAATAGCTCTCCAGTTCTTTAGCTTCATTGAACCTAAATTTCCTCATCTATACTTGGGTGGGGGGCTGTTCACACCTTCCTCACAAAATTGCTGCAAGGATTCAAAGGGCTTAGCAAGGTGCTTGAGGGCTCAGAAGGAAGTGGCCACTAAGATTCCTGAGCAGGTCCCTGGATTTCTTCCCAGTGTAAAGTAATACCATTCAAAGAGTTATGAAAAGAAGCCTCTCGAAGCATTCAGGATCTCTGAAGGAAGCTTCAAGTTCTGAGAATCAAACTAGGACACATAAACAAATTTGTCCTGATTTGCAGTCACAGGGGACTAGATCAGATGGACCACGAGACCCTTCTACTGCCGTCCAGGCTCTCCGCTACCCCCACAAAGGGCCATCCCAGGCTCTGATTTCTCTAGGGTTGTCATCATGACACATGTCACCATCTAAAGAAGCCATCACTTTTTAGAGGCAAGAAAGCAAAAGCCCCCTCCTGACAGAGGAGAGATACCTCCTGTGGCGTGTGTCTGTTTTAAATCAAAGCAGGAAAAGGAACAGATCTTAAAGAAGATTCGTTTTTTGATTCAAAGAGGAGTTTGTGTGGAGACGATGGGTTGCTCTGACCCCAAAGATTCCCATCTCATAAGAAGATTAACCCAAGATCATTTAAATTCCCCTTTGTCTCCTTTTCAGGAACTGCTTGTTTAGCAAAAGAAAAATATTTAAAGGGTCATCTGAGATCCTGTGTTGCTTTCACTGCAGAGCAATGGGGGGAGGGGGTGCTCTGTGTACAGTTCTGCCTGGAGACTCAAGAACAAATTTTCATTTCAATGTCCCACGAGAAGCTATTAGTGCAATCACTGTTGTCACGATGTCTTCACAGCTTCTTTAACGGATGATTTGCCATTGAAAATTGAGCTGTTTTAAAAGGATTCTAACTTCCAAAAGAAAGCCTGGACAGCTATATTTCCAGAACTACATACATAAAAGTTCCAGTCTGTCCTCAGAGGAGGAAAAAAAAAGGCTGTTCAAGAAGACGGCCAGAGCTCAAGGGCAACAGGAAGGACAATGGGCTGCCCATTGTCATCAGATCTGTTCCCACTCACAGGACAGTAGAACTACCCCATAGGGTTTCCAAGACTGGAGTCTTTATGGAAACCCATTGCCATACCTTTCTCCCACAGAGTGGCTAGTGGGTTCAAAGCTCTAACCTCTTGGTTATGAGCTGAGCACTTACCCACCAGGGTTCCTTTTTCAAGCCCATAAAAAGCTATTATTCAGGGGCATGTCCGTATAGAACAAGTGTGAAGTTAGAGAAAGTTATCATAAAGATAATATAGAAAAAAAGCTATAAATATGTGTGTATTTATATACATACATATATAAATGTGCAAATAGCAGGTAGCTAAGGCTGTGTGTCAACTTGGCTGGGCTGTGACTTTGAGTAGCTGGGCAGCTGGCTGCAGTAATTTCTCATGATGACATTGGATGTGGTGTTATCAACTCCATAGGGAATATTCTCTGAGACATTAATCAGTGGAAGGGGAGTTGCTTATGGGATGTGGCCTGTTTCCAGTATATATGGAAGAGCTTTGGATAAGGTCTCCACTTTTGGGTACATCTGGATCCTACATTTGACCAAGCGTTCATCTCCAGTGCCCTGCCACGTTGCCTGCTGATCTCGAGATTGTGCCATTTTACCTGTCCATCTTGTGTTCATCAGCCTACAGCTGTCTACAGCTGCCTGAGTTAGAAGAAGCCTCCAGCTCCTGTGGGCCGGAGTAAGAGGCAGAGCTGAAGCCCAAGGTCCAGGGGCTTTCACCCAGTCCCTAGAGCCAGCACTCTGAATTTGGACTTCTAGCCTCCTAAACGAAAGAGAGTAAGTTCCTGTCTTTTAAAGGCATCCATTTGTGTTATGTCTGCTATAGAATCACTGGAGAACCAAGACAGTATGTATGTATATATACACATAGACATATATGCTTTATATACATAAACACATACATGAACAAATGGTTGCAGTACTGGAGGGGCTCATTTGTCTACGCCAAGAAATTCGGAGAACAGCAACCTGGCCAACAGACTGGAAAAGATCATATGAGTGTCCATTCCAAAGCAAGGTGATCCAACAGAGTGCAAAAATTATCTAACAGTATCATTAATATCACACACAAGTAAAATTTCCTGAAGATAATTCAAAAATGTTTTAAGCAGTGTATCAAGAGGGAAAAACCAGAAATTCAAGTCAGATTCAGAAGCAGGCATGGAACAAGGAATATCGTTGCTAATATTGGATGGATCTTTGCTGAAAGCAGAGAAAACCAGAAAGATCTTGTTCTGGTTACCTAGTGCCACTCTGACAGGAATATAGCACAAATGGGATGGCCTTAACAAACAGGAGTTTATTCTCTTACAGTCTGGAGGCTTTAAGTCTGAGTTCAAAGTATCAGGCTCTAGAGGCTGGGTGAAAGCCCCTCGACCATGGGCTTCAGCTTTGCCTCTTGCTCCCAGCCCACTGAAGCTACAGGCATCTCTTCACTCAGGCAACTACTGTCTGTTGAGGCTGTTAGCCCAAGGTTGACAAATAAAATGGCACAGTCCTGATGTTACCAACCCACATGGCAGGCCATTAATTTAAGTCCATTGTAAGTCCCAAGGTCGGCAGAGCATGGCAGGCTGCTGAACAACGACATGGCTACATACAGGGTCCAAATGTGCCATAAAACTTGAGACCATTCCTCAAGGCTTCTGCTTATATACAGGAAGCAGACCACACCCCTAGGGAAACTCACTTCCAATGGATTGGCTGCTCAAAACATATACATCTGATCCCATCATTGGAACAACCCATACTACAATTGCTTAAACCACACAGAATTGTCGTCCAGCCAAGTTGACACACAGCTCCAACTATCACAGATGTTTACCTGTGTTTTACTGATTATACAAAGGCATTCAATGGTGTGAATCATAACACATTATGGATAACATTATGAAAAATGAGAATTCCAGAACACTTGACTGTGATCATGAAGAACCTGCACAGAGATCAAGAAGCAGTCGCTAGAATATAACAAGGTGATACTACATGGTTTAAAATCAGGAAAGATGTATGTCAGGATGGTATTCCTTTCACCATACTTCTTCCATCTGTACGCTCAGCAAATAATCCAAGAAGGTGGACCATATGAAGAAGAACACAGCATTAGGATTGGAGGGAGACTCGTTAACAACCTACCATATGCCTAGAGAAGGCCAGAACACTTGGTAAAGTCCAAGGTCAGTAAAAAAGAGGAAGACCCTCAATGAGATGGATTGAATTGACACAGTAGCTGCAACAAAGTGATCAATTATGGCAATGATTGTGAGGCTGGCGCAGAAAAGGGCAGTGTTTTGTTCTGTTGTATACAAGGTCTCTGTGAGTTGGAACTGACTTGACAGCACTTAACAACAACTATATATATATTTGTCACACTGTGGTGGCTGGTGTGTTGCTGTCAACCAGGAAGCTATGCTGCCATTATTTCAAACACCAGCAAGGTCTCCCCTGGTAGACAGGCTTCCGTGGAGCTTCCAGATTAAGACAGATTGTTGTTGTTGTTGTTGTTGTTACATGCCATCGAGTCGGACCCGACTCATAGCGACCCCTCCTTGGATTTCCGAGGCAGTATCACTATGGAAGTAGATTGCCCAACCTTCCTTCCGAGGAGTGGCTGGTGGGTTTGAACCTCCAGCCTTCTGGTTAGCAGTCAAGTGCCTTAGCCACTATGCTACCAGAGCTCCCAGACAAATTAGGAAAAAGTAACTGGCAATCTACTTCTAAAATATTGGCCATTGAAAACATTATGAAGAACAGAGAACAGTGTTTGATAGAGTGTTGTAAAATGAGCCCCTAAGGTTGGAAGTCATTCAAAACACAACCAGGGAAGAGCTGTCACCTCAAAGTAGTGTCAACCTTAATGACATGGATGGAGTAAAGCTTTTGGAACCCTCATTTGCTGAAGTGCTAGGACTCAAAATATGAAGAAACAGCTGCAAACATCCATTAATAATCAGAACATGGAATGTATGAAGTATGCATGTAGGAAAATTTGAAGTCATCAAAAATGAAATGGACTGCATAAAAATCGATATTCTAGGCATTAGTGAGCTGAAATGGATTGGCATTGGCTGTTTTGAATTAGATAATTGCATGGTCTACTACACCAGGAATGACAAATTGAAGAGTAATGGCATCACATTCATAGTCGAAAAGAACATTTGAAGATCTATCCTGAAGTACAATGCTGTCAGTGATAGGATAATATCCATATGCCTACAAGGAAGGTCAGTTAATACTAAACTAAACCAAACCAAACCAAACCCACGGCTGTGGAGTCAGATTCAACTCATAGTGACCCCTCCTTGGGTTTCTGAGGAAGTATCACTATGGAAGTAGATTGCCCAACCTTCCTTCTGAGGAGTGGCTGGTGGGTTTGAACCGCCAGGATTTATGCTACTATTATTCAAATATATGCACCAACCACTAAAGCCAGAGTTGAAGAAATTGAAGATTTTTACCAACTTCTGCAGTCTGAAATTGACATGCAGTCAAGATGCACTGATAGTTACTGGTGATTAGAATGTGAAAGTTGGAAACAAAGGAGGATCAGTAATTAGAAAACATGGTCGTGGTGACAGAAATGACACCCAAGAACACATGAGAAATTTTTGCAATACTAACGATTTATTCATTGCAATATCTTTTCTCAACAACAGAAATGGTGACCATAGCCATGGACCTTCCTGTATGGAATACACAGGAATCAAATTGCCTACATTTGTGGAAAGAGATAATGGAGAAGCTCAATATCATCAGGGGCCTGCTGCAGAACAGACCATCAATTGTTCATATGCAAATTCAAGTTGAAGATGAAGAAAATTAAAACCACTCCACAAGAGCCAAAGTATGAGCTGTAGTATAAAGAACTTGTTGTGATTGAGTCAATTGCCACTCATAGCTACCCTATAAGACTCAGTAGAACTGCCCCATAGGGTTTCCAAAGGAGCATAGTGCCTAAGGAACTTGACTGCTAACCAGAAGGCTGGCGGTTCAAACCCACCAGCCACTCCTCAGAAGGAAGACGGGGCAATCTACTTCCGTAGTGATACTGCCTCAGAAACCCAAGGAGGGGGTCACTATGAGTTGGGTCCGACTCGATGGCACATAGCAACAACAACAACAACTCAGTCTATATGCTGAGCAAATAATCTGAGAAGCTGGACTATCTGAAGAAGAATGTGGCATCAGGACTGGAGGAAGACTACAGCTTTTCATATGGATTACACCTCAAGATAAAGAAAACAAGAATCCTCAACATTGGACCAATAAGCAATATCAGGGAAAACAGAGAAAGTACTAAAGTTGTCAAAGATTTCATATTACTTGAATTCACAATCAATGCCCATGGAAGCTATAGTTAAGCAATCAAACATTGGGTAACTCTACTGCAAAAGATCCCTTTAGCGTGTTAAAAAGCAAAGACGTCACTTTGAGGACTAAGGTACATCTGATCCAAGGCACGGCTTTTTCACTAACCTCATACGCATGCAAAAACTGGATAACAAATAATGAAGACGGAAGAAGAACTGATGTATTTGCATTAGGGTGTTGGTGAAGAACAATGAATATACTATGGACTGGAAGAAGAAGGAACAAATCTGTCTTGGAAGAAGTATAGCCAGATTCTCCTTAGAAGTGAGGATGGCAAGACTTGGTCCTGTGTACTTTGTACATGTTATCAGGAGGAACCAGTCCTTGGAGAAAGGAAACATGCTTGGTAGAGAGTCAGCAAAAAAGAGGAATTCTCAATGACACAAATTGACACAATGGCTACAAAAATGGGCTCAAACACCACAACATTTGTAAGGATGGTGCAGGACCAGGCAGCATTTCATTTTGTTGTACACAGGATCACTATGAGTCAGAAACAACTCAATGGCACCTAACAACTATGTGTGTGTGTGTATATATATGTGTGTGTGTGTGTGTGTGTGTGTATACAGGGAGCTCTGGTTGTGTAGAGCCTAAGGCATTTGACTGCTAACCAGAAGGTTAGTGGTTCAAACCCACCAGCCACTCCTCAGAAGGAAGACTGGGCAATCTATTCCGTAGTGATACCGCCTCAGAAACCCAAGGAGGGGTTGCTATGAGTCGGGTCCACCTCGATGGCAGTGTGTGTGCTCATGTATATACATGTGTATATATATTATGTATATAAACAATACTTATATGTAATATATGATATACATAACATATATTATTTATAATATGTATATGATACAGACATAGATACATATAGGTATGTGTTGGTTATCTTCTGGTGTCACTTAAAGTTCATTTAGGCAATGTTTGACTGCATATACTTCTGTGGTCGCATGAGGTCATTTTTTTCAGAAAGGGAACGCAACTCTCCTTTTGTTTATTATTTGCCCCTAATGGTTTTAAAGAAGCTCTGGTGGCATAGTGCCTAAGGCACTTAACTGCTAACCAGAAGGCTGGTGGTTCAAACCCATTAGCCACTCCTTGGAAAGAAGGTTGGGCAATCTACTTCTGTAGTGATACTGACTCGGAAACCCAAGGAGGGGTCGCTGAGTCAGATCTGACTCAATGGCAGTACTTTTGGTTTTGTTTGGTAATGGTTTTAGGGGAGCTCTGGTGGCATAGTCCCTAAGGCACTTGACTGTTAACCAGAATGCTGGCGGTTCAAACCCACCAGCCACTCCTCAGAAGGAAGGTTGGGTAATCTGCTTCCATAGAGATACCACCTCGGGAACCCAAGGAGGGGTCACTATCAGTCAGAGTCAACTCAACGGCAGTGAGTTTGGTTTGGTTTGGTTCGAATAGTTTTAAAGACCCCAAATGCCCAGGGGGAATAAGCAGCAGGGCTCTCTGGCAGACCCTAATTCCTACAGCACCTCCTGCATCCCCTCTCTGGGCTTCATTCACCCACTCAGCAGCCATCAGCCTTTTACTCCTGGCCAGGGACATACCTGCTGAGGCTCCCCTACTCCTGCAGTGGATGTGGATGGCACTGGGCAGGCCCAGGGCACTCACAGGCTCCTGGCTCCAGGCAGCAGCTAAACATGACCAGGAAGTGGCCAAACTAACAGGGCAGTGGCAGCTAGGCACCCACATACCAGGTCCCCGTGGCCACCTCTCCACTCCCCCCACTCAGCCCTGCACTCAGATTTCAAAGACCCAATCTGGCTCCTGCAGTGCCAAACCATCCCCCCCCAAGCATGGCTGCACACCCCGCAATGCCAGCCTTCTGTATACAGTGGATATAGCTCTCAGGCTTTGTTCAGCAGGCTTCCATGTGGTTTTAATATAATATGCTTTATGGGGATTTAATTATGGATTGAAGAGGGACTGTCTGTATATTATGTGGTACTCACACAATGTCCAAAACA
>NW_006921933.1:2401323-2412936 GCF_000298275.1 Orycteropus afer afer
ACCTTCCTTCCGAGGAGTGGCTGGTGGGTTTGAACCTCCAGCCTTCTGGTTAGCAGTCAAGTGCCTTAGCCACTATATTATGGAGTGTTAACTGTCCCAAAATTAATGTAAAAAATTAAGAAAATCCCAATCAAAATATCTACAGGATTTGTGTGTGAGAGATCAAAAGGAAACAATAAAATTTTTCTAAGGTTTAGGTGGTAAATCAGATCAAAATCTGAAAAAGAAGGGTAAAGAGAAGGGGACTAGCCCATCAGATAATAAAAGAAGGATAAAGCAAAATGTTTTTAGAATCATGTGATCCAACTGTAGGACTACACAGGATGCTCAATGGAAGAGAAAAGAAAGATCAAAATCAGATCCATGAGTATGTAAGGATTTGACCACTGATAATGGTGGGCATCCAAACCCAGGGGGGGAAATGATTAATAAATGCCAGCAGTTACCATATAGGAGAAAAACAATAAGGTCAAAGGATAACTTGTGAGTTGTTTTGTTGGTTGGTTGGCTGGTGAAGATATTCACAGCCAACATTTATATCAACTCATTTCGACATGTGAAGTTCAGTGGCAGTGGTTACATTCTTCAAGTTTTGCCAGCTTTCTTGATAACTTTCTCCAAGTTGTTTCACCTTCATCTATGCAAACTCACTGCCTCCTAAGCTTCTCATTTAACCTTCCAAGTAGCTATTGTCAGTTTGATCTCATATAGGTAATTCTTTAAAATAACACAATGCTCCAGGCAGACATTCTTTTCTAATTATGAAAATTAATTATTAGTTAAAGATGACTTCAGGGGATAGTCTCACTTTTAGCTTATAGTTAAATCACAGGGCAATAGTTTTTGGGGTCAGCAGCCTCAGTGACTCCAGAAAGTCTGGATTCCATGAGGATTTTGAAATTCTATTTCACATTTCCTCCCTCTTCATCAGAATTCTTCTATAGAATCTTATTGATAACTTGTGAGTTTTGATAGTAAATGGCTTTTACAAATCTGAAGCAGCAAGACCTAAACAGCAAAACAATATTCAACCACCTAATAGTAAGCATAACAACAACAACAACAATAGTAAGCTAAAATTCAGTGACCATGAGCTCTCAACTCTGCTTCTCCAGGATTCCCAAAAAGAAATGGAATGGAGTCTATTCATGTACTTTCTTCCATTTTGCCCCATTCTTAACTCCTCTTCACAGTCAGTATGTCTATAACCACAATGGAAAGGATTCATGGATACAAAGGATTCTGGGAAATTAAAAGAAGCTCTTCTCTACATATTTTGGAAGGAGCTCTGGTGGAGTAGTGCCTAGGGCATCTGACTGCTAACCAGAAGGCTGGTAGTTCAAACCCACCAGCTACTCCGCAGAAGGAAGACTAGGCAAGGTACTTCCGTAAAGTCTTACCACGTCAGAAACCCAATGAGGGTAGCTATGAGTTGGAATCAACTTGATGTCAGTGAGTTTGGTTATTTATTTTTTAAAATACATTTTGGGATCCATGATCCTTTCAAAGAAGTGGCTGGATAGTACAAAGAGTTTGCACGTGACTAAAGGTTTGCAGTCCAAACTGACCCAGTGGTGCCAAGTAGAAAAGGCCTGGCAACCTGCTTCCATAAAGATTACAGTCTAGAAAACCCTAGAGCAGTTGTACTCTGTAATGTTGGGGTGCCATGAGTCAGAGTCAACTCAATAGCAACAGGTTTGGTTTGGCTTTGAGTATGCCCAATTGTTGTCGGACATCAATATGGACAATCTGAGCTTTAGCAAAGAACAAGAATAAGTCTTACCTGTTTCCTCTTTTCTGGAGGAAGTGATGGATCTCCATCCTATAAGGAAACCAGTGTTACTTTTTCAAAAAAATAGATTTGCTTAGAGTCAAGGAAATGAACCAAACTATGAGTCTAAATCTAGATGCCTACCCTCAGCAGCCCTTAAACCAGTAATCTGCTGAACCAAGCTCAAATGTACCTTTTAAGAAATTAACTATAAACTAAATCAGAGTTATTTTAGTTCCAATTAGGACCAAACCTAAATATTTTCTAAAATCATGTGAACTGGAACAAAACTGGATTTAACAAAATTATTTTTGAGCACAGCTTCAAGTGAAAGAATATTTCATTTGGTTTGGGTTCCTCTTTTATATAGCTAGATCCAAAGGAATAATGATGTGCAGAAAGACACCCACAAAACCACACACACACACTCAAAGGTGGTAACTTTTTGATTAGGACTTTCTTGGTTTTAGTACTAAAGACCCACACCCTGGAAAACTCCTGGTCTAAAGTAGAAGATAGTAAATGGCCATGGTAACTTCAGGAGCCATTTACTTCTGAAGTAAATTGGGACTGTTGGTCACCATCACACACACACACACACACACACACACACACACACAAGTGTTCTCTGAGGGCAGGAGAATGGCAGAGGGGAGGGGAGCAAGGTGGAGGTAGGAATTACTCAAAGTGAAAGAAAATTAACAGAGAACTTCAAATTCTATCAGACTCTTGTCTTTCAATGACTCAATTCCTCTCCTTTTCATACCACCTGGTAAGCAAAAGATGTCTGTAGTGAACAACTGTTCACCAAACAAGTCCCCTTCTAGCTAATGCTGTTTATGTGTGACTTAAAGGTTTAGGTCAACATGATTTTGATCTGAGGGATTGCTCTACTCTGTGACTGCTCCAGGACACTTCAATGACTCTTGGCACAGGCCACTGCCAAATGGCAGCAGTGCTTTCAAAAGAGATGGTGTCAATGGGAAAAATAAGCAAGGATGCAGAGCACCAGGCAGTCAGTCTCTTCCATTGCTGTATAATCTGCATCCTTCCACAGCTTGCTGTATGAAAACCTAGAGACAGTCTAAATGCCTACAGTAAGGGAAAGGTTAACAATTTTAGAAATATGTACACCATGGGTTACCACAGCTGGTGAAAAGAATGAGGAAGCTCTGTGTGCTGAGTGAACTAAGGTGCTGAGTGAAAAGAACAAGTTTCAGGACAGTCATGTATACAATGCTGTCTGACAGAACTGTCGGCCATGATGGAAATGGCCTCCATCCATGCTGTCCAGCACAGTAGCCACCAGCCAACTGTGGCTGTTGAGTCCATGAAATGTGCCAAGTGAGACTGAGGAACTGCATTTCTCACTTCATTTCATTGTAATTAATTAAAAATTAAACGTCAATAGACACATGTGGCTCTACTTTGGTCAAGTCCTAAGGGACCAGTTCTTGGAGAAGAATATCATGCTCGGCAAAGTAGAGGGGCAACGAAAAAAGGGAAGACCCTCAGCAAGATGGACTGACACAGTGGCTGCAATGATGAACTCAGGTATAGTACGATCATGAGGCTGGTGCAGAACCAGGCATTGTTTCGTTCTAATATGCACAGGGTCGCTATGAGTCGGAGCTGACTTGAAGGCACCTAACCACAATGACAACATGTGGCTCAATGGCTAACATATTAGACAGTACAGATTTACAATATGAATCCTCTTTAAAAAAAATTCCATATGAGTAAATTAATAAATAAATAGCCACACTCAAACTCCAACATAGATGTAGTCATAGGTTTGTATGGGCAGGGAAAGCCATCTGGGAGCACATACGTTTTGACTAGTGAGTGGGGCCAGGTGGAGGAGGAGATGGGGGTGGTGAGTCTTCACTCTTCACTTCTGAACCTTTCTACTTCTGCACTGCTTGAATTGAACCATATTTTGAACAAACTGTATTTTAAAATCCACCTCCCAGCCCCCTATCTTCACGAGGGAGGAAAACAACTGACGTCATACGTACAACCAGCTCGCGGTATTTCTTCTTCAGGGACTGATGGCGTTCTCGGAGCTGATTGGCCATGAGTTTGTACTGGTCTCTTTCCTGCTGGCATGTGTCCAGCTCCTTGGAAAGGATCAGCAGGGCTTCCTTTTTACTCTCCAGTTTCCTTTTACACACGAGGTACTGCAAAGCAAACCAATGAGAGTGACTGGTCAAAAACATCAACAGGCCTGCATTTAACACACCCTGTACTTAACACACCCTGTGGATTCTTTTGCCCCTTTCATTTTTAGAGATCCTACATCCAGAGACATTTGTTGGTAAGTGATACAATGTCCAATAAGGACGTTACACAGTGCCTGACATATACTCTGCTCATGACAGAGCCAAAACTCTTGGACATTAATGAACTTTGATAAATTGGGACAGCTAAAATGATTTAATGAACAAGTACAAAAGCAGGATATTAAAATGGATATGTGTGCATGTATGTGTATATGTGGTGTGTGCATACACACATACATACATACAGAGGGGCCAGTGGTGCTTGGTGGTAGAATTCTCAACTGCCACGTAGGAGACCTGAGGACCTGAGTTTGATTCCCCATCAATCCACCTCATGTACAGCCACCACCCATCCATCAGTGGAAGGTTGCTACGATGCTGACCAGATTTCAATGGAGTTTCCAGACTAAGACAGACTCAAAACAAAGGCCTGGAAATCTACTTCCAAAAATCAGCCAGTGCAAGCCTTACGGGGTACAAGGGTCTGATCCCATTATTCATAAGCTTGCTAGGAGCTCTGGTAGCATAGTGCCTAAGGCATTTGACTGCTAACCAGAAGGTTGGCAGTTCAAACCCACCAGCCACTCCCCAGAAGGAAGGTTGGGCAATCTACTTCCATAGTGATACTGCCTTAGAAACCCAAGGAGGGGTTGCTATGAGTTAGAGGCCAACCCAACAGCAGCTACAACAACAGTAACATTTACAGCCAGAACCTCATTTTTTTCTAAAAGATTTATATACCTAGATAAAATTACGTACAATTTCATTAAAATTTTATAAAATTATATACATAGAAAAATACTTAAGTAGAAATTTGTAAACATATTACTAACAGGTAGCAAAGTTAGTTGTATGTGTAGTTTTTAAAAAATTTCTTCTTTAAGCTTTTCTCTGCTTTCTAAATTATCCAGGAAAAAAAAAACAAACGTCCATAGCTTCTATAATCAGAAAGAGCACCAAAAATGTCATTAAAAATAATTTAATTGAACAATAAATCACTGAAATAGATTGTACCTGCCCATAAAGCTGAGCAGACATTCTGTCACTTGAGAATTTGTTCACTAACTCAGCCTGTATCTGTACAACTCCTGTGATTCAAAGACGGGCACCCATCACCCAGAGATCCATTCTACGAGTTACGTATTCCAACCATCCTTTAAATTCTCCAAAAATCACCAGGTGCACCTTGCTGGGACCCTTGCCTTGGAGTTGTGGGATCTCTCCATTGCTCCCTGTCCCCACTTCCCACCCCCCATCCTGACCACCCTCACCTAACACTCAATCACTGCACTGGCCAGTGTGGGCCCGACTAGGACGCTGTAGTTTTATTGGATATACTGCACCATCTGATGTTATTCACACATGTGAAATGTGGCACTAAATACCTTTTGAATTTGCCCCGTAAAAGACCAAATTCAGAGCATTCATGAAAACAATTTATAGTTTCATTATACACTCTGACATGAGTACTTTGTCATTGCGGAGGCTCTCACAAAGCAGAGGGGGAATCAAACACTCCCAGACCATTGGAGTCAATGCTCTTTTATGGACGAAAAGCATTACTCATATATAGTGCTCGCTCAGAACTGACTTTGGTAAGTTCAATTTCAAATAAATGAAAGGGGAAAAAGAGAATTTTGTGCATTAGCACAATTTTTTTTTTTTTTTTTTTTTTCTTTTTAAAAAAGTAATTGCCTACCTTCAAAAACAAAGGAGAAAGAAAAGCCTTTCTGAGACGGATGTGAGTTCTAAGAGAGGGCACTTCCACTTTGGGTGAATTTTATTCCTCGCAGTAATGAGGTTGGAATCCTGCCTTAAAATGTCCTGGATTTTGAGACTGTGACATGGTCTTCATGGAGGCAAAATGGATCTCTCTCCACAGTGATTTCTCAAGAGTAAAACCCCCAAACAAGTAAATATTGGAGGAGAGAGACTCAAAACCTAAACCGTGATGTCCTAAGGGAGGTATTGAGATTTCACAGGAAAAAATACCATTTACACACAATTTAACAGATCTGCTCTTGTTCTTCAGTTCTTTTTCCATGATCAGCAGCCTCGGCGGGCAGTGCTATCAGGATTGGTGGCACAAAGACAACGTTTGTGCCTTCAATTTGTCAGATCCAAACCTGAGACCCCAAAGATACTCAGTGTCTTCCCACTTTGGGGACAAAAAGTCCAATCGTGTGGAGACACTGTGAGTTGCAGAAGGCAAGACTAGATGTAGCCTCTGGTCTACTGAAGGTGGGTCAGGCAAGGGCCCAGCCACTGGCAAAGTGGAAGTCAAACTTGTCTGACCATGAGCAGCAATCTGTTAGGGTTTGTTAGGGGTTGAGTTGTGTTCCCCTAAAAGATATGCTGAAGTCCTAAGTCCTGAGACCTGTGAACATGACCTTGTTTGGAAACAGGGTCTCTGAAGATGTTATCAGTTAACATGAGGTTATTCTGGAGTCGGGTGGGTCCCAATTAAACATAAGGCCTTAAGGAGCTCTGGTAGTGCAGTGCTTAAGGCATTTGACTGCTAACCTGAAGGTTGGTGGTTCAAACCCACCAGCCACTCCACAGAAGGAAGATGGGGCAATCTACTTCCATAAAGATTTACTGCTTCAGAAACCCAGTGGGGGTCACTGTGAGTCAGAATTGACATTAAGGCAGTGGGGTTATAAAAAGAGAAGAGACCCAGAGAGCCATAGAGAGAAGAAACTAAAACCAAACCAAGTCCATTGCCATTGAGTCAATGATGACCCATGACAACCCCATGGATTACAATGTAGAACTGCTCCAGAGGGATTTCTTGGATGTGATATTTACAGATTGCCAGGACTTTCTTCCACCAAGTGACTGTGTAGGTTGGAATTACCAATCTTTTAGTTAGTAACCAAAACCAAACTCACTGCCTTCCAGTTAGTTCTGACTCATAATGACCACTCCTTGGGTTTCTGAGGCATTATCTCTTTGGAAGTACATTGCCCAATCTTCCTACTGAGGCGTGGCGGGTGGGTTTGAACCACCAGCCTTCTGGTTAACAGTCAAATGCCTTAGGCACTACGCCACCAGAGTAGTTGAGTGCAAACCGTCTGCATCATCCTGGGACCATATAGTAGGAGGACAGCCATGATAAGATGGGAGTGATGTATCTACAGGGCAAGGAACGCCAAGGATTTCCAAGAAACACCCAAGCTAGGAAGGGGCAACGGCAGCTGTTCCCCCAAGGCCCTCACAGAGAGATACTGGCCCTACCGACACCTTGACTTTGGACTTCTAGCCTCCAGAACTGTCAGAGAGTAAATTTCTATGGTTTTAAGCCACCCCGTGTATGGTACTTCAGTACAACAGCCATAGGAAACTAACAGAGAGTCCAAAAAAAAGAGTTGTTTTCCCCAAGGCAGAGTCTGAATTGGGTTGTGGAAGCTGCGAAGGGCAACACCAGGATCTAAGTAATCTGCTGGCAAACCTAGGCCCAGGGGCCTCTACTAAGACTCAGCGGTCCAGGTTTTGAGGCATTGAACCTCAGGCAATTTAGTTCCTCCATCGTTGTTGTTGTTATGTGCCATCCATAGAACATTGATAAGCACCATCAAAGAGTAAGAAAGCAAATGCGTTCTGTACAGAAAATGAAGACACACCAAGAAAAGGGTGGAGTTGAAGGACCACTGCTGGTCCTTTCTTTTGCTTACTCTAGTCCAGAGCAGTGACTTCCAAAATTTTTATTCCAGGCTATTTAATTTTATCAGTAAAACTCTCTTTCAAACACACTTCAGGCTGAAGCTTCACTTATAAAGTGACCCCACCTGGAGTTGCTCTGGCTGAAGGTGGGGAGTTCCACATGAGACCTTCTTGGTAGTCCCACCCACTCTGGCGTGGTGGAACCCTAGAATGCTGCAGCTGTATATCACCAGCAATGTGTCTTCAAAATGCAGATTCCTGGGCTCCAGTCCAGACCCCCTGGATTGGAATCTCTTGTGGCCCTAAGCTCAGGAATCTGCCCTGTTAGCACATAGCACAGGCCATTCTTATTCAACATATAGTTTAAAAACAAGCTCTGGGAACCTCAAGCTTTATGGTGTCTGTGGTAGTTAAGGTTTTGTGTCAACTTTGCTGGGCCTGGTTTTGAGTGGCTGGGCAGGTGGATGTAGTTATTTCCCATGATGAGGTTGGTAATCAGTTCCATGGTAGAATCTGCTGTGAGCAGCTGAGTAGCTGCCTTAGGGATGTGGTCTAATTCTAGTATATAAGAAGATAGCTTTGAGAAAGGTCTTTAAACTTTTTGGCATGCTTGGACCCTGCATGTAACTGAGTCTTCGTTCAGGAGCCTGTCATGTTGCCTGCTGATCTTGGGACTGTTTCTGGACTTGAACTAGTGATCTGCCATGTTGTTTGGTATTTTGGGACTGTGCCATTTTACTTGTTGATCCTGGGTTTGTCAGAGATGCCTCCAGTTTCAGTGGGCCAGGAGCAAGAGGCAGAGCTGAGCTGAAGGTTGAGGGGCCTTCACCCAGACCCTAGAGCTGGCACTTTGAACTCACACTTCTAGCCCCCTAAAGTGTAAGAGAATAAAGCTCCATTTGTTCAAGCCATTCACTTGTGGTATTCTCTGTTAGAACAGCACTAGAAAATCAAAGTAGTGTCTCAAAAGTCAGACCCAACTAAAATCATGTGGAGATACTGAGGGACCAACTGGCAGCCCACAGGTTCAAAGGCAAGGCCAGCTCTAAGTCATTCTGATGGGTGTCTGTGTGACTTTTTGTAGCTCAGAGAAGTTAACAACATGTTTTACTACATCCGGCCAAAAATCCTATATATGCAGTCTCATTAAGATAGCAATAGGAGATGCAATGGGAGATGTGCGTGGTGTCAGGGAAAGCGATGGGATTTCTCATTCTCGATCTAAATTGTGATCATTTAGATTCTGTGGTGACAGCTGGTAGAATGTCCTGTTTCCTATCCTGCCAAATTGGAAACAGACAACAGACTGGAAGGGAAGAAAAGGTCACAAAGATCCTCCTCAGCAGGCAGCTCAGAAGAACCAGCAAATGCTCTTCATCTGAAATAGAGCAGCCTCCTCTTAGGACCAAAATGAGAATGGAGAACCCAGTGCACCATGTTACTTTGCTTGGGAGATTTAGACTCCTAAAGGAGGGGCAATAAGTGTAGACAATGGAGGAGGTGGGCACCAGAAAGCCATCAGTCTCCATCTAGAGGTAGATCCAACAACAGACTAACCATGAATGGTCATGATGTTGGAAAAGCTATAAATCACAAAGAACAAAGCACATAAACATTTTCTGGGCCTCAGTTTCCTCAAGGAGGAATAAGGGGGCTTCCCAGGGTGCCCTCCAACTTGAGTTACTCACAATTTTAAGACCATATCCAATGATAGGGGGAAGGGTGCAAGGAGGAAACACTGGGAGTGGAGAGACATCAATCTAGAATGTATCACTCACCTCAAGCACCCAGAACTATCACTCTGATGACTTAAGGTATGCCTGACCTAAGCCATGGCCATTTCAATCACCTCATATGCATGCAAAAGCTGGAAAATGAAAAAGGTAGACAGAAGAATAATGGATGTGTTCAAACTGTGGTACTGGAGAAGAACATTCAATACACTGTGAATGTTTGAAGGAACAAACAAATCAGTCTTAGAAGAAATACAACCAGAATGTTCTTTAGAAGCAAGGATAGTGAGACTTGGCCTCTCTTACTTTGGACGTGTAATCAGGAAAAACTAATCACTAGAAAAGGATATCATGGTTGATAAAGTAGAGGGTCAGTGCAAAGGTGGGGAACTTTCAATGCAATGGATTGACAATAGCTTCTACAACGGACTCCAGCATGCCAACGATCATCAAGATGGTGCAGGACTGGACAACGTCTCACTCGATTACACATAAAGTCTCCATGAGTTGGTGCCAACTTGAGAGCAACAATAGCCTTGTTTAAGACAGAGCCAGCTCAATGGCTTCCAAGGAGCCTATAACAGTGGCAGTTTCAGAGTCTCTATATAGAAGGGCTCCAGGACAGCCACCTTGCTGGAAAGAGTGCTGTGGCTGAAGCTATGTGGTAAAAGCACTTTACAGCAGATTTGCCACTAATGCAGTAGAAATTAGTGCCCCTCTGCAATATTTCCAGTTTTCTTTTCCTTCCAGGTACATGGTGGGCCTGGTGGGACTGTACCTCCTCAGTACTTTAGAGTAAGGCAGAGCTGTGTAACCTGATGATAAAACAGAATTAGAAGGGATATGAGTCACTTCCAGGGTGGAAGCAAGGAGGAGTCAAGGTCCAAGTTTTCTCTTTCTATTGTAACTATTGTGGAAGCACATGTTGCTATGGAGGAGGCATACATCTAAACACATTCTGGCGCACAGAGCCAGCACAGAGGACAGCTGCCCCAGGAAGCCTCTGTACCCACAGAGAACTTTGTGTGGTCCAAAAATTAACTTTCATGGTGTTAAACTACTGAGATTTGGGGATTGGCTGTTACGGAATTATAACTCAGTCCACCTTCACTAATGCAATCCATATCAAAGAATGTGAAGATAGGGGTGGGTTATTATGCCCGTCACTCATCTCGACTTCGGCTGAGTCTCTACAACGATAAGAGGGATATCATCACTGTTATTATTAGCAACAACAAAAATGTTTTGTGACATATGCTTTACATGTATAAATTCTTCCCATCTTGTAAAAATTCAATGAGGTTACTATAATACATTTTATAAATGAGAGACCAAAACCAAAACACCAAACCCACTGCCACTGAGTTGATTCCAACTTATAGTGGCCTCCATTGGGTTTCGTAGGCAGTAAATCTTTATGGAAGTAGACTGCCCAGACTTCCTTCCACAGAATGGCTGGTAGGTTTGAACCTCCAACCTCTAGTTAGCAGTCAAATGCCTTAAGCACTGCACCAAGAGTGCTGAGGGATTGCAAAGCCAGAATCTGAACCCAAACCTTTCTAGAGCCAAGCCTGCAGAACCCTAATTCCTAACAGCACAGCCATTCTGTCCATTCTGTGTGTGTGTGGGGGGGGCACTGAATCAGAATAGTCATGGAGGTGGCTACCACAGCCAGTTGGTACTTCTGGCACGAAGAAGCTAAGAAAGGGGAATTGTGATTTTGGCTAGAACAAAATTTCTGGACCTAGAACAAAAGCGTAAAATCTTTATCTCTTCATTCAACTCTCTGAATCTCATGGGTCTGCCTCTTCTGTCCTCAGCCACAAGGACTGAGGAAGAAGCAAAAGAAATAGAAGAATCCACATGCATAATCCCCTCAGCTGCCTCAGAGGGAGCCATATAGAAACAATGAGGTCTTCCCCCAGCTTGTAACAAGTGAGATGAAGCCACATGACCCCAGAAAAGAACTAGAGGGCTACTTTCTCAAAAATAGTTTGACTGTTTTAACAGGAATTGTCTACACATTGCAGTAGGTCTCAATCATTCACTCAACAGACGTTTTCTGGGAGTCTTCTATATGTCAAACGTCAGCCAAGCCAAGTGTTGGGCTCCTGAAGGGATACATGCTCCTGTTGATTTTTAAAAAGATAAACATGATACCTAA
>NW_006921933.1:2413036-2414283 GCF_000298275.1 Orycteropus afer afer
ATATATATCTGTTGCTGTCAAGTTGATTCCAACTCATGGCAACTCTATGTTATAAGGTAGAACTGACCCACAGGTTTTTCTTGGCTATTATCTTCAACTCAACAGCACATTACAACAACAACAACATCTTTGTGGAAGAATCTCTCTGGGCCTTTCCTTCATGGTGCTACTGGATGGGTTCGAACCGCCAACTATAGTAAGTAGTCAAGTGTCAACTGTCTGTGTCACTTAGGGAGCCCTCTGAAACCCCAGAAGTTCTAAACTTTGAAAATGTTTTCATATCTTATTATTGATCCAAGCTCAGGTGGGGGTGTTTACAGTCTTTGTCCCACTTAGTGTGAATACTCATACATCTGCTGAAGAAAGTTCGGTGTGTTTGATTACTGGGTGCTGCCCTACACTCAGCTAGGCAGGATACATAACATATGGTATGGTTATTGCATTTCCTTTTAGGTTCTAAAAACTCCCTCGTCTGAAACATACCTGGATCCCAAGGATGTTGGATACTGAACCTGATTTTATTTGAAAGTCATCTTTGCAAATTTCTACACAGTCTTGATGGGACTAAAATCAAACCTTTCTCAGACATGAATTGTCCAGAACACTTAGCATTCATTACTTCTATTTCTTCATGTAGCCTGGGAAAAACTAAAATCATGTTAAATGCAGAAAATTTTCAAATTGCCATAGCCTTGGGTGCCAATTCCCAACGCCTCATTTCTTTAAACTTTAGGATTAGTATAGAATTCTGGAACTGAGATAAAACCCACAGATAATAACTCAGGTGACTTGCCCAGCTGCAAAGAACAAGCTTCCTGACCCCCACCATATTCCATCACAGTGTCTTCAACATTGTGGGTCATGGTACCCTAGTCTGGGGCAAGAAACCAATTGAGTTGTAACCTTCACTTTCTTTTGAAAAAAAAAAAAGCAGCAGCAAACAAACTACAATAATAAAAAAAAGCAGAACAAAGACAGACTACATCAGAGTACAGTCCACACAGTCAAGATAAGTATTGCTTCATGAAACTTTTCTTTTTGAAAATGTGTGTACCAATATACACACACACAGAGGCGTATTTGCACACAATGATTGTGGGCTGCCATCCTGAAAGCTCAAAAGGACTATAATAAGGCACCCTGCACATTTATTCACTCATTGAACGAGCATTTACCGAGAAGCTTGGAGAGAGGCAAAGGTGGAGCAAGGGGTGACCGGGGAGGAAAGGCTCACAGAGATGCTACTG
>NW_006921933.1:2417948-2419167 GCF_000298275.1 Orycteropus afer afer
TAGGAAGAAAGGCAGGGCAATCCACTTCTGAAATAATTGGCCATGGGAAACCACTGAGAATGATGCTCTTTAAACAAAAGAGGACTGTAACATGCCCTGGCTCAGACCTCCTCTGGTTTCCCTGGCCATTTAAAACAAAACCCACCATCTCCTCCGGGCTCTGCTCACTGATCTCCTCTGGACTTTTGCCTAGCTGCCCCCTCTGCTTGGATCCAGGGGCTCCATTCAAACCCTTGCTCTTCTGTCTCCTTTTCCAGGAGCTTCTCCCTGTCTGCCACCACCCTCACTCCCTATCCCTCTAACCTGTTTGACGTTTCCTCATGGCACTTATTGCTGCCTGCCTTTGAGTTCTATATTACTTTCTTTGTGTTTTCAGTACCTCTTCTCCATGGCACAGGGACCTTGCTTTGTACAATTGGAATCCCTAGCACTAAGAACATGCATGGTATATCCCCCAAACCCACTGCCATCAAGTCAGTTCTGACTCACAGTGACCTCATACAATTTCCAAAGCTACAAATTGATACAGAAGCAGATTGCCATGTCTTTCTTCTGCAGAGAAGCTGGTGGTGTGAACTGCCAACCTTCTGATTAGAAGCCCAATCTTTCATCCACTGTCTCACCAGGGCTCCTGCATGGTACATAAACAAATAATCCACTGCCATTGAGTCTATTACAACTCACAGTGAGCTCCGCTGGGTTTCCAAGGCTGTAAATGTCTATGGAAATAGATTGCCTCATCTTCCTCCATAGAGCAGCTGATGGGTTTGAACCACCAACCTTGAAGGTAGCAGCCAAATGCCTCACCCACTACACCACCAAAGCTGATGCCATAGACAGGCAGTCCTTGGGTTACAACCCTCTGACTTAAGACAACTACTACTTGCCCTTTAATGTTATGTAAGTTTGCCCTCACTTTGAAGTGACTGAGCCAACCTCTCCTAGCAACAAATTCTTCTTCTTTTTTTTCTTTTATTGTGATTTGGGTGAAGATTACAGAGCAAATTCACCTTCCATACAGTAGTCCATATATACTTTGTCTCACGTCATTGACGACAGTTTACCACAATGCAACAGCTCCCCTCCCACTTCCTCCCCATAGTTACCTCTTTCCAGTGTCCATCCCTCCATACACTCCTGCACCCTGAGCTGTCTCCCTGTGCATAAGCAGCCCTTCTTTCTCCCATGATTGTACTCTCCAAGGAGTGTATCTACTTGA
>NW_006921933.1:2419757-2436469 GCF_000298275.1 Orycteropus afer afer
TCTACTATACACCTGGGAATTCTGATCATTCACATAAACTTATAGGACCATTGTCTGCCAACCCTATATATGATCTTGGATACACTCCCCATTTCATTGACATAACTAATCATTTATCCTGTTCACCTATCTATCCCTTCATATACCCATGTTTAGCAACAAATTCTTCATACCAGCACCTTCACTTGCTGCATGGACAGCTTTTAAAACATTGAGAAGGCTTCCAGCCTTTTCTTACACTAAAACTCCAAACCAAACCCACCACCATTGAGTTGATTTCTACTCACAACCACCCAATAGGACAGAACAGAATTGTCCCATAGGGTTTCCAAGGCTGTAAAACTTTACAGAAGCACACTGCCTCATCTTTTGAATCACTGACTTCTTGGTTAGCTGCACAATGCTTTAACCACTGCACCACCAGGGCTCCTTTCTCTTGCACTAAAGTAAAGCTAAATAAGAATCATATGTACCTGTGATGACTTAACTAGACATCCTTAGAGACACAGTTAGGAACGATTCTCGTTCGTATCCCAGGGACTGCCTGCCTATAATGAATAAAACTTTATACCTCATCTCATCCTCACACAGTACATCTACACAGTGATATGAACTACTGTCCCCATTTTACAGATACCCAAACTCACTGACTAGAGGGAGAGCTAGAAAAGACCTCAGGAGCCATCTAATCCAGACTCTTTGGTCTGCAGGTGATGCTCAGAATAGCAATGCCCCTTCGCCAAGGCTAGAACCAGAATCAAGGGTTCTTTTCTTTGGTTCAACATTGTCTCCAAGTTCAGTACTGTCTCCACTCTACCAGATTAATATACAAATTCATGACCAAAGGGAAAAATAATGCCCATATATTTACAACAATGCCTGGCACTTTAATAACGATGATGGTGACAGATGATAATAACTACACTGATTATCATTTCACTCTATTGGCATAGTGGTTAAAGCATTTGGCTGCTAATCAAAAGATTGGCAGTTCAAACTCACCAGCCACTCCACGGGTAAAAAGATACAACACTCTGCTTCCATAAAGATTTATAGTCATGTAAGCCCTGTGGGGGAAAAGGTCTACTCTGTCCTGTAGGGTTGCTATAAGTCAGAATTGGCTCAATGGCCGTGGGTGTGAATTGTCACTAACTGAAAAAATCAGTTGTGTAGAATCCTGACTCACGGCAACCCTGTACGTGTCAGAGTAGAACCATGTTCCACTGGGTTTCCAATGCCTGATTTTTCAGAAGTAGATCATCAGACTTTTCTTCCAAGTTGCCTCTCAGACCTCCAACCTTTCACACTAACTGTTTTAATTCCTACACCAACCCTATTAGCAGTCAAGCACATTAACCATTTGCACCCCCAGGAACAGTTACTAACTACAATATACTAAAAACCACAAAAGAAGTAGAAGCAAAGCTCTCAGAACACAAAGAAAAGTGGTTTGGAGTAAGGGTTAACAGCACTGCAGATGGAGTCAGAAGGCCTGAGTTCAAATCTTGGCTTAGCTACTCAATGGCTACGTGATCAATTACCTAGATCTTCCTGGCTTGGTTTCCCCACGTGTTAAATTGGGATGATTATAGTACTTAACAGGGTTGGTGTGAGAATTAAAAGTTAATATGAGGCATTTGGCTACTAAGCAGAAGGGTGGCGATCCAAACCCACCACCCACTCCTCGGAAGGAAGACCGGGCAATATACTTTTGTAGAGATACTGCCTTGGAAACCCAAGGAGGGGTCACTATGCGTTGGAATCAATTAGACAGCAGTGAGTTTGTTTGCTTTTGTATATATAACACAATTAACCAGTAAGTGCTATAAGTGTGTTAATTATTACTACTACTAGTTTTTGTCATGAGAAGAGAAAGAGTAAGCTCACCTTAGCAAAGTGCTCAAAGTATTGGTAGAAGATTTGATATTTGAAATGGATTCTAAAGAAATGCCCCATAGGGTTTCTTTACAGAAACAGACTGCCACATCTTTCTCCCACAGAGCAGCTGGGGGGTTTGAAACAACCTTTCAGTTAGCAACTGAGCGTTTAACCACTGCACCACCACAGGGCTCCGAAGAGTAGGTTGTTGTTGTTAGGTGCCGTCGAGTCGGCTCCAACTCATAGCGACCCTAAGTACAACAGCATGAAACGCTGCCATCCTCACAGTCCTTGCTACAGCTGAGCCCATCACTGCAGCCACTATGACAATCCATTTTGTTGAAGACCTTCCCCTTTATTGCTGACCCTCCACTTTACCAAGCATGATATCCTTCTCCAGGGAATGGTCCCTTCTGACAACATGACCAAAGTAGGTGATACTAAGTCTCTACTGCTGACAATTCTTGCTTCTAAGGAGCATTCTGGCTGCACTTCCTCCAGGACAGATTTGTTCATTCTCTTGGCAGTTCATGGTACTTTCAATATTCTTTGCCAACACCACAATTCAAATGCATCAGTTCTTTTTTGGTCCTCCTTATTAATTGTCCAGGAGCTCTGGTGGCGTAATGCCTAGGACATTTGACTGCTAATCAGAAGGCTGCTGGTTCAAACCCACCAGCTACTCCTCGGAAGGAAGGTTGGGCAATCTACTTCCGTAGTGATACCGCCTCAGAAACCCAAGGAGGGGTCACTATGAGTTGGATCTGACTCAATGGCAATGAGTTTGGCTTTGACATTTATTCATTGTCCATCTTTCACATGCATATGAGGCAACTGAAAATACCATGGCTTGGGTTAGGTCTACCTAGTCTTCAAAGTGACATCTTTGCTCTTCAGCACTTTAAAGAGGTCTTTTGCAGCAGATTAGCCCAGTGCAGTACAATGTCTGACTTGTTGACTACTGCTTCCACGGGTGTTGAACAGGCAGAGAGATTTATATCACTTGGGGAGAGATGAAGTTGTGATAGGTAGAGGTGACTGGGAAAATGACATTCTTGGCAGGGGAAAGAGCCATAGCAAAGCACAAAGAGGCTGGAGGTCACATTGCTGGAGTGTGAGTGACAACCTGAGTTAGCTGCAGAGTAGAGGTGAGAATAGAGATTGTGAGAGAGAAAAGTGGAAAGAGAAATGGTGGCCAGGCCAGAAAGGGCTTGGAAGTGGTGCTGGGCAGTCAGGTCTCATTTTTCCAACAATCAGGCACCCCAAGGGTCTCAGAGCAATGAAATATAGAACCTTCTCTGGAAGAAAACTTCACCCTGACATCAGAGTGTTGTTGTTAGGGGCCATCAAGTTGGCTCCAACTCACAGCAACAATGGATGTTTGCAGCTATTTCTTCCCATTTTGAGTCATGCCCCATCAGCAAATGAAGGTCCTGAGAGCTTTACTCCAACCACATATTAAGACTTTCCCAGCCATATATTGAGAGCCTTCCAACCTGAGGGGCTCATCTCCCGGCACTGTATTAGACAGTGTTTCCCTGCTATCCATAAGGATTTCAGTGGCCAATTTTCTTTTCATTTTTGTTTTTTCAGAAGTGGACCAAACCATGTCCTTCTTCCTAGCCTGTCTTAGTCTGGAAGCTCTGCTGAAACCTTCCACCATGGGTACCCTGCTGGTATTTGAAATTCTGGTGGCATAACCTCCAGCCTCACAGCAACATGCAAGCCACTGCAGTATGACAAAGTGACAGATGAGTGCTGACATCATGTGGTGTAAATTATATTGGACTGCACAACATGGAAGGAGTTCTGGTGGTGAACCAAAAAATCAGCAGTTCAAACCCACCAGCCGCTCCATGGGAGAAAGATGAGGCAGTCTCCTTCCATAAATATTTATACCCTGGGAAACTCTATGGGATAGTTCTACTCTGACCTATAGGGTTGCTATGAGTTGGAATAACTCAGTGGCAGTGGGTTGGCATAGTGCGGGAAGAATGTGTTGCCAAGCTCACAGGGGAAGACAGGGCATTGTGGGTTAGGGTTCTTTTCTCGGACACACCATCTGATCGTGCAATCTGATCTTATCTGTCAGGCCTACAAGGAACACACGGGCTTTGCTGTTTCTTAATGTGGCCTGTTATCACCTTGTCTCACACAACACTGCTAGACAGGGTGCTACCTAGGCAACCAGACACGGCATGGGTTGAGCTGCAGTCTCGGCAGCTGGTGGTACCAGAATCCCATCCGTAGGCATAGGGTCACATGGCTGCCCAAATACTCTCTGAGGCTGAGCTGAGCAGAGGAGGGAAAATAACAGAAAAAGGCCCCACTATCTGGTCACTTGGGCAGGGACAAGGGATAGGAACTTTATTCTCTTTATGCCTCCATTTTCATTCTTTAGTCAAGGCATGATTCTGATCATCACATTTGTGTACAGAGTAAGGACCAAGATATTCACTCTCCTTCCCATGGAGGGTTTTATTTTGTTTTCAGGAGAGAGGAAGGAGGAACAAGATGAGCATTTACTGAATGCCTTCTATGTGCCTGGCACTGTTAGGAAAATGGGTAGGGAGAGGAACAGCCATAAGAAGGGCTTTCAAACATTATAACATTAACAGAAGCCCCACTATCCAGTCAGTGAATCTCACTATTTTCCAGACTCTGTGCCAAATGCTCTCCTTGAAATATTGTATTTCATCATAGGACCACCCAATGAAATAGCTTTTAAGATTAGCCTCACTTTGGAGATGAGGACACTGAAAGTCAGAGAGGTCAATCTGCCCTGCTCCACAAAGGTAACAGGCAGCAGAGTCAGACTGTTACCTACAAACATCGATTAGAACTCTTGGGTTGTAAGCAACAGTCGCTGATGTTCTAACATAGGAATTTATTAGAAGGACACAGGCACTCATAGAAGAGGCAAGAGAACAGAAAACAAGACTTGGAGGCAGGTAGGCAGTAAAGCAACTCTGGAGGTTGGAGGCGGGAACTGGGAACCACCAGATCTCAACAGAAGAAAGGTCTGGTCAGAGGCTGCCAAATGGAACAGAAATGAACTTTAGTATGTTTCAGTCTCTTTGTCTTCAATGGGCTAAAGCAGATTGTGTACCATCCTTTGCCTGAGAGAGGACAGGAGCCTGCGCACAGTTCCTCCAGCACGTACCCAGTGGTAACCTGCTGCCACTGACTCAAATCTGACTCCCGGCGACCTCGCGTGTGTCAGTGGAGAACAGTGTTCCACAGGGTTTTCAGCAGCTGGTTTCACAGAAGTACATCACCAGCCTTTCTTCCCAGGCACCTCTAAGTGGACTCGAACCTGCCACCTTCAGTTAGCAGCTGAGCATGTTAACCATGTGCACCACCTAGGGACTTGTATCCAATGGTAACGCCCCAAATTGGAATGCTTTCTTAGAAGGAAACACAAGAAAGAGAATTAACTGCTGAGAGAGAAGTCAAAAAACAGTCAATGTTCACCAGACTAGGCCCAAAGGAGCTCTGGTGGTGCAGTGGTTAAAGCATTGGGCTGCTAACTAGAAGGTTGGCGGTCTGAATCCACCAGCTGCTCTGCAGAAGAAAGATGTGGCAGTCTGTGCCTGTAAAGAATTACAGCCTTGGAAACCCTAGGGGGATGTTCTACTCTGTCCTACAAGGTTGCTTAGTGGCAGAATCAACTCAAAGACAGAGGTTAGTGGGTATATCAGCCCAAGTGGATCCATTATACTGAGTTTATTTTACTACCTTGCCAAGGTTTCCTTTCTTGTGCCTCGTGAATAAAGCTTGAAAAAGAAATGGTGGTCATTTAACAACGCACCTTTTTATTTTAATTAACCCTTAAGCCTGTAGTGATCACACACAGGAACACATAGACAGTATGGCAGGACTACAGGAACACTCCTGGGAAGGAGATGCATATACATCTACTAATTGGAGACAGGAAAAACCCACACACCAATTACACTAAGTAATCAATGACACAGGAATGGAACGGACTCCGTAAAATAGGCCCAGTTTTTGGCATGCAGTGTAGGAATCATGAAATATTTTTATTACCCTCTCAAAAATAGATTTCTTTTTGAATCGCATTTCAATTATATTTTTTAAGCAGAGCACATAACTCATTTGTTGCTGTTAATTCATGCCCACATGCAAACACTACGAACGTAGCATTGTCCTTATCATCTTAAGAACCCAAACCCACAGTTTTCACTACTGAGTGCCTTTTATCTACCCGTTTACTGTTATCTGCGATAAAGCAAATCATAATTGCTACAAGGAAGATCATAATAATTAAATGACTATCTGACATACTACTTCACCACTGGATGGCTTTACAACTAGATAGCTGTGGCTGCGGCCGGGAGACACAGCCAGCCAGGAAGTCACGGGGACCACTCCACCTCGTGACTCTCTCTGTCAAACCATGACTCCGGGTCCTCAGTGATTTTTACTTATGGGATCAGGCTAGCTCTCATTAGCCACAGCACGGAGGGAGCCTCCGAATCCAGAAAGGCTTCTCAGCATTAGGTTAAACACACACGGCTGAAGGGTTCATCACCACAGGTAATTTAGAAACGGCTCAACTGCAAAACACAATATTGAGAGACACTTCCTCCCCTGGCTATCCTGTACTTTCTTCTGTTTCTGCCTTCCCCTCCACCCTTCCCCTCAATCCCCCATCCAGTAATACTCTCTCCTCCCCATCCATTGATCAGCTCCAATAATCAAGGTAACTTCTCCAACCTTAAAGAAGCTACTCCCTCTTTGGTGGCATAGTGCCTAAGGCACTTGACTGCTAACCAGAAGGCTGGCGGGTCAAACCCACCAGCCACTCCTTGGAAGGAAGATTGGGCAATCTACTTCCACAGAGATACTGCCTCAGAAACCCAAGCGGGGGTCACTATGAATCGGAATTGACTCGGTAGCAGGGAGTGAGAGTTCTGTCCCCAGAGGAGTCCCTAAGTGGTACAAAGGGGATAATTTCCTCAGCTGCTAATTTAAGGTCGGAGATATAAGTCCTCCCAGAGGGGCTTCAAAAGCAGGGACTGACAATCCACTTTGAAGTCAGCTATTGAAAACCTACGGATCACGGTTCTGCTCTGACACGCGGGGTCATGGCGAGTTGGAGGCAACTCAACGGCCACTGGACTGGTCTGTTCCCAGAGCCTCTGTTTTGCTCTGCCCTTCTGATCTCTTGCCAGGACCACCACACCAGCTTCCTCTTATTTTCCTGCCTGTCTAGTCCAAGTATCAGCTGCTGTGACAAACACAAATCAGGGCCTGCCACTCTTCTTCAAGAACATCCACGGTGCTTTGAGGAGACTGACAAACAAGAGTCAGTGTCTGGCTGCAACCCACCTCTGGCTTCATCGCAGCTGCTCCTCCTCCTACCCTGTGTTCCTGTTAAAACCATCGACTGCTGTTCTCACTCGCTCTTCCTATCCTGTCCTGGACCCACCTTACAAGTTCCTGTCTGGGAAGCTGTCTGCCACCCTGGAGGCTGAGTAAGAGCTGGCTCCTGGGCAGGCACATGGCACTCTGGGTACACCTTGATCACAGCACTGTGAGCCACATCATAGCCCCCTGCCCACTTCTCTGCCTCCCCCAGACAATTCCTCTTTGTAGCTGGAGCTTATTGTATTCATCTCTGCAACTCCAGAGCCAAGCACGGCTTCTAGCCTCACTCAGTGCTCAATAAATATTGCTTTGTTATTGGCTGCTGTGAAGCTGGGTTGACGTACAGTGGCACTAGACCACTGTGCTCCATAGGGTTTTCATTGGCTGCTTTTTGGGAAGGAGAGTGCCAGGCCTTTCTTCCTAGGCTGTCTTATTCTGAAAGCTCTACTGAAACCTGCTCAGCATCACAGCGACACACAGCCTCCAGTGACAGGTGGGTGGTGGCTGTGCATTGCATTAGGAACATTGGCCAGGAACTGAGCCTGGGTCTCCTGCACGGAAGGCAGAAATTCTACCATTGAACCACCACTGGACTCATTCCATAAATATCTGAGGAACAAATACATTTGAATTCTCACTAAGCTGAGAAAAAAATCAGTATTTCTTCAATAAGAGAGTCATCAGTCAATCATTATGCCTGAATCTCCAAATCCCATTTTTAGCATCATATTTAGAAAAAAAACAAAAGTCTAGCTACATAAACTCAATTTGTATGTACAGAGCTAAGGATAACTGTTACAACCAACCAAAACCAAACCCACTGCCATCAAGGTGATTCCAACTCATAGAGACCCTCATTGGGTTTCCAAGGCCATACATCTTTACAGAAGCAGATTGGCTCATCTTCCTCCCACAGAGCAGCTGGTGGGTTTGCCCCACCTGCCTTCTGGTTAGCAGTCAAATGCCTTACCCATTACATCACCAGAGCTCCTTTTAAGGATAACTGTTATAGAATTATCAAAATGCCATTAAGCATTTTAACCTCACCTTTAAAGCTTCAAATGAACACTTTTCAGCCATCATGTGGGCCTAGACTCCATTCACTATCTTCCCTCAGAGAAATCCTGCAGATTCACCAACTCAGACAGGTATACCACCAAGAGTTGCCATGAGGTCAATTGAAGCATGGTGGCCCCAGGTGTGTCAGAGTGGAACTGTGAGTACAGTTTTCAATGGCTGAATTTTCGGAAGTAGGTTACCAGGCCTTTCTTTCAGCAGGCCTTGTACTACGCCTTTCTTCCAAGTGCCTCTGGATGGACTCGAACTTCCAACCTTTCAGTTAGCACCTGAGGGACTTACCTTGGCCGTCTGCTTCACCTAGGGACTCCTGCAGGGGTGTCAACTGGAGATACACGTCTCTCCAGACTCTAGTTCAGGCATCTATAGAACACAAGGCTGTGCAGAGCCAACCACACATGGATGTTCATTGCTTCAAGGTCCCCTTGCCTGCAGTGGCTCCAGCCCTGCCACGTGCCCTCCCCACATGCCCTTGGTGCCAGCCTCTCCTGTCCACATCTACACCCTGTTCTCCAATTGCACAACTTGCTGCTTTTTCTATAGCCCTTTCTAAATCTCTGTTCACCTCTGTAATTTTTAGATAACATTTCAGCAATTTCAAGTTGGTAGCTTAATGATGCTAACACCATTCTCCTAAGATGACTTTTTTTGTGTTATGATCCATCTTTCTCAGGCTCACCATCGCCTTTTCCCCTCTTCAGTATTACTTGAGACTGGCAAACTTTGATTATTTGGATGCCCCAGGGGATGTGCTGAAATTCAAGTTAAGTGAGATTTCAGGTAATTGCAAGAGTTTATAATGTGAACTAGAATAGCTGGGGGGGGGGTGTGTGGAATTCTCTGCCAGCTTCGGTTAAGGAAGTTTTGAATAAGGAATGTGTGTCTGAGTATCTATTTCAATCCTCTCACTCCTGTTATGTCCCCTATGCCCCTTCCCTCAGCTTCTCAACCTCTCCACTCTCTAACGAGTGTGTCTTTCGGTTCTTTTCAGGCTGGTAAAGATGAGGAAGAAACAAAAGGAAAAAAGATTGGCTTTGCTTCTAGTTGGACATGAATGGCTGGGAAACCCCTTTCGGTTGCTGCAGAGAGCACATATTTTTAAACATCATTGCTTGCCGGGAGTGGATTTGCTCTCGCCCTGGTGCTGGGCTGATCTGACCTTGCCACAGGCCAAGATGCTGATGGGGAGATGGGGGGAGGAGGAGGACTCCGACTGCTTTCAGAGATCATGTGTGCAGGATGGGCCACTAAAACCACCCGTGCAGCTGAGGCTCTTCCTGTTCCAACCACGTTGCTTGGGGTGGGGTGGCTGGGAGATTGGGAGATGCTGGATACAGCCCACATCCTCAACCCTCACATACTGCCATCGAGATCTCATTGTAGAGAGCTTTTTGTTTTGTTTTTAATGGACTAAGTAGTAGCAAAAGCTGGAAGGGCATGTACAACTTGATCAGACTGACTTGAAAAGCTATAAAACGGCTATTGTTCATCTCCCCTTGTCTTAAAGAGCAATCATACAAAGACCCTGAAAGCCCTACTGCTCATAAGCCATGGCAGCCCCTACATCTCTCTCAGCTCTTAGTCTCAGACCTACCCCAAGCCCCACAGGGTAGAGGACCTTACTAGTGTATCCATTTTATAAATAGCATTCTGAGAGGGTGAGTTCAAGTTCAGAGGTACCTCAGAAAAAAAGGCCTAGAGATCTACTTTCAAAAATTTTGCCCATGGAAATGCCATGGGGTTCAGTCCTACTGTATTTTTATGCAAATGACACATGTGCTATAAGGTTTTCTGAAAACCAAAACCACACAACCCTCTTGTGTTAGTTTCCTATGCAAGCTATGCACATTATTTATGTGTGCACATTATTTCTGAAAAATACGGTACTCACATGACCTAAGTGGTCACACCATGAGTGGGAGTCAGCTCAACATGCAGTGGGTACTGAAAGGGTTTAAGTCATTGCATCCTCAGAACTAGAACTGATTCCTGAACTGTCTTCTAACTAAAGGGAATTCAGGAGACACAGAGCCAAACTCTTCCTTAATAGAAGTAACATGGTACCTGGGACTTAGCTGAAAGAATGTGGGTTTCACTACTGTCACCTGCCACTGACACAGTGAAAAGCTTGGGTCTCACCTGCTCTTTGCTTCCAATACTTCTTCTCTGAAGGACGCTAGGAATAGCCATCCTCATTTCAGAGTCCACTGAGTGCCCAAAGGTGACTTGGCACTTCACAAAAGTAAGTCATTTAATCCTCATCATAACTTCAAAAGGTAGACATTAGCAACCCCCTTTTACAGTGGAAAGGAGCTCTGGTGGCATAGTGCCTAAGGTAGCTGACTGCTAACCAGAAGGTTAGTGGTTCAAACCCACCAGCCACTCTGTGGAAGAAAGACTGGGCAATCTACTTCTGTAAAGATTTATTGCCTCAGAAACCCAAAGGGGGTCGCCATGAGTCAGCATTGACTCGATGGCGGTGGGTTTGGGTGTTTTGGTTTTACAGAGTAGGAAACTGAGGCTCCAAGATGCTAAAACGCTCACCCACGATCATGTAGCTTATAAGTGGCAAAGGTGGGATTTGAACCTGATCCTGTCCCACACCCTTTCTCTCTAAGAAGAGAGTCATAAGGGTTCTAGAAGACAATGCATAAAACACTCCATACATTCTAAAGGTATCAGTTATTATCACAGTAATCAAAGGAACTATGTCTGTCCCATCCCAAGAAATAAAACTATCTCTATTCCTAAGTTTGTTAGCAGACCCTGACTTTTGCCTTTCTGAACAATATCTTCTCCCTGCTGGGATGAACAGGCCCCTGGGAAGGCCAAGGTCAAGATGGAGTTTCAACTCAAGGTGCAGCATTTATGGCAGATTTCCCCGGCCCCCATCGCTCTGACACATGAGTCAGGTGCAGGGACTCTAATGCAAGGAGTTGCTCCATCCCAGTCTGCCCCAAAAGGCAGTCATCTGCAGAATGAGATCTTGAAATCAGCCACGCAAATCCATCACCATTTTAATTACTGAAGCAAACAGAGCTCTTACGGCCATCTGCAAGATTCAACCAATCAGGATCAACACGGCTCCCTCATGGTTCTGGACGAGAACCTCAGACTCTTCCCTAAAGGGCCACTTGGGCTGGGAATTTCCACCTACAGGTTGAAGACCTCCGCAGCTGGGGCCTGTGGCTGAGGCCCACTTTCTCCCGTATCTAAGCCTCGTTTGTACTTTTCTGAGCACTGTTAATTTCCTTCTGCACTTCATCTCCACTGTTCTTACTTTCTCCCCACTGACTCAAGGCATTACTGATGACTGAAATTTTCCTTAATAAACACTGTCAGTCTCAGACTTCAACCCCACAGCAATGTTATGTGGAGATGCATGTGGGACAAGGGTGGGTGTGCGATTCTGGTGATTCAAATCCCCGGAGTCTTCAGAGCACACACTAAATTGTGAGTGTTTTTAAGGCAGGACTCTGTCCAAGTTCTGTTTCTCTGACAGAAAACTATGCAAATGGGATGATTATGCTAACAAAACATTCTCCTGAGTAACCCAAGTTAACTGATTTTCAAAACCAAACCAAGCCCATTGCCATAAGTCAATTTGACTCATAGCAACCCAAAGCAACCCTAAAGAAGAGTAGGACTGCCCCATAGGGCTTACCAAAAAATCAAACTCACTGCCATCGAGTTGATTCCAACTCATAGTAAGCCCCATTGGGTTTCTAAGGCCATAAATCTTTATGGAAGCAGACCACCTCATCTTTCTTCCATGGAGTAGCTGATGGGTTTGAACTGCCAACCTTCTGGTTAGCAGCCGAATGCCTTAATCACTACACAACCAGAGCTTAACTGATTTTCAGGAAGGGTGAAAAAATCCCATTGGCTACAAATCACCAATGAAACACAAGCCGATATTAGCCATAATTTTACTTGATTTCCTTGATGAGTTTGTCCATCTCCCAATTCACCATGAATTCACTGTGACAGAATGGTGAGAGAATTTAAGTGACAATAGAATGGGTTGTTTGTAAAAAAAAAAAAATCCTTTGGAGAAGTGTACACAGACTGAGGCAAGAAATATCAAGGTTTGGACATTAATCTACCACTGCTAATCAGAATTACTATAGATGATAGCATAAAAATGAGTTGCTAATTATATGACTAGGCTGACCATTCCCAAAAGAGATAGGGTTTTGGAGGCAGACATCTAAGAAGATATGGAGGGCAATGATGTCACAGGTAAGAGCCTGGATTTTGGGGTCAGACTGGTCTGGATTCTAACCCCTGCCCTTCCACTTTCAGCTGAATGATCTTGAACATGTTAATCCATCTCTTGCTGAGCCTAATCCCCTTTATCTGTAAAATGTGGGCCATAAAAGTAGGTACATCATACAGTTGGTGGCAGGATTAAGTGATATAATGAAAAGAAGGCATTTGGCCCAGTAGTTGGCATGCAGCAGCTGGCATTTACTGAGAGGTTATCTTTGTCATCATCGTCGTCATCATTATCATCCCCCAGATCATCATGTTCACCAACATCATCAGAACTGATAGTTGTCCACAGCAAGTGGGAGGGTATGAAGACCAAACTAGTTACAACAAGACCTTGGGAAATATCTACCAAGACTGATGGGCCCAAATCCCATGTGGGACCATGGAAGCATCAGCCCATAATGGCAAACACTCTTCTACCACTTCCTGCATAATAGGCACCGTTCTGAGCACCTTACCACATTAACTCATTTAATCCTCAAAAGGAGGCCCTAGGAGCTAGGTCCAAAAAAAGAAAAGAAAAACATGCTGCCATTGAATCTATTCCAACTTGTAACAACACTATAGGACAGAGTACAACTGCCCTATGGGGTTTCCAAGGCTGTAATCTTTATGGAAGCAGACTTCCACATCTTTCTCCCACAAAGCAGCTGGTGGGTTCTAGCCACCAACCTTCTAGTTAGTAGCCAAACACTTAACTACTACACCACCAGGGATCTAGGAGCTAGGTAGTATTGAAAAACTAGTAGCTGTCAAGTCAATGCTGACTCATGGTGGCCCCATGTGTATCAGAGCAGAACTGTGCTTTATAGAGTTTTCAATGGCTGGTTTTTCAAGTAGATCACCAGGCCTTTCTTTCAAGGTGCCCCTGTGTGGCTTGAACCACCAACCTCTCAACCGCTAATGTGTTGGTTAGCAGCCAAGTATTAACTGTTTGCACCAAGCAGAGACTCCAGTAACTATTGTGATCCCATATACATGAGTCAGAATTGACTTGATGGCAGAGGGTTTGTTTTACACACACACACACAAACACATACATGTAAAGTGCTGGCCAATAAGACATAGGCCACATGGGACTTCTGGAAAGTTTCCTTAAAGTGAGAGGGACACTCTTCATGTCTTCCTCCTTCCTGCAATGTATTTGTCCACACAATGGAGATATCACTCTTGGAATCATGGACCAAAGTTATGGAAGGCTCCTGGATTTCTGACAAACTGTGAACTACCATACTAGTGCTAAACTATCTTCCTTCAAATTTACTGTACTTGAGAGGAAAATATAGTTCTATCTTATCTAAACCACTGTTGTTTCTGGTATTATATTCAAAGTGATTCTAAATAATCAATAATCAACATGGTCAAATAACTGACGTCAAGGAAAATTTTCACCCTATATTATAGGACTTGTAATTTACATCAAAATAGAACCCAATGTCACTGCTGACTGTTGACACTGGATATGCAAGGCACAAAAGTGTGTAAGTACTACATCAGGGCATTAAATAGTTAGTTTTAAATGAAAGAAAATTTCCCTTCTGACTTCCTAATTCAAAACACATACTTAATGAGTACTTCAATGTACCAGAATGGTTGGCTCACCTATACGTTCATTCAAGAACTCACTCACTCATTCCTTTGATGAGGCTCAGCCAGCAGAGTGGGAAAAGCATAAAATCAGAAAAAACCTAGCATGCCAACCCCAGCACTTGCATTACTAGCATATTTCCTGATGTTTACCATCATCACTTAGCCTTATTGACCACAGTTATAAGAGAGTGGTGACTCCACCTGCCTCCCAAGGCTATGATGGGGAATAAATGACATTGCTCATGGAAACCATCCAGCACAGGGCTCAGCACATAATAAGCATTCCATCAAATGTACCCTCTTTCTTTCAAATATGTACCTGAAATGAATCCTACATGATAAAATGCTTCACATTGTACCTGGCACACAGAAAGTGCTCAATAAACTTAATATACCTTTACTGCCATTAATAACAATAATTTCATAGCAACTCACAGCAACCCTATAGGACAGAGTAGAACTGCCCCATAGGGTTTCCTTGGCTATAATCTTTACTGAAGCAGAACACCAGGTCTTTTCTCACATAGAGTCACTAGCAGGTCACTATGAGTTGGAATCAATTTGACAGCACACAACAACAACTAGAGTAGTAGGAGCATTCACACTAGTGGTCATTGTAATTGCTGTTATTAGTTGCCATCAAGTTGGCTCCCACTCATAGGGACCTCATGTATAACAGAATGAAACACTGCCCAGTCCTGTCCCATCTTCATGATCATTGGTATGTTTGAGTCCATTGTTGCAGCTATTGCATCAATAGTTGGAGGGTTTCCCTCATTTTCATTACCCTCTACCAACCACAATGTCCTTATCTAGTAATTAGTCTTTCCTGATGATATGTCCAAAGGAAACAAGCCGAAGTCTCGCTACCCTTGCTTCTAAGGAGTCGTAGTGATAATGGTAGTAAAATCATCAAAAGCTAAACCAAGAGGGGGAAGGTTCACAAGTGTGCCCAGGGAATGCCTGTGTGATCAAGTCTTCACTGAGCAGCACTGGGTAAGGGAGTTTCTAGGAGGTGTATGGAGACTTTCTCCTTCTTGCGGTGTCTTCATGCATGGTTTCAGTGACCAAAAGAGCTATTTCCTTGCTCAACAATGATATCTTACAAGAACATCTCTCTAAACCCAGGTGTTTCAATTGTCCAATGAATTTCTCTCCATTTTTTAAAACACATTTTAAAGAGAAGTAGGAGAGGAATGGGATGAACTAGTACCCTAGACTTTGTTCTTGTGTCAACACCTCTATACTGCATGTTAGGAGGGGAGACACCCTTTCAAATACATCCAAAGGCAGTCACTAGATCATTCAATACAACACATGTGTACTCAAACAAACTCAGCAAGCCAGTGAAGGCACAAGTAAGCCTTTCAAGAAACCACAGCCAAACCTCAAAGTCACTGACCTACAACCTGTTCTAGAGCTCAAAAGAGCCCTTATGTCAGATGTGTGGGCTTTCTGCTGGTGGGAAATAATAGAGTGAGTATTTCTAAGACATAGGCTTAAAGTCCAACAAATATTGAATTCTGTTACCATGGAATCCTATTCTGTCATTATTACTGATGATGATAATGATGATAATGTTACTGGCATGGAAACTATTCACTACTTATTGCTGAGTGCAGAAAAATAACAGGTTATACAAATAGCATACAGTGGCAGAAGTTGGAAGAGTGGGGGGGAGAGGGAAGCACGCTGAGTAGGAAAAGGGATATGGAGCCTTATGGAGAGCTGAGAATACTCTCTATTTTGATCTAGGTGGTGGCTACACAGGTATGTGTTCTTTGTTGTTGTTGTTGTTATTTGCCATCGAGTTGGACCTGACTCATAGCAACCCTTCCTTGGGTTTCCGAGGCAGTATCACTATGGAAGTAGATTGTCCAACCTTCCTTCTGAGGAGTGGCTGGCGGATTTGAACCACCAGCCTTCTGCTTAGTAGCCAAGTGCTTTAGGCACTACGCTAGTGTATATACGTAAAAATGCATTGAATTGTCCACTTGAAATGTGTACATTCACAATATGTATATTAGGCCCAATACAAATGAAAATATAAAATAGCATACACTATAAAACTCATTTTTTTAAATAAGGTATGGGAATATATCTGGAAGACTGTACACTAAAATGCTAACAGCAGTCGGCTCTGGATAGTGAAATTAGATTGTTTTTTTCCTTCAAACTTGTGAGCATTTTCTACATTGGGTGGGCAGTGAATGTACATTATTCAAACATTTAAAGTTACAATCCACCACCACAAGGTATTATCAGAGCTAGGTAATACCTTAAGCCACTCTTTTCTTTTCCCCCTCAAAACTTTCCCGAGTCACATACTCAGGCCATCAAAGGCAGGACCCTATAGGCGCTCAAAAAAACCCTCTGTGGTAGGGGTGTAGCAGGCATGGGGTGGAGAGGTGAATATGGGCCCTTCTTAGATTATCTTACTTCTGTGGAGCTGGGATGGGGCTGCGTCATCTGGTACATCTGCCTTCAAGTGTCCAGAC
>NW_006921933.1:2436794-2441126 GCF_000298275.1 Orycteropus afer afer
CAGAGAAAACAAAAATCCTCACAACTGGACCAATAAGCAACATCATGATAAATGGAGAAAAGACTGAAGTTGTCAAGGATTTCATTTTGTTTGGCTCCACAAACAAAGCCCATGGAAGCATCAGTCAAGAAATCAATGTATTGTACTGCAATACATTGCAGTATTACAATACAATGCAATACAATTGCAATACAATGTGCTGCAGAAGACCACTTTAAAGTGTTAAAGAGCAAAGATGTCACTTTGAAGGCTAAGATGCGCCTGACCCAAGTCATGGTATTTTCAATCTCCTCATATTCATGTGAAAGCTGCACAATGAATAATGAAGACCAAAGAAGAACTGAAGCATTTGAATTATATAGTGTTGGTGAAGAATACTGAATATACCATGGACTGCTAGAAGAACAAACAAATATGTCTTAGATGAAGCACAGTCCAAAGCAAGGACAGCAAAAACTTCAGCTCTTGTACTTTGGTTATGTTGTCAGGAGGATGTAGCCCCTGGAGAAGGACATCACGCTTGGTAAAGTAGAGGGTTAGGGAAAAAGAGGAAGATCCTCAACACAATGGATTGGCACAGTGGCTTCAACAATGGGCCTAGGCACAATTATGAGGACAGTGCAGGACTGGGCAGTTTCGTTCTGTTGACATAGGGTCACTATGAGTTGGAATTGACTCAACAGCACCTAACAACAAGACAATACAGGTCAGCTGGAAGGTGACATGAGGAAAGGCACCTCCTGTGCACAAGGACTACTGTCTCTTGCCCAGACATGAGTGTTCAGGAGGTTTGAACCCAACACTCCCAGCATATCTGACTTGAAGTTCATGCTTGCTTCTTACCGGGTGACCAGAAACAAAGACTCAACCACTCTGAATTTCTGCCTCTACATCTATGAAATGAGGAGACTATCACCTGCTGAGGGACAGTGGAGTTTGGTGGTAGAATTGTCACTTTCCATGCAGGAGAGCCAGGTTCCCAGCCAATACACCTCATGAGCAGTTCACCACTCATCTGTCAAAAAAGGCTGTATGTTGCTATGATGTGAAATATGTTTCAGCAGAGCTTCTAGACTAAGACAAACTAGAAGGAAAGACCTAGGAATCTACTTCCAAAAATCAACCAGTGAAAACTCTGTGAATCACAATGGTCCAATACAGTGTAGTAAATTACACAGTATGGCTTTTCCAGCCATAGTCTTTGTAACTTCCTTGGATTACTGGGTGGGACCATGTAAATACATGTCAACTTGGCTAGGCAGCTGATAACACTTATTTCCTATAATGAGACTGGCAATTAACTCTGGTGGAATTTGCCACAAGAAACTGAGAAGCTACTTTTAAAGTTCTGATTGTTAAATTCATCCACCTGGTGTATTTCTCTTGGAGCAGCATGAAGTAATCTTCTGGGAAGTTCACTCTTTCTCAGGTGTGTAGAACTCTGATGTTGGGATTGTAAGTTTCGTCACTCTGCCAGGCTTAAAATGAGACCTCCTAGAGGCAGAGGGGGAATCTCACTGCCAGCTGAGAGAGTGCCCAGCTGAGAGACACACCCAGCTGAGAGAGCCTGCTAGCTAAGAGAGACTGCTAGCTGAAAGAGACACCTGGCTGAGAGACAGCAGCAATAGAACCAAGAGGCAGAGGACAGAGCAGTGGGCTTACCTGGCCCACAGAGGCAGAGGCCATGCTGAGAGGCCAATGGTTAGAGAGGCGTGTCTAAGGACACAGTGGAGGGGAGACGGCCCTGATTGAAGAACTGTATCCTGAGCACATTCCTGAACTTGAGTTATAACCTGTTGCTTCTCTAATAAACCCCATAATCTGTGAGTTCTATGTGGCCACTGCAGCAAATTATTGAACCCAGCACAGAGGTGATGGGTGCCATGGGAGGAACAGTTGGTGACAAGCTTAGAAAGAGGGCTGGCTGGAGGGTGGCAACATGTCTGACCTCGTAAGGACAGGGCTTGGGCTGCTGATGGTGATTCTGTCTTTCTCTTGTGTAGTTAGAGGAGGTCAAAAGACGCTGCCTTCCTGCCCATTTAGCATCAAATCTGCAGCTGATCATGGAGATGGCACAGGACCAGGCAGCATTTCATTCCATTGTACATGAAGTTACCATGAGTCAGGGGCTGACTTAACAGCAGCTAACAACAACATCACCTGCTCAGTTTAACCAGTAGGGTGGTTATCATGATTAAACAAGGGGATCTAGAGAAAGGTGTTCTATACACTCCAAAGATATAATGCCCTATTGGATTTTGTACCCTTCCTTTTAGCAGAACCCCTAGGACCCTTAATACTCATAAATATCAGTTGACAAAAGACAAATGTAAGGAATTATTTTTATTATTATTTCTATGATGGGAAGAATCCCATCAGGACCAAGGAAACTGCACGATTTCTTTGCATGAGCGTCAACTGTGGGCAGCAAATAACCTTTGAAGGCAGCTTAAATTCCAGTCAAGAGCAGAGTGAAAGACCAGCGTATGTTCAGACACATTATGCTACAGGTCAGATCCCATTTATAATGAAATTATTTCCCAGCCACAGCTTCTGCCTGGCTTTTTCAAGTAATATATCTGATATAATAAAATTCCAGTTTGGAAGAAAGGAAGGAAAAGAATGGAGGAAGAAAGGTAGGAAATGACTTATAGCTCATAAATTCCTTAGATCTTATTGAAAGGTGGTTTGACTTACTACCTTGAAAAGATCACAATCTATATTTTGAAATTCAGAAGGTCTATGGGATAAAAATGGATAGGAGGTAACTTTGGGGAAAGAAATAGATGAGAATGTTATTCGGACAAAAAAGAAATGATGTCTGTGTTTTAATTCAGCAGTTTTTCAACTCAAGTATTTGAGTTGGGACTCCATGAGGTTTGTCATCTCTTTTACATTTGTTCACTACACTTACTACACTCAGGACTTCATGCTGGGCACAGTGGGAGATTCAGAGATGAACTGGCCTGCTCCTGATCTGGAGTAACTAACTCCAGGCTGGAGGCAAAGCTCATATGTAAGTAATTCTGATATAAGGCAACAAGGGAAGTGTAAGTCTTAGGGAGGTGTGCCTGGTACTAAAGGACCATGAAGTAGAAGACAGCTTTCAGTTGTGGGGAAAGGCAGTCACAACCAGAAAAGGACAAGAGTTCCAGCAAAGGGCACAGACTGAGTGAAGGCCTCATGCATGCAAGCACGGGCTTTGGACTGAGAATGCAGACTGGTTTCCATTCACTTGGAGCCCAGGACCCAGGACAGGGAGAAATATAAAATAAATCTGCAAAGGTGAGTCTACATAAAAGAAATAAAAGTTTTCTATGACACAGTTTGGGCAAGAGCCATTGGGCAACTAAGGAGGTCTTGGAGGCAAGCAGGGTCATGGTCATCAAAGTTTTGTTCCAGGCACTCCATCAAGCAGTCATGGATGGGATGGAAAGGTGGAAAACATGACTGGTAAGGAGTACCTGCAATAATGCAGAAGGAAGTTGCTGTTAGTTCTTTGTGAACAAGAGTCAGGTCAATTTCAACTCATAGCGATGCCATGTGTCAGACAAACTTGCCCCATAGGGTTTTCTTGGCTGTAATCTTTACAGAAGTAGGTCACCAACTCTTTCACCCATAAGGCTGCTGGGTGGATTTGAACCACCAGCCTTTCCATTAGCAGCTGAGCATTGAATCATCACACCATCCAGGCTGCTTAGTGTATAGTTTAAGGGTAGTGTATTGGGGAAACAACTGGGTAGAGACAGCAAGAATGGGGACACATGAACCAACGTGATTGAATTATGTGTGTAGAAACTGACAAGTGGGTGTATGTTCTGTTGCATATATTTTCACCAAAATTAAAAATTTTGTAAAAAAAGAGTAGCTTGTACAACTCAGCCACAGAGGAAAGAAGTCCCAGTGCACGCCACAACATGGATGAAACCTGAAAACTCTATGCTGACTGAAGTAACGAACACAAAAGGACAAGCACTAGATGATCTCACTTCCATGAAATAAGCAAGTACACCAACCAAAACCAAACCCGCTGTCATCGAGTCAATTCCAATTCAGAGTGACCCTACAGAACGAGTAAAACTGCCCCATAGGGTTTCCAAGGTTGCAAATCTTTAGGGAAGCAGAATGTCTCATCTTTCTCCTGTGGAGCAGCTGGTGCATTCAAACTGTTGACCTTTTGGTTAAAGACAAATGCTTTAACCACTGCACCACCAGAACTCTTGAAGTAAATACATAAACCAAACCAAACCCACTGCCTTTAAGTCCATTCTGACTCATAACCACCATAAAGGACAGAATAGAACTGCCTCATAGGGTTTCCAAAGTTGTAAA
>NW_006921933.1:2441566-2443750 GCF_000298275.1 Orycteropus afer afer
GAGGGGTTGCTATGAGCTGGGTCCGACTCAACAGCACATAACAACAACAACGAGAATGGAGAATGGGTGTACGACTTGGAGACTGTAATCAGTGTTACTGAGTTGTGCATGTAGAAGCTGTTGAGATGGTATATGTTTTGTTACATATATTTTTATCACAAGAAATTTTTTTTTTAATAAAGTAGCTTACCAGCCACTCCTCAGAAGGAAGATGGGGCAATCTACTTCCGTAGTGATACTGCCTCGGAAACCCAAGGAGGGGTCACTATGAATTGGGTCCGACTCGACGGCACATAACAACAACAACAACAACAAGCTTATTTAAAACTCTAACAAATGAGAGAAGTGGGGTGGTTAGTAGACAGCTCTGGAGACCAGAGAGAAGCACCAATTGGGAGGGGCAGACAATACAGGCAAGAGACTGAATGGGGTGACAATCAGAAGAGTACAAAATCAGAAAGGTAATAATAAGGGGAGATCAGAAGAGACCTTGGACATAGAAGAAGCCCCGGGAGTGACTGAGCAGCCTGCAAATGCATCGAAAAGGCCGGCAAAGCCAGACTGTGGGGAGAAAAGAAAAGCTACAGATTGACCCTGGCAGCATTTCCCAGGCTGGAGCAAATTAAAAACCCAACTGGAACTGGCTAGAAACAGGGGAGCCCCCATCCCTGCTTCCTCCAATATTGCTTAAGCCATGGGTTCTGCAGAGGGCATGGCAAGCAGGTCTGTCAATCGGCGCCCATCAGTATAAATTTTCAATGGCATCATGTTGACAGCTGGCAGCTGACACATCAGCTGGCTCTGCAGCACATCTCTGAGCCCCGGGGAAGGGTTTTCCCCAAGCCCAGCAAGGGTAACAACAGCCACCGCCTCAGCGTCACAGCAATCTGCAGAGGACGGGGGACTTAACACACGTCCACACATCATCTCATTGTTATCTTCTTTGTAAATGTCTGACTAAAAAAGCCAAACCCACTGCTGTCAAGTGGATTCCAACTCACAGCAACCCTATAGGACAGAGAAAACTGCCCCCTAGGATTTCCAAGGCTGTAAATCATTACAGATGCAAACTACAACATCTTTCTCCTACAGAGCAGCTGGTGGGTTCAAGCCCCTGACCTTTCAGTTACCAGTCAGGCACTTTCACCCCTGCACCACCAGGGCTCCTTAAATGAAAGACACAAGGCAGGTACTGTTATGCTGAACAGGCTTTATAGGACCCTCCAGAGAAAACAAGGTCTTGGAGAAGGCAGGAAATTTGACCAAGAGGACGTAATTACTTAGAGGTGAGGCTCAATGCAGCCTGAGCCAGGAAGCCAGCCAGGACACCAGGCACACACTAGGGCCACACAGATACTCACTCCCAGCTCCTTCAGGGCCACTATCAGTCTGGAGGGAGGTAGGGAATGAGGCACGTCAGCAGAGGAGGAGGGCTGGCTTCAGAGAGAATGAATGGAACGGCAAACTGAACTCGCCTTCCTTCTTTCTCCTTTTCTCCCTTCTCTCCCTTCTTTTCTCCCTTCCTCCTCTCCTCTCTATACAGCTAATGATGCATGCAAGGTCTTCCCCTCCTGCTCCCCTTTCTTCTCACCCATCCATCCATCCTTCCTTTATTCAATCCCTCCATCCCTCCCACCCTCCCTTTCACAAGTATCTGTTGCTGTTAGATGCCACCAAGTCAGATCTGACTCATAGTAACCCAATGTACAACAGAATGAAACCTGCCTGGTCCAACACCATTCTCACAATCGTTGTCATGCTTGAGCCCATCATAGCAACTACTATGTCAATCCAGGGCTGGTGGCATAGTGCCTAGGGCACTTGCCTGCTAACCAGAAAACATGGTTCAAACCCACCAGCCACTCCTCGGAAGGAAGGTTGGGCAATCTATTTCCTTAATGATACCTCCTCGGAAACCCAAGGAAAGGTCGCTATGAGTCGGGTCCGACTCGACAGCACATAACAACAACAACAACAACTCTTTTTTGCTGACCCTCTACAAGCATGATACCCTTCTCCAGGGACTGGTTCCTTCTGATGACATGATGAGGTGAGATGAAGTCTGGTTACTCTCACTTGTAAGGAGCATTCCAGCTGCACTTCTTCCAGGACAGATTTGTTCATTCTTCCAGCAATCCATGGTATTTTCAGTATTACTCATCAACAAAATTCAAAGGCATCATT
>NW_006921933.1:2447124-2448719 GCF_000298275.1 Orycteropus afer afer
CCACAGTTTTCAACTACCAGAGATTCTTCATTTCCAACTTTTGCATTCTAATCACCAGTGATAATCAACACATCTTGATTGCATGTTCAGACAATATCAGACTGCAGAAGTTAGTAAAAATTTTCAATTTCCTCATCTTTGGCTTTGGTGGTTGGTGTGTAAACTTGAATAATAGTGGTATTAACTGGTCTTCCTTGTAGGCATATGGATTTTATCCTATCATTGACAGCATTGTACTGCTGGATAGATCTTGAAACATTCTTTACGATGATGAATGCCAAACCATTCAATTTGTTATTTCTGGCATAGTAGATCACACATTTGTCTGATTCAGAATAGCCAAAACCAGTCCATGTCAGCTCACTAATTCCTAGGATATTGATCTTTGAGTTCCATTTCAGTTTTGACAAATTCCAATTTTCCTAGATTCATACTTTGTACATTCCATGTTCTGATCATTAATGGATGTTTGCAGCTGTTTCTTCCCATTTGAGTCATGCCACATCAGGAAATGGAGGTCCCGAAAGCTTTTCTCCATCCACATCATTAAGGTCGGCTCTACTCTGAGGAGGCAGTTCTTCCCCAGTCATATTTTGAGTGCCTTCTGAGCTGAGGGGCTAATCTTCTGGCACTATATTGGACAACTTTTCAGAGCTATTCATAAAATTTTCCAGTAATATATCAGATAGTGTTTCACTGCTATTCACTGGCTAATTCTTTGAGAAGTGGATAGTCCCTTCCTTCTTCTGAGTCTATCTTAGTCTGGAAGCTCTGCTGAAACCTGTCCACCACAGGTTCTGAGTATTTGAAATACTGATAGTACAGCCTCCAGCCTCACAACAACATGCAAGCCACCACAGTATGACAAACTGACAGACGAGTGGTGGACATACATATGAGGTGACTGAAAATAACATGGCTTGAGTTGGGCATTCTGGGGGCGTAGTGCCTAAGGCATTTGACTGCTAACCAAAAGGCTGGTGGTCCAAACTCACCAGCCACTCCTTGGAAAAAAGGTTGGGCAATCTACTTCCATAGTGATACCGCCTCAGAAACCCAAGGAAGGGTCGCTATGAGTCAGATCTGACTCCACAGCAGTGAGTTTTGGGTTTTTTTTTTGGGGGGGGCAGGTGTTGGGGGGTTAGGAACATCTTCATCTTCAAAGTGACATTTTTGCTTCTTAACACTTTATAAAGAGGTCTCTTGCAGCAGATTTGCCCAGTGCAATATGATGTCTGACCTCTTGACTGCTGTTTCCAAGAGTGTTGGTTGGTGATCCAAGTAACATGAAAATCTTTGACAACTTCAGTCATTTCTCCATTTATTGTGATATTGCTTATTGGTCCAGTTGTGATGATTTTCATTTCCTGTTGTGGTGTAACCCATATTGAATGCTATAGTCTTTGATCTTCATCAGTAAGTGCTTCAAGTCATCTTCACTTTCAGCAAGCAAGGTTGTGTCATCCGCATATCACAGGTTCCTAATGAGTCTTCCTCCAATACCAATGCTGCATTCTTCTCATAGTCCAGCTTCTCGGATTATTTGCTCAGCATACAGGTTGAATTATTATGGCAAAATGATATAACCCTGACTT
>NW_006921933.1:2450624-2461414 GCF_000298275.1 Orycteropus afer afer
AAGCAACCAATTTACAGGGGAAATAATGAGAGATCAGGCTAGAAAGATAGGCCAGGCTGAGGTCCAGGCCTTAAATACTGGGTAAAGGGGAGTCATCAACAATTTCTAAGTAAGGACACTTTGTGAAAAGTAATTTTTTCAGCTGCCTAAGTGGATGGATAGCTTATATAGAGGGTAGATCAGCTTAAAGAAGGGCTGATATCCTGAACAAAATTAGGATATTTGTTGCAATTTTAAAAAAAGGAATAAAATAATATAAACTTAAGTGTAGACTAGAAGAGGTGAAATGAAAACAGGGAGACTTCAAAGCAACAATCCACCAAAGGTTTGTGCTCCTTGGGGACCAGGTATCTTTTTCCACTGGCACCATCTTGCCTAATCAGCCAGAGAGGGATGCAGATTCTCAACTAAGCTAGGTTCTCTTCCATGAGGTACTCAAAGCTCCCATTTGATTTTGGTGATGGCAAGCCAGGCAGCGGGTAAGAAACGCCACTCACCCTTGTCATTTTCATTCAAGGACTAGCCAAAGTCCAATTCTAATCTTTAGCCAACGCATTTTATTCAATGTGAAAGTCATTAAATTATTATTTTTAACATAATAAGAGTAGAAATTGTCAATTTTAGAAGCACATATGCGAGTTTCCCTGCACAGGAGAGAACACGAATCCCATTAGTTAAAAATAGCAGTTGTGCTCACTTTCCCCCACATGCTAATTTTAATAAACTTACTCTGAAATTAGCCTGCCACTATGAAGATAGCTGCTCATCAGAAATGTTCCCAGTAAGCACAAAGCTTGCCTCACAAGAGTTCAAGTATTCGCATGAAACTTTGAACAATGCAGAGTTCTAAACGAAACTCTTCCTCTTCTCACTAGACTGGCACAACTCCGCAACTGCCACCGTGCCCAGCACCACCACTCTCCAGCCACCCATCAAAGGGCATCTTGGACTCATTCTATCCCATCTCCCCAGTTCAGTTGGCTATGAAGAACTGCAGGGGGTCTTCCTTTAAAGTATTTCTTATTAAAAAAAAAAACTAACTGCCATCGAGTCGATTCTGACTCCTAGCGATCCATCTTGGGTTTCTGAGGTGGTAAATCTTTACAGAAGTAGATTGCCCAGTCTTCTGCGGAGTAGCTGGGGATTTGCACCACCAACCTTCTGGCTAGCAGTTAAGGTTGCAGGGGGTCTTCCTTTAAAATATTTCTTATATCCATCCCTTTTTTCTATTCCCACTGATGTTATAGTTCCTTAATACTTTATTCATTCATTTAAACATCCAAGCATTCACATATTCTAAATTGATTGATCATTTACTATGAGCAAGGTACAGTTCTAAGTGCCAAGGTTACAAATGAATTCAAGATATGGTCCCTACTCTTAAGGAGTTCAAGGTTCTTTGGAGCCAGGAGGGAAAGGGAGGGATACCAACAAATTAAGGGTAGGTTAGAAAAAGCATGTGATAAGTGGTTTGACTTAAGTGCAATGGGTTGTTGTTATTGTTATGTGCCATCGAGTCGGACCCGACTCATGGCAACCCCTCCTTGGGTTTCCAAGGCGGTATCGCTACGGAAGTAGATTGCCCAACCTTCCTTCTGAGGAGCAGCTGGTGAATTTGAACTGCCAGCCTTCTGGTTAGCAGTCAAGTGCCTTAGGCACTATTCTACTAATGGGTGAAGCTCGAAATGTTTATGGTGACAGAAAATGCTAAATTACTGTAAAAAAATAAAACAGCTGTGATTGAGTCAATTACTCCAACTCATGGTGACCCTATGAGTGTCAGAGTAGAACTATTTCAATGGCTGATTTTTTGGAAGCACCTCTGGGTGGACTCAAACCACCAACCTGTTGGTTAGCAGCCAACTGCATTAATAATTCAAACCACCCAGGGACTCTAGTTACTCTTAGCTCATCCTAACTTGCCTTTCCATGATTCTTGACAAGGTTACTAAATTTGTCTTTATATTCCACAACCTGGTACAGTGCTTTGCACACAAAAGAGGCTCAGTGATTGTTAAGGTCTGTGGAAACAATCTATCCCACATAATTCCATTAACTTGTACTCCAACTAAAAAAGCACTCGGTGCCTCTATGTGACCAGCTACGTTAGGGCACACCCTTCTGTCTTGCCTTTCAAGTCCTCCTGGTCCACCTAGTCCATCTTGGCAATCCAACCTCAAATTCTGCTATACCTTGATTCACTAATCTCTGCTCTGATCTTGGGCTTCTCCTCAAGGGCCAACCACCAGCCCAGTATTCATGCCCATGCTCTCTCATGTTCTCCTATCCTTCTTCAGCAGAAAAGGAGGAACCCCGCATAAGTCCCACTTCTTCCATGGAGCTTTCTTCCACTTTTCCAAGCCTCACCAAATGTCTATTATACACTGTTGCTTTTGCTTAATAATACTGTTTAATGGGAATATTCTGAAATAATTAACTGATGCCAAGTCTTACCTCTATCCTATAATATCTACCCTATTTCTTCCTATATCCCCCTCTCCCATTTTAAGTAGTCAGAAATTATGCGTCTGTGTCTCAAGGAAGAGATAACATAGCAGAACACATCTAACAAAATAATTTACTTTTATTTTGAAAGCCTGACCATTAATGGAATCAGGGCACAGAAAAGTATTTCCAGTGGATCCCTCCCACAAGACACTCCAAAAGACTAGAAAAGATCTCCAGAGGTGAGGAAAAATCAGAATCCTAATGTAATTAAGGAGAGCTTGGAGATTCTAAAGAAGACTCCTGATCAAAAGGGGGGAAATACACAACAGAATTTAAATTCTCATGGGATCCAGAATATCTGGAGCCTCTGGGGCTGGATGAACCCCCAAAGCTACTGCCCTGAGATAAACTTTAACCGTAAAACTGTAAACCAAAAATATCCCCTAAAGCCTTCTATTGTGGTATTAGTGAAGAACACTGACAGAACCACAGACTACTAAAAAAACTAACAAATCTGTCCTGGAAGAAGTGCCGCCAGAATGCACCTTGGAGGTGAGAATGGCCAGATTTCATCTCACCTACTTTGGTCATGTTGTCAGAAGAGACCGTTCTCTGGAGAAGGATATCGTGCTTGGTAAAGCAGAGGGTCAACGAAAAAAGGGGAAGGCCCTCAACAAGACAGACTGACACAGTGGCTGCAACGATGGGCTCAGGTATAGCAAGGATTGTGGGCAGTGTTTCATTCTGTTGTACATAAGGTCACTATGAGCCGGAGCTGACTTAATGGCACCTAACAATAACAAAGCCTTCTTTACATCAAACAATAATCTAGCTGAACAAGTGAAGAATGTCTGCCACGCGCATTGTGCTCTTTTAAAGAACTTCCTACGTGGGATCAATGACCACAGCAACTCGAAAGGCTATGTAGAAAGCTTAGGGGTAGTGGGTTTATGTCAATAGGGAAGAGCAAAGCAGAAAAGGGGGGGAGAATGGCTGCACCTATGAAGAATGTAATCACTATCACTGTATTGTGAGGGCAGAAATTGTTGAATTGGGGTATGCTTTTCTGTGGCGTATATTTTCAACAGCAAGAGTTTTTAAAAAAGAAAAAGGACTGCTTGGTTACCAATGAGTCTAAGAAGGAACTCGGCCTCATCGGCCTGGGATGGGGATTGGCATGTGTAGATGGGTGGGGGGATGTGGAGGCAGGAGGGAGAGGCTAATTCTGCTGGAAACCTGATCATTTTAGACCAAAGGGGGTGAAGTCCTCTGTAGGCTTAAACCTCACCCCCTTTTTTGTTGGGGGGGGGGATTAGGTAGAATGAAATACAATTTTAAAATACAGAAAAATTCATCCTTTTTAGGAATGCACTTCTATAAAATGTTAACAGATGTCTATAGTCATAAAACTGGAGCTACAATCAAGATATGGAGTATGCCCCTCACTCCAAAGCATTCCATAGAGCTCCCCTGCAGTTCATCTCCCTCCCCACCACCAGTGCTTAGCTACCTAGTGCTACCGTGGCACATGTGGGTGGCTTTACAGAAGAGAAATGGGTTTCCTCACAGTTCAAGAGGCTGTGAGTCTGAATTCAGGAAGTATCTCCAGAGAAGAGTCCTTCTTGTGTATGGAATCATGTTGTATGTAGCCTTCAGAGTCTCTCACTTCTTTCACATACCAAATGCTTTTAAGATTCATCCATATTGTTGCACCTATCTGTAGTCTGGGAGCTCTGGTGGTATAGTGCCTAAGGCATTTGACTGATAACTAGAGGGCTGGCGGTTCAAACCCACCATCCACCAGCCACTCCTCGGAAGGAAGGCTGGGCAATCTACTTCCATAGTGACACCACCTCGGACACCCAAGTAGGGTCCCTACGAGTTGGATTTACTCGATAGCAATGAGTTTGTAGTTGTTTTTTTTTAATCCATAGTCTATTCCTTTTTTATGCTGAGCAGTATTCTATTACATGGACATACACATCTGGACATCGCATTCCTTCCAATCTTAAGTGATCATGAATAAATCTGCAATAAACACTCACACAGAGGTTTTGGCATGGACACGTGCCTTCTTTATTCTTGGGTAAGTACCTAGGAGGAAGACTGCTGCATTGTTGGGTTTAAGTTTATGTCTAACTTTATAGGAAACTGAAACTGTTTCAACAGTAGTTGTACCATTTTATATTCCCTGCGCCACGGATGAGCCTTCTGGTCACGCTGCGCCCTCCTGAGCAGGCTCTGTCAGGCTTTTGTTGGTTTCTCCCTGTTTTGCCGCTCCACTAGCTGTGCTGCAGTGTCTCACTGTGATTTTTGTTTCCATTTCCCTACTGGCTGAAGATACTGAGCTTCCTCTCCTGCACTTATTTGCTACCCAAATATCTTCTCTAGTACACTATTTCCCAGTTTGCCCATTTAAAAAAAAATCTGGTGTATCATTCTCTTCTTATTGAGTATGATACTTCTTTATATGTTCTGGAGACAAGCCCTTTGTCAAACATGAGCTTTTCAGATATTTCCTCTTCATATGTAGCCTATTTTATTAATAGAGGCTTTCAGACAGCAGAGTTTTTAGTTTTGATAAAATCCAATGGGGCAATCTACTTCTGTACTGATACTGCCTCAGAAGCCCAAGGAGGGGTCGCTATGAGTCAGGTCTGACTCAACGGCACAAAACAACAACAACAAATGATCTATTTTTCCTTTTACAGCTTGTGTGTTTTGTGTCCCATATACCCTTCTTCCTTTTTAATAGAACTCTCCCAGGCTCAAGTTGGGCACAGGGGTACCCAAGGAGAGACCACATTTCCCACGCTCTCTTGCAGCTAGGCTTGGCCAAGTCCAATGAGATGTGAGCAGAAGTTGTATGTACAGCTTCCCAAATCCATTGCTATCAAGTAGATTCCAACTCATAGTGACCCTAAAGGACAGGAGAGAGTAGAAATTCCCTATAGGGTTTCCAAGGCTGTAAGTCTTTACAGAAGCAGACAACCTCATCTTTCTCTAACAGAGGGGCTGATGGGTTCAAACAGCCAACCTTCTGGCTAGCAGCTCAATGTTTTAACCACAGCACCACCACGATTCCTTGTACACTTCCCAGTCCTCCATAATTTAAAGAAGAGTCACTTGCCCTGACTCCCCATCCTTACCACTGAACCCCTGCTCCTCTCTCTCCTTATTCCCATGAGCTGGAACATGCCCATGGTCACAACCCAGCTGAGGACCACACCCTACGCCAAGCAGAGAGCTAAACACATTCTAGCATTATGGCATTCGATCCTCAGAGTTATAGAAACACTAAGGTGCTGTTGTTGTTAGATGCTGTTGAATTGATTTTGTTGACTCACAGTGACAGAGCAGCAGTGCACCATAGGGTTTCCTAGGCTGTAATCTTTACAGGAGCAGGTCGCCAGGTCTTTTCTCCTGGGTGAGAGTCTCTGGGTGGGTTCAAACAGCAAAGTTTTCCATTAGCAGTTGATCACTTAACCATCGCTCCACTAGGGCTCCTTACCAATGTGGTAAGTACTTTTATTATCCTATTTAAAGAGGAGAAAAATGAGGCCCAGAGAAGTTGCACAGTGTAGCAGCTCAACATCCATTCCCTTCCTTTTGGCAGGCAGCCCCCAAATTTTACCGAGGGGTCTATCCCACCCTATCACTCAGTCCATATGGCAGGGCTCTGTGCCAACTCCAGGCCTAAAACAGTCAGGTCTCTGCTCTCCGGAGCGTTTTCTTCCGGGATAGGAGGTGCTCTAAGTGGGTTTAAATGGAGTGACTCTTGGGGCTCTCCTGGGATCTGCTGGGTAAATGTTTCTGTCTTCTCCTCTGGGCTTGAACCTGAGAGGATGGGAGGCTTAGAACACAGCCAAGCAGGAAGCAGACCCAGATATGGAGAAAACCATCCATTTGAAGGCTGAATCCAGCTGTGCCTGAAGCCAGCCCTATCTGGAATCAGTAGGCACAGAAGCCCATAAATTCCTTCTGAGCTTAACCAGTTTGGGTTGAGTATTGGTCATCCACATCAAGAAAGAAAAACAACCTGCACTCCCACCTGGGTCTCTTAGTGTCTCCAGAGTCTAAGTCTAAGAAACTGTGGTCCTAATCTGTGCCCTTAACAAGTCAGACTATGCGCCTACTCAATTTCTCTCTTCCAAAACCCAGTGAATCTACTTTGTGCAGAAGTTTGTCTTCTGCCCGGGTTGTCTACTAGCTGCCTCATGACCACTGCACACAACATGCTAGATGAATACAAGATTGATTGCTATCTAATTAATTAATCAAAATTCAAAGAGTGCAATTAAATTAGGCACAGCTTATCACAGAGGCAATAGGCTAAGAGATGACTGGGATTTTTATCATGGAAATAAAAAGTTATTGATTACCTGCATGGCTCCACTTCAAGGTTCCCCTGATGCTGAATGCTCGCCTGAGGGGTAGTGAGGATAACATCTCCCCCTCCCCAGACATGTAATTTCCAAAACCGAGCACTCGCCATGCTTCTTTCCCACGCATGGCTGTGCTTACTCCAGGGCCAAGAGGAAGATGGAACTTCAGCTTGTTATACTAAAAATATGAAAATAAAACTGAGCTCTGTAGGATCGTTTTAAATGAAAAGTGCTTCCTCAAGGCAAGACAAGGGAGCAAGCTGATTGAGAGAGCACAGGGCTCTGGGTGGGAAGGGTGGCAGAGCAATGCTAGGTGGGGGCTTCTGTAGAAACCGACGCAAGCCTGTCGAAAAGCCCTCTCGGCCAAGGCCAGATGGATGCCCTGTGATGTCCTCCCCAGTCCCTTCCACTGTTGCTGTCAGGTGCCATCAGTTCAGCCCTGACTCATAGCAACCCTGTGTACAACAGAACAAAACACTGCCCAGTCCTGTGCCAGCCTCACAACCCTTGCTATATCTGAGCCCATCATTGCAGCCACTGTGTCAACCACTCATTGAGGGCCTTCCCCTTTTTCATTGACCCTCCACTTTACCAAGCATGATATTCTCCTCCAGGGAATGGTCCCTTCTGACAACATGACCAAAGTAGGTCAGACAAAGTCTGACCATTCTCACCTCCAAGGAGCATTCGGCTGCACTTCCTCCAGGACAGATCTGTTAGTTCCCCTGGCAGTCCATGGTACTTTCAGTATCCTTCACCAACATCACAACTTAAAAGCCTCAAATCTTCTTCAGTCTTCCTTATTCATTGTTTCATCCCCAATTCTTTCCATTGGGGTCCAAAATCACTCCATAATACCGCTAGCCACTGATCACACTCTTGCTTGAAACTCACTTGGCTGGATACCAGTTGATTTCCCCATGGAACACCATGGAACCCCTGCCAGCCAAACATGCACAGACAGGGGAATTATCTGAAATCGGCTTAGCTTGTAGGAAGGGTAGATTAGAAGGCTACACTCCCAGTCACTCTCAGTCAGTAGGTTTGGTAAGGGGCCCGGGAACATGCATTTTCACAGGCACTCAAAGTGATGACTGGGATGCAAGTGATGCACACGCCACACTCTAAGGAACACTGGGGACTAGAAACTGGGTAAAACACAGTCCCCTTCCTTAAGGAGCCTGCTGTCTAGTAGAAGACATGGACAGATGAATTGGTGATTAAAATACAGTTTGGCCTACTGACTCTGGGCAGAGCTATGGAGTCAGCCCAGGGTCCAGATCCTGCCTAGCTCCCCAACTTACCAACTGTGAGGCTCTGAGCAAGGCTGTTACTCTGAGTCACAACTTCCTTATCTACAAAGTAAGAGGGGCAAACAGTTAACGTGCTCCGCTACTAACCAAAAGTTCAGAGGTTTGAGTCCACCCAGACACACATGGGGTCACCGTGAGTCAGAATCTCTGCAACAGAAACTGAAGAACTGCTTATACCACTGTGAGAATAAATGAGACCTGTAAAATGCGTAACAGTGAGGAAGCACCCAAGATAGCCATTAATTACTATTAAGGTAGAGTTCCTGGGTGGTACAGTTAGTGCACTTGGCTGCTAACTGAAAGGTTGGAGGTTCAAGTCCACCCTGAGGTGGCTTGGATGAAAGGCCTAGCAATCTACTTATGAAAAAATCACCCATTGGAAACACTATGAAGGACAGTTCCACTCTGATACAGATGGGGTCACCATGAGTCAGAGTTGGCTCGACAGCAACTGTTACTATTATTATTATTATTATTATTATTACTATTAAAGGCAGGAAGCAAGTTGTATTCATTTTCCTATTCCCCAGCCCCCAGCTGTAAGCTGTCTATGTTGCTGTTGTTGTTATGTGCCGTCAAGTCAGCCCCAACTCATAGTGACCCCTCCTTGGGTTTCCGAGGCAGTATCACTACGGAAGTAGGATTGCCCAACCTTCCTTCCGAGGAGTGGCTGGTGGGTTTGAACCGCCAGCCTTCTGGTTAGCAGTCAAGTGCTTTAGCCACTATGCTAGAAGCTGTCTATAGCTGGTGTTCACTAGATGCTTAAGAAAATCAAGAAAGCATTACTTTGGAGCAGGGCTTTGCACTAGTTCTTCCTGGTTCAGTCATGGCCCAAGAAACAAAAACAGAATGGATTCATATTTATAAAATGTGGGTAAACCAGAATAATCACTCAAATGGGAAAATGTATAGGTTGACACCCTGTTAGAAACTTAAGTTCCCTCTTCAAAAAAAAGGGCAGCATTTGTGTTGCACAGCAACCAAATCTCTTGACCAACAGAGTAGGAAGCAATGGTGCCCTGCTCAAAGATGGTGGGTGACTGTGCCATTTTAAATATGTGTTGATGTCCACAGTCCTGGCAATAATCCAATCTACTGCACCAGGCTCCTGAAAGAGCTCATTATGCCTCTTCCCAGTCTTCCATTCCAGGGTGTTGACCCATAATTTTTCCCATTCCAGTTCTCCTTCCACTTGCCCAAATTTTAAGAATCTGGGTCTGTTCCAATTTCACTTCACTGGTGATGACTGAAAAGGTTTGAATTGATTTGAAGCCCTGCTTTGGAAAAAAAAAAAAAAACTCAGCTGGATCCATTCACTCACCCAACAAGTATTTATTGAGCACCGGGTGTTTACAAAGCTCAATGTGTAGGCAATGGTGAGAAACAGTCAAGTGGAATACACCAGTCTAGTGGACAGACCCATTGTTACAGTATAGTACAGTCAGTCCAAAGTAGAGGTAACTTGAGAGGTACAGTCCAGCACTTGATTACATTCCGTCCTTTAGCATCTTCATGTTTATTGCATGACTCTCTTCCCAAACTGTATCATAACCTTTGAGGGCAGGAGTTGTCTGTCTTGTTTGCCACCAAATCCAAAATACCTAGCAAGGTACCAAATACAACCTACTACCAAACCAAACCAAATTCACTGCCATCGAGTCGGATCCGACTCATAGCAACCCCTCCTTAGGTTTCTGAGGTGGTATCACTATGGAAATAGATTGCCCAACCTTCCTTCCAAGGAGTGGCTGGTGGGTCTGAACCACCAGCCTTCTGGTTAGCAGTCAAATGCCTTGGGCAGTATGTCACCAGAGAGCCTGTGCAATCTACTAGGCATTCGATAAGTATTTGTGGAAGTAGTGACTATTCTGCTGCTACTTCAAAGCCCAATGCTGGACTGCTATGAAGAAGCACCTGCAGCCTCCTTGGCTACTAAGTAGGATTCTTAATCGGCCCAGAGAGAAGAAACCCAGAATATCTATTTGTCCATTCGCATAAAGCCTGACAGTGAGAGGAGATAAGGACAGGCTCCAATATATTTAGGAGTGCTTTCAACGACTTATGAAACAAACCAAACTGGAGATTAAGTACTGTCAGACTGACCCAGAGGCCTATGGAATGATTAAAGCAAAAAGACAGTATATGGTTTCTATTCCAACACCCCACAACGGAAGAAAACAGTAAACAAAGACACCCTTTGTTGTGTGTGTGTGTGTGTGTGTGTGCATAACCTACCAACCAAGCAACCAAACCCACTGGCATGGGGTCTGACTCACGGCAACTCCATGTGTTACAGAGTAGAACTGCTCCATGGAGTTTTCCTAAAGGCTGTAACCTTTGGAAGCAGATTGTCAGGCCTTTTTTCCACAGTGCCACTGGATGAGTTCAAACCACCGATCTTCAGATTAGTGTTGTTGTTGTTATGCGCTATCAAGTCGGACCTGACTCACAGCGACCACTCCTTGGGTTTCTGAGGCAATATGGCTACAGAAGTAAATTGCCCAACCTTCCTTCTGAGGAGTGGCTGGTGGGTTTGAACCGTCAGCCTTCTGGTTAGCAGTCAAGTACGTTAGGCATTACGCTACCAGAGCCCCTCTTCAGGTTAGTAGTGGAGTAGAAACCATTTGTACCACCCAGGGACCTT
>NW_006921933.1:2461729-2473525 GCF_000298275.1 Orycteropus afer afer
GCTTATCTTAGGAAGAAAACAATGGGTGGCGCCCAATCATGGCCAAGATAAACAGTTTGGGACGTGGTGTTCTCTGCTTCTACAAACTGAATCACTTGTGCACCTGTGTTTCACGACTTTGATAAATGGCCTGCCGCCATACACACAGTAGGCCTGCAGTAAACACGTGTTGATTGAACTAAGAGAATGAATGCACGGCCACGGAGGGCACGGTACTCCTCCGCCCAAACCCCCACAGCAGGTAATTCCACTTGGCGCGGGTGTCACCGCAGGGCCCGGATTTTCCTCCAAGGCACCGCCCTTCTGTTTCAGCACCAAGCACCCAATCGCTTAATTCCAAAACAGTGGTGACCAGGAAGGCAGGTGGGACTTGGCTCCAGTCCCGGATCCCTTCGCAGCTCTCTCCAATCCGGGGCCAAACCCTACCTGGAGGTAAGGCCCCTCCCGGAGACCGGCACCGGACGGCGTGGAAGAGAGGGGCACCCGGAGGGACCGGAAAGTGCGGGAAGTATCGAGCACTTGGCGGACTGCGCGGTGACAGCGCGCCGTGGCCGCCGGGTGCGCGTACCCCGCGCTTCCCTTCGCGCGCACAGCCGCGCGAGGGCTTGGAGGCGCGGGTCCCGGGCTGGCGGCTGCTAGGGCGGCCCAGCCTGCCTGGCCGGCGCCTCGGCCTCACCTCGTTCACCAGCCCTTGCCAGTCGCTCTCGGTCCGGTCGCCGTTCATGGTCTCCTCCATGCACGCGCCGGCTTCATGGACGCCCTCTTCTACTTCTTCTTCCTCCTCCTCCCGCCGCGCCGCCGTCGCCACCCTGGCCCCGCGCGGCCCGGAGAGGGCCCGGCGCCTCCGAACCGCCGCGCCGCCGCCTCTGCCCGCGTTGTTGATTCAACGTCAGCCTCCGCGGGAGGAAGGGGAGGAGGAGCCGCGGCCGCCGGGACCGCAGCCACCGCCCGGGCCGCAGCTGGGTCCGACGGGGCCTCCCCGCCTGCGCGCACCTGCGGCCCCTACGCGGCCCAGGCGCCCAGACCTCGGCCCTTGGTCGGGACCCTGCACCAGGCCTTTGTGGTGTATATCCCAGCCGGCATATTATCCTGACCCCAGAATCACTCCTCTGCGCGCGGGAGGGGGATTTGCGCCCCCGCGGCAAAAAGCAAGTCTCCAAATCCAAGTACCCTTGCACCATCACTACTCCTACCATAGAATGGCAGCTCCCCAAGTACAGGGAAATTTGCTTTGTTCCCTGATGAGCGTTTTGTACAACACTTGATACATGATAAATAAATAACCAAACTCATTGACAACAAGTCATTTCCCTCTCATGGCAACCCCGTGTGTTACTGGGAGAAGTGAGCACCATAGGGTTTTCTTGGCTGTAATCTTCACTGGTGGCACAAAAGGTTAAGCAGTAGGGTACAAAAGGAAAGGCTAGAGGTTGAACTCACCCAGAGGCACCTTGGAAAAAAGGTCTGGTGATTTGCGCCCAAGAGGTCACAGCTTGAAATCCCGATGGGGTGCAGTTCTAGTCTGCGCACATGGGGTCTCCATGAATTAGAACGGGTTAGAAGGCAACTGGTTTTCATCTTTACAGATGCAGATTGCCAGGCCTTTCTTCCTTGCTGCCACTGGGTGGGTTCAAACTGCCAACCTTTCCATTAGATAGCAGAGTGCAAGCTGTTTGTGCTACCCAGGGACCTAATGGCACATAGTAAGTGCTCAATAAATATTTGTTGAGCCCATGAATCAATGAACTCTATATTATTATGCACTTAGCATTGCTTTTAAGGAGTTCTGGTGGTGCAGTGGTTAACACATTTGGCTGCCAACCAAACAGCCTATAGTTTGAACCCACCAGCTGCTTGGTAGGAGAAAGATGAGACAGCCTGTTTCCATAAAGATTTACAGCCTTGGAAATGCTACTTTGTCTTATAGGGGTGGGAATTGACTCAATGGCAATGGTTTTGGTGTTTAGTTTAGCATTGTTTTAAAGTAACTTTTTACTTATTTTTTAAAGTATCAGTTGTCATAAACAGAAAGCAAATGTAAACATTAAAAAATAAGATGTGGTATTGAATTCTAGGGACCTCTGATAGCGTAGTGCCTAAGGCACTTGACTAATAACCAGAAGGCTGGCAGTTCAAACTCATCAGCCACTCCTCAGAAGGAAGATGGGACAATCTACTTCCAAAGTGATACTGCCTGGAAAACCCAAGGAGGGGTCGCTATGAGTCAGGTCCAACTTAATGGCACATAACAACAATTTAATTCTAAATAGTGGCTTGGTTGTGATGCTTTGCAAGTGTCAAGGGAGATGTTAAAGAATATGGCATCAAACTGAGGCTTTTTCTAAAGAGGAAAGATTGAAAGAATTACCGAGGGCAGGCAAATCTGACCCCAGTAGTCAGTGTTATTCAAGGTGATGTTCCTGTGCCACCAAAATCTTCTCATGCACCGCCAATTATAAACTGTCCACACGTGCAGAAACACATGTCATGGAGATGAGTAGGTGGGTTGAGAAACTGGGAACCCATTTTACAGTTGAGGAAGCATCACAATCAACAGTTGTTATTTTTAGCCCCTGTTGATCCTGGCAACAACCCTGTGAAATGGATGTTATCCCCAATTAGCAGATGAGGAAACAGAGACCTGAAAATTAGAAAAACAGGGACCCAATTTAGGAATTCTGGTTCCAAGAGGCCCTTTCCAGCATCTTGGAAACCTGAGAACAAAGCATCACTACCTGGGAGTCAGAAGCTTTTAATTCTATTATCAGCATTAAGGAGCTCTGGTGGTGTAGTGGGTAAGGCATTTGGTTGCTAAGCAGAAGGTCAGAGGTTCAAACCCACCAGCTGTTCTGCAGGAGGTAGATGGGGCACTCTACTTCCTTAAAGATTTACAGCCTTGGAAACCCAGTGGGGGTCTCTATGAGTTGAAGCTGACTCAGTGTCAGTGAGTTTTTTGGTATCATCACATTATCTCATTGATACGGTATTGATGTGTTTGCAAGATAGCAGCATTAATTACCTCCCCCTGCCCTCACCCCCGTATACCTGTCCTTGCATGTAACTTTGATTCTGGGTTTATCGTGTGACTTCCTTTGGTCAGTGCAATGTTGGCAAATGTGCTGCATGAACAGGCTTGTAAAGCTCTTGTAACACTGGGGTTTATCCTTGCGTACTGCCCTTGACACATGAGATCACCACCTTAGGAACAAGCCCAGGATAGCTTCATGGATGATGAAAGACCCGTAGTCAACAGCCAACCAACTGCCAGATGTATGAATGAGACCATTGGCCACCAGCTGACCACAGATGCATGAGTGGGCCCCACAGAGGCCAGCAGAAGATCTATCCTGCTGGGCCCTATCCAAAGTGCTGCCCCATAGAACCGTGTGCTAAGTAAGTGTGGTCTTGAAGCACTAAGTTTTGGAGTGATTTTCTATGTACCAAGATATAACTGATAAAGATGGTGATGATGGTATTGATGAAAGGCCTGCATGACCTGGACCTTCCCTGGTAGCCCTTAAAAGAGCAACAGCTCCTACCATCAAAACCTCTTGTGTTGTCTTCCAAAGAAGATCCTACAACAGACTGGAAGGCCAAGGGCTATGAGAGAGAGTCAGTTTACCAGCCAGTTCATCAATTCTGTTCCTCTCTGTACAAGTACTGTACTCATCGTGGGGAAGTTCAAGAACATTGTAGACCATGGTCCCTGCCCCGGAGTAGTTTACCATGGACAATTTAATGCTCTGCAGATCAAGAAGAGAGAAAGAAGAGACTGGAAGGCAGCTAGGCTCCTAGTCTTCTGACCATGCTGGGCCACCTAGCTCATTGTCTTTTTAATCTAAGGAGGTAGAAAGCAGGTCATTCCTGGACATCCAGGGTTAACTCAGTGTCAAGCACTTGTTCCTAACAGTCTGATGTCTCATGCCTAAAAAACAAGGCACCGTCTGCCAATATATTGCCCTCTGGCCAACCATCTGGTTGCATTCTGACCTGTCGATGAAATAGATTGTAGGAAGCGTAGGCACAACCTGGGCCATCTGCCTTCTGCTCCCTCCTGTTCTGTGCCTTGCTCTCTGCTGGCTTCCGGGTAGGTAAGCAGCCCGTCCCTTCCAGGTACCACGGTTCGCTGAGGCTTTGGGGGCTGTTTCCATTTTGAGATTTTAGGCAGTAGGCAGACAATCAGCGAAGGAATCCTCCCACTAGAGACTATGTACCTTAAGACAACTCTCTGTGTGACTCCATTTCCCTTATTTGTGTTGCTTCCCTGGAGTCAGTCAGCCAGTTAGTCTGGGATTTAAAAATAAAACCGGGGAGGAAAATTAAAGCGTGACAAGCCTCTACCACCCCAGCATGGGGGAAAACTTTCAACTTACTTGCTACAGCCTGTCCAGTTGTGTGGTTTCCCTTAGAGGTTTCATGCGCCAAGTCCCAGCCCGAACCTGCTTGCTTGTGAGATGTGATGAAATCAGAAGCCAAGGCAATGTAGCTGCAAGCGAGTCTTTTTTTTTTTTTTATCTCTTTTCATTTACGTAGTCTGACATTGACTAATAATAATAATTAAATGCAGTTTAAGCTGTTAGGCACCTATGCTAGAAGGCCTCTAGGTACCTCATCAACAGCGTCCCAAGCTGACACAAAAACAAAGCTAATTATGTTGCGGTTAACTTTTTTCAAAGGAAAAAAAAAATTATTTTTTAAAAAAAGCTCTCCCAGGAACCTACCCTCTGAGGAAAACAGTATGTAAAATGTTCCCCTCGACTGTCCATTTGCACAGGCCCCGTTTGAACACAGGTGCCCTTGTCTTAAATCTGCCACCCTGGCATTATTGAAACATTGGCTTTAGCCTTGATTTTCACTTTCCCTTAGTTTTGAGAAAAATCATCCCCACGGCCCCAGGTTTTTCAGATGTATTCATAGCCCCAGGGCCAGTTGTATTTATTTATTTATATGCACAGAGCAAGTTAGAAGAAAGCGCTTAGAAGCTTATCACTTTTAAAAGTTTGAGAGCAGTTTCAACATGGAAACTCCAAAACAGCTTAATCTAAGAAAATGAACCAGTAGGTACTTATGGGGGAAAAAAAATCTCTGGAGAGATCCAGAAAGAAAGGATGGCTTGAATTCATTGTTAGAGACCTAAGTTTCTTGTTACGGATTCTCTACTGACTTGCAAGATGACTTTGGCCAAGTCCCAACAGTCCCACACATGGGAAAGCCAGAAAGCTTTTGACACAACTTCTCCAGACAATATTTTTGGTTCAAATTCTGGCTGCCCAAGCAAAAATGTCAGCGTTCTCATTACAGGAGACACATCATGTCTCCAGGAGAGATTTGGGCGAAGTTTTTTTTCTCTGAACTCCTTCAGTTTGGGAAATATTCTTAGCCATTCCTTTTCCCAATCACTTTTTTCCTACCAGAATTTGGCATAGTGCCTAAGGCATTTGACTGCTAACCAGAAGGCTGGTGGTTCAAACCCACCAGTCGTTCCTCAGAAGGAAGACTGGGCGTTCTTATAGAGATAGACATATTTTATGGATAGATAGATATACATAGAGAGAGATAAATACATGCATATTATATACAGAAAGAGAGACAGAGAGAGGCAGTATAGAATTGCCTCCACAGGGTTTCCTAGGCTGTAATCTCTATGGAAGCAGATTGCCACATCTTTCCCCTGTGGAGCTGCTGCTAGGTTCAAACTGTTGATTTTTCAAATAGCAGTTCAGCCCTTAACCACTACACCATCAAGAGAAACATGTATATATATATACAGATATATATGTATATGTATATATGTGTGTGTGTGTATATATATATGTTTATATGTATATATACACACACATACAAATCAGCTCTTGACAACGTGACAGGTCCAGCTGGGAGCCCCATGACCTGGATGCTAAATTACTCCCTTTGCTCTGGATTTTGACAATGGTCAGACATGGCAGGAGCAGTTTGTCATTGGCTTCTAACTGAAAGATTGACAGAACCCACCCAGCAGTCCCAACCCACACAGCAGCTCCACGGAAGACGGCCTAGCCATCCACTTCCATAAAAATGGTTGTTGTTAGTTGCCATCCAGTCACAGGGGCTTATGTGTTACTGAGTAGAACTGCTCTATAGGGTTTTCTTGGCTATTGTCTTGGTGGCACAAAGGTTAAGTGCTCAGCTGCTAACCAGAAGGTTTGTGGTTCAATCCTACCCAATGGCTCTGTGGGAGAAAAATCTGGAGATCTGCTTCCGTATAGACTACAGTCTAGAAAACCCTATGGGGCAGTTCGACTCTATCACATGGGGTCACTATGCAGAATCGACTAGACCACACCCGACAACAATCTTTACCGAAGCAATTTGCCAGACCTTTTTTCTGCAGTGGGTTCGAACTACCAACCTTTAGGTGAGCAGCCAATCTCAAATTGCTTGCACCACCTAGGCTCTCCATAAAGGTTGCAGCCAAGAAAGTCTTATGGAACAGTTCAACTCTGTAGTGCATGGGGTCACCATGAGTTCAGAGCTAACAACAAGCAGACTACAGGTCCCAGCCTCATGCAGAGCCCAGAGTCCTGAGGTCCCCAGGGCCACCAGCCTCAATCCTATGAGGGAAAAGGCTCCCTCTACTCCCATTACCCAGCATGCTCTGCACGGGACATAATCCATCATTTCCCTGCAGAGGGCAGGGAGCCAGTCAGACGCCAGACTGGCAGTTGGGGAGTGTGGCTGGGCTCTTCACTCAGAGGCTCCTTTGCCTCTGCTAACTGTCCTGAGCTGCCAGGCCCTCTGCCTGCCGCCTCTAAGCCCTCCCTGCCCAGCAGCAAACAATCAGCTCTGTGCCACCCCCCTCCTGCCCCGCTGGCTGCCAAATCAGCCAGGCAGCAGGAGGTAGAAGGAAGTTCCACTCCCCGCTGAACCGCCAGCAAGGTGCTCAAAATGACTGAGTGGGGCTGATGATGGCCTGGCAGGCTGGGGACCTGCAATTGCCACCCTGAGGGGTGCAGGCCGCTCCAGATGCGGCCTGTGAGTGATTGACTGGGGCGGAGCTGGAGGCCTTGGGGTTGTGTAGGAGAGGAAGGGAGAGGGGCAGCTCTTCCAGCTGATGGGGATGGGGGAGTTCAAGGAAAGTACACAGATGCCTAGAGGAGAAGGGGTGAGCTCTCGAGTGGGCTGGAGACAAAGAGGAAGGAAAAGAGAGACCAGGGTGCGAGAAAGAGGCAGGGCCTGGGGCACCCCGTGAGAACCCTGGGAGAACAGGAAGACCTTGGGCTTTGGGCTGGGTGGGATGAAATCGGACAGTGGTTGGTGGAGGAAGTGAGATGAGGTCCACCAGTGGAAGGAGTTAAATGGAGAAGAAGTGGGGAAAATCACAGGGCTCTCGGATTATTCAAATTTGTTGTACTTATTGATAATGTATTTCATTGCTTCTACATGGGGGGGATATGATTCAGCACAAATTTGATGCAAATGTATGGAAATGGAGCTGCAGAGTTGCTGGGGGCCCCAGTGCTGCTGGCGGGTTGGCTGCGTGGCCCTCAGCAAGGCAGAGGTGATGCTCGGTGGACTTGGGGAGCTGGAAATAGAAAGGGCTGACTTTGGGGCCACTGGCCTCTCCTGGAGCCAGGAGAAGGGCAGACCCTGTCGCTCTGGAAAGCTTATTTTGAAAACAATTAAAGTCTGATGAATGTCTAAAATAGAACACCCAAGTTGTCCTCCTGTCTCATTTTTATCTTAGGATGGGGGACAGTTTTTACCAAGCAGTGATGGGCAGGCTTAGTTCAATGAAAAGGGAGAGAAGAGAAGAGAATTAACATGACCTAGGACCTACTGTGTGTGCAGAGCCCACTGGTGAGTGATGGAAAGGTATTTTCCTCCTGCACTATAAGAATATTGGAGTGGGGAGTGGGGGGACCAACAAAGAAAGCAATTTGATGGAGAGCAAAAAGGTGACATTCCATACAGAAGGCTTGAGCTGGTAAAATATTTATTGTCCCTTAGGCTGTCTTTCAGAGCCCTGGGTGTTGACTGTTATGCCTCCCCTCAGACCATGGCATGGCATTTCTCTGATGACGAGTCTCTTCCATTGGGAGCAGAGCGTCTCCAGCGTAGCTGTGGCCTGGACAGCACAGAGGGGTTTTCACAATCTTGGAATGGCCTCTCTCAGCCAGGCCTGACAAGCTCCTTGTAATTGCAGTGAGATAGGAGATTCAAGACACAAAGCCCAGCCAAAGGGTCTTGATGGTGCCTTCATTCAAGTGCCCTTCAATTTCTACAATCGATGACTGTTATGGATTCAATTGCATCCCCCTAAAATAAGCGTTGGAATCCTAACAGCTGTACCTGTGGAAGGAACCCTGGTGGCACCCGTTTAAGCTGCTAACCTAAAGGCTGGTAGTTTGAACTCATTGGTAGCCACACAGGAGAAAAGGCCTGGTGATCTGTTCCCATAAGATTTAAAAAAACAAACAAAAACCTCTACTCCTACTGACCCTATAGGGCAGGGTAGAACTGCCCCATAGGTATCCATGACTGTAATCTTTACAGAAGCAGACTGCCACCTCTTTCTCCCACAGGGTGGCTGGCGGATTGGAATTGCCAGCCAGCTTTTCAGTTAGCAGCTGAGCACTTAACCGCTGTGTGATGCCCTTATGAGGGCTCCGTCATAAGATTACAGTCAAGAATACCCTTGGGGCACTTCTGTTCTGCCCCATGGGGTGACTATAGTCTGAATTGACTGGACAGCATACAGTATACTTGTGGATGTAATCTGATCTGGGAATGGGGCTTTCTTTTTTATGTCATGAGGCCATATCAGTGTAGGGTAGGTCTTAAACTTAATTCCTTTGGGGATGCAAAAGAGCAGGTTAGGCACAGAGAAAAGCAAGCACAAACTGGGGAAGACAGAAGCACATGTGAAGATCACAAGGGACAGAGGGACACCAGGGTCGTCCCCCAGGACTAATAGAGAGCAGGGACTTCTCCTAGAGCTGAACTTGAATTCCAGTTCAGAGCAACCTATAGGATAGAGAAGAATTGTCCCATGGAGTTTCCAAAGCTGCAGTCTTTACAGAAGCAGGCCGCTACATCTTTCTCTCCCAGAGGATTCCAACCTCCAACCTTTTGGTTAGCAGCCAAGCGAATAACCACTGTGCCACCAGGGCTTTCTCTCTCCTTTGAAACTGAGAACATAAATTCCCATCCTTTAAAGCCATGCACGAGGGGTATTTCTGTTACAGCACCACTAGGAAAGTGTGACAGTGGCCAACACAGGAGGCCAGCTCTGTCCCTTCTGCAGTTCAATGAACTCTGCTGCCCGAGAAAGCCTGGAACTACCATTCGGATATACTAACTCTCTTGGTAATTTGAAGCAGACCCACAGAGGTCTTTCTTAGTGAGTGCTACAGGAAGGCGTTCCCTCTAGAACTTTTCTCTCACTAGGGCTGTGGTTCCATTCTGAGTGTGTAAGGTGGTAGGCAGTCTGGTTTTCTTGCACATTCCTCGGAAGCAGACAGTAACCTTGGTCTTCGATGCAGTGTCCTCAAACTTGGAAACTCATTGGACTAAAACTGTCTACAACTGATTTTTCCCCTTAGATTTTCTTTTTTTATTATTGATTTTCCATTTTTAGCACAAGATTGATCACCAGCAAAATACCAATTTACATACAGATTCTGCTAAACTCAGCATCCCCCAGACTTTGGACTTTTTCATCCATAAACCAAGTTTTTAAAGAGAGAGATTCTATTATCAGAAATGTCCCTGATGACACTCAAGATGGTCTGCAGGGAACAGACCCAGGAAGACCACAGCCTAGTGGGGTGAGCTCAGCTGCTTTGTGAGTATAATAACCAGGAAGCCAAGGTCACAGGTGGATGTCCATATTGGCAGTTGATATTCTGCTTATTTCTGAGGCCATGAGCCTAAATTGCAAACCGTGGTCAGCTATCTTACAAGTTCATTCAATAGCGTTCAACAAGTACTTTTTGAGTATCTACTATGAGTCAGGCGCCCTTTTGGCACTGAGAATAATAGAGCAAGAAAGATGAAGGAAATGGATGATGTTTATACTATAGTGCAAAAGAAGATATCCAACAATTATGCAATTAATTATTTAATTACCAAGGTGGTAAGTGCTGTGAAGGAAAAATTACAGGGTTGCTATCAGATATAGTTGGGAATTAAAAGAAATGCCATCCCTTGTGTAGTGCCTGGGGTCTTAAAAGCTTGCAAGTGGCTCTCTAAGGCACAGCAGTTGGTCTGTCTTCACCAGGAGCAACAGAGAAAGGAGAGTCAGAACCAGGAGGAGGAAATGGAAAGTATTGCTAATTATTTCCATGAGCAACAGCTTCTAAAAGTTTTCTGATCAAAAGGAGAGAACATGGGGAAGAGAATTTCAAATTCTCATGGAATCCAGACTTACTGGATCCATGGAGGCTGAGTAAACCCCTGAAACTATTGTACTGAGATAATCTTTCAACCTTCAACCAAAGCTATACCCAGAAGTCTTTAAAAAAAAAAAAAAAAAGTTTATCTTAACTAGTAACAAATACTTGTCTTGAGCATTGTGCTCTTTTAAAAATTATCTACATGGCAACAAGACAGAAAATAACAAATGCTGGCAAGGATGCAGAGAGATTGGGATTCTCATACCCTGCTGGTGGGACTGTAAAATGATACAACCACTGTGGAAAGCAGTATAGCAATTCCACAAAATTTGGAATTCCATGTACATTGCAGCACTATTTACAATAGCCAAAAGATGGAAACAACCTAGGTGTCCATCAACTGAAAAATAGATGACCAAACTACGGTACATACACACAATGGAATACTATGCAACTCTAAAGAATAACGTAGAATACGCAAAACACTGCAAAACGTGGATGAACTTGGAGGACATTATGCTGAGTGAAATAAGTCAATCACAGAAGGACAAATATCGTGTTAGTCCATTATTGTATAACATCAAGGAAAAGTTTTATATGGAAGGAAATTTTCTTTGTTGGTTACCGGGGGTGGAAGGAGAAAAGAGGGAACACTGTTAGATAGGTAGAGACAAGTATTGATTTGGGTGAAGAGAAGGGCAATATACCAAATGTGAGTAATCAACACAGTGGCATTGAGGAAGATGAAGACATAGAGAGGTGCATACAGTAAAGATGAACCCTTTTGCACATACAGTACTGCATTGTCAGTGAAGGCAAGTATGGATATATGGGTGGATAGATGGTTGGACAGGCTGAACTATTTTACGTCTATGCAGGGGGGAGTGTGCCCATGACCATGTATAGGGTTGGCAGACAATGTTTCTACAAGTATATTGGTATTTTCTATAAGAATTGCCAGGTATATAGTAGAGCTGACAAAGTACAAGGTTATAGTCACTTCTTGGCCACAGCCAGGTACCCAGAGGGAGTGAGTAGTTGGACATGTGGGCTTGGGACCAGTCACAGGGGACATCAAGCTCAATTAGCATAACATACTACACAAAATATTCTTCTACCTCCTACTTTAGCTAGTAGAGACTGGGATCTTAAAAGCTTGCAAGCGGCCATCTAGACACAATGATGGGTCTCTCCTCATCTGGAGCAAAGAAGAATGAAGAAAACCAAAGATTCATAGAAACAATTAGTCCAAGTGACTGGTACCCCATGTGATCCTCAGCCTATATGACTATGAGACCAGAAGAACCAGATGGTGACCAGCTATCACTGTCAAGGACTTGGAGGGGGATTTCTGTAGGAGATCCTGGATAGAGTGGGAGAACAATGTAAAGCAAACCTCAAATCATTAAAAAAAAAAAAAAAA
>NW_006921933.1:2478978-2483069 GCF_000298275.1 Orycteropus afer afer
GATTACTGTTAATTTCTAGCTAAAAAAAAAAAAAGGCTGGTAGTTTGAATCCACTCAGTTGACACTTCAGAAGAAAGACCCGGAACCTACTTCCACAACAATTGTTAGTTGTTGAGTCAGAACCAGCTCATGGTGACGCCATGTGTGCAGAGTAGAACTGCTCCATGAGGCTTTCAAGGCTGTGACCTTTGAGAAGCAGATCACCAGGCCTGTCTTCCGAAGCACCTCTGTGTGGGTGTGAACCACCAACCTTTTAGCACTCAGTCATTTGCACCACCCAGCCACTGCCACTGTAAAGATTACAGCAAGAAAACCCCATGCAGCAGTTATACTCTGTAACACATGGGGTTGCTATGAGTCAAAATCACCTGCAATGGGTTGGGTTGGGTTTTGTGTACTGTAACAAAATACCACAAGGGGGGTGGCTTTGAAGAACCAATATTTATTTTTTTACAGTTCTAAGGGCCAGAAGTCCAACTTCAGGGCCTAAGCAGTGTTATGCTGCCTCTCTCACTATCTCTCTGTCAGCTCTTGGGGGATCCTTCCTTGTCTCCTTCAGCTTCTGGTAGTCCCAGATATTTCTTGGTGGTTCTTGGCTTGTAGATGGATCTTTACACAACATCTTCCACCTGGATGACTCTACCTCTGTGGCTGTTCTCCCCTTACATTGAGATACAACTCAGAAGGGGTTAGGATTAGGACCCATGCTACTCCATCATGAGCTCATTAACTGTTCATAGAAGCAAAATCCTATTTCTAAACAAGGTCACATTCACAGGCACAGGCTTAGGACTTTGTGAGGGTTAAGGTTGTATGTCCAAGGGGCTGGGTCACGATTCTCAGTGGCTTAGCAGTTATGATGCAGTCATCCCTGATGATGAGAACTGATATAATGTAATCACCTCCATGATGGGATGTGCTATGAGCAGCCAATCAGTTGAAATGGAGTTTCCCTCAGAGTGTGGTCACTTCCAATCTTTACGGATGTCCTGCGAAGTTCTCTGCCTTTCTGCTGGATCTGGATCCTGCATCTGGTTCATCATCATCTCTGGTTCTTGCACTTGAACCTGCCATATTGCCTGCTGCTCTTGGGATTGTTGTCTTTACAGTCAGTGGTGAGCCAACAGTCTGCCATTTTACCTGCTGATCTCCATTAGCCTCCAAAGCTAGCAGCCTGCTATACTGCCTGCCAATGTGCAGTTTGTCAGCCCCTGCAGCTGCAGGAGGAAGGAGAAGCCTCCAGCTTGACATTTGACCCATGGACTTGGGACTTGCCAGCCTTTGCAACTGTGTGAGCTATTTCCTTGGGATAAACTTCTCTCTTTCTCTCTCCATATGTGTGTGTGTGTGTGTTTATTTATGTGTATAATTTCTAAAACCCGCTATCATGTAGTGGATTCTGACTCAAAGCGACCCCCCATTGGGTTTCCATGGCTGTAAATCTTTATGGAAGTAGATTGCCTCATTTTCCTCCTGGTGAGTTTGAACATTCTGGTTAGCAGCCAAATGCCTTACCCACTATGCCACCTGAGCTATGTATCTGAAGGTATACAGCCTTGGAAACCTAAGGGGTTACTATGAGGCAGAATCTGCTTGAAGGCAGTGGGTTTTATATATAGTTGTTGTTGTTAGATACTGTCAAGTTGGCTCCAACTCACAGTGACCCCATGTACAACAGAACAAAACAAAGCCTTAATGGTTTTGCTTCTCTAGAGAACCCAGCCTAAGACATACTTCAACATATCTTTCTGGCAGACAGGAGAGTATGTCGGAGAGAGGACCAGAGACTTAGTCACTTTAAGGAAGCTGAAATGTATAGCACAAGCACAGAAGCCTTGAAAGGTGTATTAGTTAGGATTAGAGCTAAGCTTCAGTAACAAAGAGACCCCGGCTCCCTCCATATTGTGGCTCTTCTTCACTTAGGTTGCTGTGCTGCACTGCAAGCTTGAGGTTTAGTTGCTGGTCCAAGTGTGTTCCAGCTCGTGGGAAGGGGAGAGACCAGAATAAACAATTTCCTTTTAAGAAAGTAAGGGACCAGTAACATATGTATATCAATCTCCATGCATTCCATTGGTGGCATAATGCCTGAGGCATTTGACTGCTAACCAGAAGGCTGGTGGTTCAAACCCACCAGCCACTTTTCGGAAGCAAGGTTGGGGAATCTACTTCTGTAGGAAACATGACTGGGGAAGACTTACACCCTTAAAGTAAAGTTGACCTTAATGATGTGGTTGGAGTTAATCTTTCTGGACCTTACTTTGCTGATATGGCATGATTCAAAATGAGAAGAAACAGTTGCAAACATCCATTAATAATTGGAACATGGAACATACAGAGTATGACTCTATGAAAATTGGAAAACAAAACCAAACAAACTCACTGCCATTGAATCAGATTTGATGCATTGTGACCCTATAGATAGATGTTTTAAAAGTATAACGCTCAAAAGAGACATTCTTTACTGTTGTTTTGTTATGTGCCGTCGAGTCGGACCCAACTCATAATGACCCCTCCATGGGTTTCTGAGGCAGTATCACTATGGAAGTAGATTGCCCCATCTTCCTTCCAAGGAGTGGCTGTTGGGTTTGAACTGCAAGCCTTCTGGTTAGCAGACAAGTGTCTTAGGTACTATGCTACCAGAGCTCCTACATTCTTGATATTAGTTAAGCTAAACTAATGCTTGGTTTTAAAGACTTCAAGGGACATTTTTGGTTTAAGGTTTAAAGACTATCTTAGGGCAATAGTTTTGGGAGTTCATCCAGCCTCCATGGCTCCAGAAAGTCTGGATTGCATTAGAATTTGAAATTCTGGTTTGTAATTTCCCCCTTTTGATCAAGATTCTTCTATAGAATCTTTGATCAAAATGTTCATAGTAGTAGCCAGGCACCTTTCACTTCTTCTGGTCTCACTGCAAAAGAGACAGTTGTTTATGGAAGCAATTAGCCCAGCCATTGATGAACAGATAAACAGAATGTAGCCCATACATACAGTGGAATACTGCTCAGTATTCAGGGAAATGAAGCCTTGATGCATGCTGTGATATAGAGCTTGAAGACCTTATTCTGAATGAAATAAGTCAATCACAAAAGACAAATATTGTACAACCTCACTTCTATCAAAAGACAAGAACAGGAAAAGGTACAGAGACCAAAGTTTCTTAGTGGTTACCAGAGGAGGGAGGGAGGGGAAATGAATGGAATTGCTTATGGAATACTGATTTTCAGTTTACGGTGGTGGAAAATGTACATTGACTAAGGGTAATGTTAAGGAATTCTGGTGGTCGAGTGCCTAAGGCATTGGTCTGCTAACCAGAAGGTTGGTGGTTCAAACCCACCTGCCACTCTGTGAAAGGAAGACAGGGCAATCTACTTCTGTAAAGTTTTACCCCCTCAGAAATCCAACAGGGGTCGCTATGAGTCAGAATCAACTTGATGATGGCAGTTTTTTTTTTTTTTTTTTTTTTTTAAGGGAAGGGTAGTGTTGTCCAACTGATTGATATAATTGCTGCAATAAGTTGTACACCTGTAAAAAAGTTGAATTGGCAAAAGTTTTGTGAGAGATATATTTACAATGACCAAAAAAAGAGTAGCTACTGAGCCTGCTTATGTATAAGCAAATAATCAAATACCTCATGGGATTTGGTTCCTTGGTTTGGAGGTTTAGAGTCATGGTTTCTTGGGACATCTGAGTTACCCGGCATGGTTAGTGCCTCTGTTCTACCTCATAGTTGGTTGTGTATTGCCTGAAGTCTTGAAAGATTGCATGCATTACCATCCCAGGCACAACTGGTCTCTGTGGGCCTGGAGCAACATAGGGAGAAGGAAAGTCAGGAATAGGAGGAGGAAATGGAATGTCTGGAGTTTTTCTCTGTGGTTCTTTGTTCTGTCCTTTAAGTTATCCACTATTTTCCATAAAAAATGATTGGTGTTTCTAGTTGAGTAGCCTCTTCCTCCCGGTTCCAGCCCTTAAATTTTGGGAGCCCAAAGGCTTCTTTCATTTTATGCCATCTCTGTTCCTTTTAGTCAAAGATGATGTCCAAAAAACCAAACTTGTTGCCGTCAAGTCAAGTTCAATTCATGGTGACCCTATAG
>NW_006921933.1:2483184-2484889 GCF_000298275.1 Orycteropus afer afer
GAGGGGTCGCTATGAGTCGGGGCCGACTCGACGGCACATAACAACAACAACAACAACAATCTTTACAGAAGCAGACTGCCACATCTTTCTCCTGTGGAGTGGCTAGTGGGTTCAAATCACCAATCTTTCGGGTAGCAGGCAAGCCCTTAACCACTCTTCCACCAGGGGCATCTCAAAGCTGAGAACAAAAACAAACGAAAAAACTTTGTGCTTTTATTCCGTGTCAATTTATAACCCACTCTATTAACTAAAATCATGCCTATATATCTCTTTGAGTCAGACCTATCCTTATCTTGGACACCTTGTACAGCTATTGTGCAAGATTTTAGAAGACTTTTTGTTTTATGAAGTGGATCTATAAGACACACCCAAAATATCCTTCTTGTTGCTGTTGCTAGGTGCCATTGAGCCGGCCCTAACTCATAGTAACCCCATGCACAATAGGAAGAAACACTGATCCTGCACCATCCTAACAATCCTTGCTATACCACAGCCCATTGTTGCAGCCACTGTCAATCCATTTTACTGAGGCTCTGCCCTTTTGCACCGACTCTCTACCCTAGCAAGCATGATAGCCTTCTCCAGGGAATGGGTCCGCCTGGCAACATGACTGTGGTAGTTAAGTTGTGTCAGCTTGGCTGGGCCTGGTTTTGAGTGGCTGGGCAGCTGGATGTATTATTCCCCTTGATGAGACTGGTAATCAATTCCATGGTGGAATCTACTGTAAGCAGCTGAGTAGCTGCCTTGGGGATATGGTCTGCTTCCAGTATATAAGAAGACAGGTTTGAGAAAGGCCTCTGAGCTTTTTGGCATGCTTGTACCTTGCACGTAGCCAAGTCTTCCTCTTAGTGGCCTGCCATGTTGCCTGTTGATCTTGGGACTGCTTCTGGACTTGACCTAGTGGCCTACTGTGTTGTTTGATAATTGTGGGACTGTGCCATTGTACTTGTTGACTTTGGGTTTGTCAGCCTCAGCAGCCAGCAGCTGCCTGAGTAAGAGAAACCTCCAGCTTCAGTGGGCCAGAAACAAGAAGCAGAGCTGAAGACTAAGATCAAGGGCCTCACCTAGCCCCAAGACCTGGCACTTTGAACTCAGACTTCTAGCCTGCTAACCTGTAAGAGAACCAAAACAATGACCAAAGTATAAGAGAAAAAATCTGGTCATCCCCACTTCAAGGAGCATTCTGTCTGTACTTCTTCCAAGACAGATCTGTTTGTTGTTCTGGCAGTCAATTGTATATACAATATTCTTTGCCAACACCAAATTCAAATGGATCAATTCTTCTGTGATCTTCCTTATTCGTTGTTCAGCTTTCACATGCATATGAGGTGATTGAAAATACCATGGCTTGGGTCAGGTGCCTCTTAGTCTTCAAAGTGACATCTTTGAAAATCTTGCAAGAAATCTTTTGCACCAGGTTTGCCCAATGCAATACATCATCTGATTTCTTGAGTGCTGTGTCCATGGGTGTTGATTGTGGATCCAAGCAAAATGAAATCCTTGACAACTTCAATCTTTTCTCCATTTATCATGGTGTTGCTTATCAGTCCAGTTAAAAGACTTTAGATAAAAGAATTCCAAGCTCACTGCCATAGAGTCAATTTGACTCATAGCGATCCCTCCTTGGATTTTGGAGGCGGTATCTCTATGGAAGTGGATTGCTCAGTCTTCCTTCTGAGGAGTGGCTGGTGGGTTTGAACCACCA
>NW_006921933.1:2487164-2488769 GCF_000298275.1 Orycteropus afer afer
TTCCCTGGAGAAGGATGTCATGCTTGGTAGGGTGGAGGGTCGACGAAAGAGGGGGAGGCCTTCAACAAGATGGATTGACACGGTGGCTGGGATAATGGGGTCAAGTATAGCAGGGATTGTGGGGCTGGCGCAGGATCGGGCAGTGTTTCATTCTGCTGTGCATAGGGTTGCTATGAGTCGGAAACGACTCGACGGCACTTAACAACAACAACAACAACATCACAGGAAATGGTTTAGCTAAATTTTCTTCAACTACATATCAAGGATCTCCTTTCCTTCAGTTTCCTAACATTTTTTCTTCACTTTCCTTTAAGCCCTCATCATCACACTTCTTGGGGCCTTTCCAGCTTTCTCTGACAGCCCCCTCAAGGCACTTAGAGAATCCTCCTGCCACTGGGTCTTAGACGTTTGTTGCTATAACTCCCCACTTTCAGATTCCAAATTTCTGTGCCAGTTACTATTTCTGCCAAACCCAGTGGCCTTAAGCAATAACCAGTTTTATTATGGATCAAGAATTTGGAAAAAGTGTAGATGGGAGGGCTTGTCTCTGATACTCCACATCTATGGCCACAACTGGAAATAGTCAAAGGTTGGGAGTGACTCCACAGCTGGGAGTTTGAATCATCTGTAGTCTTCTTCAATCGCATGTCTTACACCTGGTCTGGGAGAACTCAGAGATTAGGATTGTTGACTAGAGTGCCTACACATGGCCATTCCATGCAGCTTGGCTTCCTCACAACATGGTAGTCTCAGGGTAATCAAACGTTTTACATGGCAGTTCAGGGCTCCAAGTTCAAGGATTTGGTGACAAGGAAGAATATCATTATGTTTTATGACTCAATCTAAAAAGTTACACATAGTTATTTCTGTTGCATTCCATTGGTTACAATCCATTTGGATACATCAAGAGGGTACATAGAGTTCTCCTCTCAATAGGGGAATATCAATGTCACACTGTAAAAGAATTCAAGGTACAGGAGACTTTTCTGAGGCTCCCTTTGGAAAATGCAATCTGTGACATCCAGGAAGGTCATTCCTGACAAAGCAGTGTTGACACTTGGGTGTTTTCATGCCCAGATCCCGCTCTTTTACTGTGCCATGTTGATGAGTCAGTAGCATCATTTGCATGAATGAAGGACCTTATGTTATTAAAAGGAAGAGTTGAAACATAAGGCAAAAAGCCAAATTCAGTCTCAACTGAACATTCTCTATTTCACAAATGCAGCATAAATATGTGTTTCCCATAGCTCTTGCAGAGCAAACAGCTGCATTTATTTGCGTCCAAAAATATGGAATAATTCCAAACTATAAGCAAAGAGAAGGAACTCAAGAAAACTACTCAAACTTCTGTAAGTATAAATTTCCATTAAAAAAAAGAGTTGTAAGGTTGATTAAAGCAGGTGCTGAAACCTTCCCCAGGCCTGAAGAGTTCCACTTACAAACAACCCTCTTCATGTATAATGATGTCATTTTCTAGGAACTACTTCTCTATTTGGTTAAGCAATCAAATGTCTATTAAACTTTGTTAACTAACTTGATCCACCCTCCCTATCTCCAACATGCAAGCACTCACTTTCAGTCTCTCTCTCTACCTCTCTCTCTCTC
>NW_006921933.1:2488869-2489435 GCF_000298275.1 Orycteropus afer afer
CCTTCTGGTTAGCAGTCAAATGCCTTAGGCACTATGCCACCAGAGCTCCTGATAAAAGACTTAGAAGGTCTTTTATCTGAAAGTATATATGAGGCAACTCTTAAGATCCTTCTGAGGTTTAAACCATGGATTTTATAGCCCCATCCTGAATTTGACCTTTGCCCAGAAACCACTTTTTAATTTGGGCATTCTTTTCTGGCTCAAAAGACTGTTTTGGGACCTACCTATAGCCTCCAATTTACATGTGAAACCTGAAGAATTCATTCATTCTTTAGTTTACCTCACTCCTCTCTCACTTTGATACAGACAACTAAAACAAGCCAGGCAGCACCCTCAATTCTCAACCTGGCATCTCCTTAGGTGGATCAAGTTTAACAGGTGTATTTTCCACATTATCACAGGAAATGTGGTCTCCGGGAGCAAGGTAAGCACAGGCGGGCTTGTGCTTGCTCACTGATCTGCACTGAACACTTTCCTGTTACCCTCCCGAGAAGGACCAGGTCTCCGGGAGCAAAGTAAGCACGGGCGGGCTTGTGCTTAGTAACCAGGAGCGAGGTAAGCACGGG
>NW_006921933.1:2494339-2500394 GCF_000298275.1 Orycteropus afer afer
CACACACACACACACACACACACACACACACACGCCTTTCCTGGGAGTCCTATAGCATTCTTTACATCCTTTGTTTTTGTTAGTTCTCATATAACAAAAAGGTGACTCATAGCAACCTGATGTATAACACAACAAAACATTGCCTGGCCCTCTGCCATCTTCATGAGCATTGGTGTTTTGAGTCCATCAGGCTGTGGTGTAGTAGGCTCTCCAACCTAGTAGGCTCATATTCTAGCACTATATTGGACAACATTCTGTTGTGCTCCATAGGTTTTCAATGGCTGATTTCTTCTGGAAGTAGATTGGCAGGCCTTTCTTCTGAAGTTCCTCTGCATGGACTTGGACCACCAACCTCTCGGTTAGCAGGGAGTGCATTAAGTGATTGCACCGTGCAGGAATGCCTCCTACGTTGGATGTTGTTCTTATGTGCTATCTGACTTATAGAGATTCTAGATATAACAGAACAAAAAAGTGCCAGCTCCTGTGCCATCTTCTCAATTGTATTTGTTGTAGCCACTGTCTCAATCCATCTCATCGAGGGTCTCCCTCTTTTTTGAAGACCCTCCACTTCACCAAGATTGATTTCTTTCTCCAGTAATTGGTCCCTCCCGATAACATGATAAAAGAGGTCAAGATTAATACTCTACACAGATGGGGCCAAATCCCAGGAAGGAGAAGATGTTGAAGGGGAAGATGAAGGGAGGTAGAATCAGGAAAAGTACATATACGCTGGTTTTGAAGGATGCTTAGAAGTTCCAACAGAGTGAATGTGTAAAGGAAGGAAGCTGAGGATGGAACACCTGTATCTCTCTCATCTTCTTAATGAACTCATCAACTCCTTATCACTGCTGATCTATGAACCTGATCATTACTGAGCAATCAAGGACTCTCACCTCAGCTCTTACTACTCTTGTTCTTGCTTTCTCTGCTCCAACCACATTGACCTCAAGGCCTTTGCAATTATTGTTCCCTCTGCTTTGAACATCTTCCCCCAGATATCGACATCAATTGCTCCTTCAACTCTTTCAAGTCTTTGCTCAGAATTTACTCTCTCAGTGAAGCCTTCTGTGGCCACCTATTTGGATATTCTCAGTACTCTATATCCCCTTCCCCACTTCACTTTTCTGCACTGCATTTATAACTTTCTAGCACACTACACCACCAACTATCTGTCAATTTGTGGGATTGTGGTGTCTTGCGTGTGGCTATGATCCTGGAATCTTTGCTGGTATTACAAATACCAGCAGGGGTGCCACAATGGACAGGTTTCAGTGACCTTCCAAACTAAGCCACCTTGGAAGAGATGTCTAATGATTTGCTTCTGAAAATTAGCCATTGAAAACCCTATGGATCATAACAGAATATTGTTTGATATAATGTTGGAAGTTGAGGTCCCTGGTGTGAAAGACACTCAAAATAAGCATTAGCCACAACAATCATCCACAACATACCATGATCATACAACATACATGACAGCATACAACAATTCTGACAAGAGAGCAGGACTGGACAACATTTTGTTCTGTGTACACGTTTCTATAAGTCAGAGATAATTCATTGGCAACTAACAACAACTAAGTACACTATATCTTTGTCTTATTTAGTTTGTATATTGTCTTCTTTCCCTGCTAGAATGTAATCCCCAGGAAGGCAATATTCTTGTCTTTTTTGTTCACTGCTTTATTTCCAGTGCCCAGAACAGTGTTGCACGTGGTATCTCAATAAATATTTATTAAATGAATGAATGAAAAGTAGTTTCCTGGCTGACTAGAATTGTTTGATCTTTGTATTAGTTTCTTATTGCTGTTACATATTATTCCTATTGTTACATATTACCACAAACTTTGTGGCTTGAAACACAACACATTTATTCTCTTACAATTGTGGACACAGAAGTCCAAAATCAGTTCCAGTGGGCTAAAGTCCAGGTGTCAGTAGGGCCATGCTTTCTCCGAAGGTTCTGGGGAAGAATTTGTTTCCTTGCTTTTCATAGCTTCTAAAGTTACATTCCTCATATTCTGTGGCTCATGGCCCCTTCTTTCATCTTCATATCTAGCAGTGTGACATCTTCAAATCTGTCTCTGCTTTTATTTTCTGGGTAAACCCATCCATTGTCATTGAGTCAATTCTAACTCATAGCAACCCTATATGCAGAGTAGAACTGCACACCACCACGACCAACCCAGGGCTTCTAAGACTGTAAGTATTTATGGAAGCAGATTGCCACATCTTTCTTATGTGGAGCAACTGATAGATTCGAATTGTCAATCTTTAGATTTGCTGCTGAATACTTTAACCACTGTGCCTCCAGAGCTCTTTTTCTGTGTATTTTTGTTGTTATTAGGTGCTGTCAATTCATAGCAACCCTACACACAATAGAATTAAATTACTGGTCCGACGCCATTCTCACAATCATTACTATGTTTGAGCCCATCGTTGCATCCACTGTGTCAATACATCTCATTGAGAGACTGCGTCTTTTTCACTGACCCTCTACTTTGCCAAGTATGATGTTCTTCTCCAGGGACTGGTCCTTCCTGATAGCATGTCCAAAGTAAGTGAGATGAAATCTCACCATCCTCCCTTCTAGGTATTCTGACTGTCCTTCATCCAAGACAGATTTTCACGTTCTTCTAGCAATCCACAGCATATCCAATATTCTTCACCAACACCATAATTCAAATTCATCAATTCTTCTTCAGTCTTCCTTATTCCTTGTCCAGCTTTCACATGCATAGGAGGCAATTCAAACACCATGGCTTGGGTCAAGCACACCTAAGTCCTCAAAGTGACATCTTTGTTTCTTAATACTTCATAAATATATTTTGCAGTAGATCTGCCCAATGCAATATATTGTTTGATTTCTTGACTGCTGCTTCCACAGATGTTGATTGTGGATCCAAGTGAAATGAAATCCTTGACAACTTCAGTCCTTTCTCTGTTTATCCTGATATTGTTTATTGGTCTAGTTGTGAGGATTTTTGTTTTCTTTATGTTGAAGTGTAATCCATACTGAAGGCTGTAGTCTTTGACCTTCATCAATAAATGTTTCAAGTCATCTTCACTTTCAACAAGCACGGTTTTGTCATCTGCATATCACAGGTTGTAAATGAGTCTTCTTTTAATCCTGATACCATGTCCTTCTTCATATAGTACACCTTCTGTATATAATCTTCCTGTTATAACAATAGTTTTGATTGCATTTAGGGACCACCTGGATAATCCAGAATAATCTCCTCATCTCAAAATTCTTAACTTAATTACATCTGCAAAGTCTTTACCATGTAAATCAATAGTCACAAGTTCCTGGAATTAGGATTTGGACATCTTGGAAGGCCGCTATTCAGCCTACCACAACCTTAGTCTGGGACTTCTTTGTCTACCATCAAGCTCTCCTAAAAATGTATCCAAACCAGATCAGTTGCTGTCAAGTCAATTCTGACTCATGGCAACCCATGTGTGTAGGAATAGAACTGTACTTCATAGGGTTTTCAGTGGCTAATTTTTCAGAAGCAGATCATCATTGTTTTCTTCTGAGATGCTTTGGTTAGCAGATATTAGCTGTATGCATCACTCAGGAACTCCATTTTGGTTATGATACACTAGGATATTTGAGTGGATATATCTGGACATTTGAGAATTATATGTCAAGCATTGAGCAATACTCCATATTAATGACCAGGTTGATCATTGGCTTGTTCTTCAATACAGAACTCCAGAATCAGAGAGACCTGAGTATGAGATATCCACGCTGATTGGTTGATAGAAGGTCAACGTTTCCCATTATGTTCTGTATCCAACTCTACATATTTTAAACTATAGAATGGAGGCTGCCTTGAGATAGTCAGATGCCACTGTGCTTTCTCCATCTCTAGCACCTCTTTTCCCAGCTTGACTCAGCAGAAGTAAAGGTGACTTAGGTCACTTATACACCAGATGAGCTTGAGCATGTTGTTTAAGTCTTTAGTCTCATTCTATAAAATGGAGCAAATTTGTGTACTTCATATGGTTGTGTGAGGATCAGAGACAATATATGCCAAAACAACAATCTATGCATTTAATCCATGATGGTTATTGTCAGTCATTTTGCTTCAAGGCTCAAAGGATGGTCTTGTGGTCTTCACAGAGTAGAAGTGTCTTCCTGTCACTCCCAATTTATATTTGTGAGGGAGCTGAAATGAGCCCAGAAGGGAAAGAAGTCAAAAAGGGACAGGAGGAAGTTCAACTCCATGTCACTGGCTGGGCAACATACAATCCTTTTCTGGCTGACATTTATTGTCATTTAAATGATCCTGTATTGTTGCAAAACTTCATCTGCCAGTTTGCTGTTGTTGTAGTAGCTGCCATCGAGTCAGGCCCTGACTTATGGTGATCCCATACACAGTGGAAGGAAACACTTTCCAGTCCTTGCCATTGTGATCAATAGGGTTTTCATTGGCTAAATTTGGGGAGTAGACCAACAGCTCTTTCTTCCAAGGTGCCTCTGAGTAGACTCGAACTTTCACCCTGTTATTAGCAGCCAAGTGTGTTAACCAGTTGCACACACTGTTTCTGTCAAGTCAATTCTGACTCATGGTGACAACATGGGTCACATAGTAGAACTGCTCCCTAGGATTCCCTTGGCTGTGATCTTTTACTGAAGCAAATCACCTTTTGCAGAAATGCTGGGTGGATTTAAACAGCCAACTTTTAGGGTAGTAGTTAAGCACAAACTGCTTGCACCACTTAGAGACCTCTTAGTTTGCTTTGTTGTTGTTAGGTGCCATCAAGATAGCTCTGACTCATAGCGACCCCATGTACAACAGAACAAAACACCATTTGGGCCTGAGATAACTTCACAATCCTTACTATACCTGAGCCCATCGTTCCAGCCACTGTGTCGATCCATCCTGTTGAGGGTCCTGCCCTTCTTCATTGACCCTCCACTTTATACCAAACATGATATCCTTCTCCAGGAAATGGTTCCTTCTGATAACATGGCCAAAGTAGGTGAGAAAAAGTTTGGTCATTCTTGCTTCCAAGGCTCATTCTCGCCGCACATCTTCCAGGACAGATCTGTTAGTTCTTTTAGCAGTCCATGGTACTCTCAGTATTCTTCATCAATACTACAAATCAAAAGCATCAACTCTTCTGTCTTCTTTATTCATTGTCCAGCTCACACTTGCATATAAGGCGATTGAAAATACCATGGCTTGAGTTAGGCTCACCTTAGTCTTCAAGGAGACATCTTTGTTCTTCATCACTTGAAAGAGGTCTTTTGCAGCAGATTTGCCCAATGCCATATGTCATCTGATGTCTTGACTGCTGCTTCCATTGGTGTTGATTGTAGAACCAAGTAATATGAAATCTTTGGCAACTTTAATCTTTTCTCCATATATCATGATGCTGTTCATTGGCCCAGTTGCAAGGATTTTTGTTTTCTTTATATTGAGATGTAATCCATACTGCAGACTATAGTCTTCAATCTTCATCAGTAAGTGCTTCAAGTCATCCTCACTTTCAGCAAGCAAAGTTGTGTCATATGCATATCACCAGTTGTTAATGAGTCCTCCAATCCTGACACCACATTCTTCTCTGTAATAATCCAGCTTCTCAGATTATTTGCTTAGCATACAAATTGAATAATTATCATAAAAGGATACAACCCTGGCACACCCCCTTCTCGATTTTAAACCATGCAGTGTCCCCTTGTTCTGTTTGAACAACAACCTGCTGGTCTATGTGCAGCCTCCTCATGAGTACAATTAAATGTTCCGGAAATCCCATTCTTCTCAATGTTATCCATAATTTATTATGATCTACACAATCAAATGCTTTTGCATAGTCAATAAAACACAAGTAATCATCTTTCTGGTATTCTTTGCTTTCAGCCAAGATCCATCTGACATCAGCTATGATATCCCTCATTGCATGTCCTCTTCTGAATCCAGCTTGCTTTTCTGGAAGTTCTCTGTTAATATACTACTGCAAGCATTTTTGAATTATCTTCAGTAAGATTATACTTGCTTGTGATATTAATGATATAGTTTGCTATGTCGTTGTCATGTGCTGTCGA
>NW_006921933.1:2500494-2503357 GCF_000298275.1 Orycteropus afer afer
CCAATACACGTTTCCAACATAAAATCTCTCTTTCCTCTTCTTATGTCCTTCATGCCAGTCAAATTGAACTTCTGTCCTTGTGCCATAAGGACTTCTTGGTTTCCTTCTTTTATGCATCTTCTCGTGTTTTGTTTTGTTTTTTTCTGGAATACCCCACTCCCACCATAGACTCCTCCATCTGTCCCCTCCTCTGAACTCACAAAGAATCTTCTCTGAAACTGCTTTGTAGTCCTTGTCTTCTCCTGCCGTATATTACATAATTTTTTGTTTTGTTTCCCACTAGATGATGAACTCTTCAGAAGCAGACTCTATCATTCTTCTCTGCATGCCCCCCACCCACCCACCAATCATGAGCTTTCAACAGTGATGAGAGTTGCTGTTGTTGCCATCAAGTTGAGTCTGACTCACGGAGAACTCATGTGACACAGAACTTCTCCATGAGGTTTTATTAGCTGTAAATTTTATGAAAGCAGACTACCAGATCTTTCTTCCATGGACCCACTTGGTGAGTTCCAACCACCAACCTTTCCTTGAGCAATTCATTGCTTAATCATCTGTGCCACCAGGGCTCCTTTTGAACAGAGTAGGTGCTCAACAAATGTCTACTGAAAGAATGACTTAGTCAACTTCTGGGTTCTAGTTTAATAGGTGTATCAGAGTCTGGGATTGTTTCTTCTCCTTTTTGGACACATGGATAAATTTTGCAGTTAGATGAAGTATATATAGTTGAGTTTTGCCCATGGAATGTGAGTAGAAGTTGATGTGTACCACTTCTAGACCTGGCCCATCTAAACCTTCATGCATGATGCTTCATTCTCTTTCTCCTTCTGACAGCTTGATCCAAATATACATGGTGACCTTAGAAGTCATGTATGGAAAATGACAGAGCCAAAAAATGAAAAAAGCCTGGTTCCTTGAGCCATCATTTGGAGGAAAGCCACCCACTAATCAGTAACACCATTTTTGGTATTCTGTGAAAGTAAGAAACACATATCTATCATGTTTGAGCCATTACACAGTTTTGGGTTTATTTGTTATAGCTGCTAGGATTGTTATTGTCATTGTTAGGTGCCACTAAGTCAGTTCTAACTCATAGAGACCCCATAAAAAACAGCACAAAACACTGCCCAGTCCTACATGATCCTCACAATCATACCTCTATTTGAGCCCATTGTTGTAGCCACCATGTCAATCCAACTCATTGAGGATCTTCCTCTTTTTCTCTGCATCTCTATTGTACCCATCATGATGTCCTCCTCTAGGGACTGGTCTCTCCTGACAACCTGTGCAAAGTAACTGAGACAGACTTGCCATCCTCATTTCTAAGGAGACTTCTGGATACACTTCTTTGAGACAGATTTGTTTTTCTTTCCGGCAGTCCATGGTATATTCAATATTCTTTGTTAACACCATAATTCAAATTCTTCTTTGGTCTTCTCTTTTCATTGGCTTTTACATGCATATGAGGTAACTGGAAATACTATGGCTTGGGTCAGGTACACCTTAGTCATCAAAGTGACATCTCTGCTAAGATAACCTTAACCAGTGTAACAGATTTTAGGATTTCTGGGGAAAGTGCAAAAGCTGTGTTGGAGAAGAGGGAGACCCTTTGCCTCAAGCAGATACCACCCAGAACAGCTGGACTTTATGAAAGCCTCTTGGCTTTCTAAAGGACTTTTATTGATGCTACCTACTTGGTGTAATTGTTCCATGCAAACATACTTAATGGTTCCCTATTGCCTTAAGAAATAAAGTCAAAACTCCTCAGTCTGGGATTTAATGCTCTCCATCATACAATCCCATTTTTTCTTTCCAATCAAATGTTTGCCCGACATGCTGTATTTTGTCTTACTCACATGCTTTTGCTTGGGCTGGTTACCATATACATACAGATCTTCTTAGTCAGGACAGGCAAGCTTACACTGCAGTGAAAAATTAGCCTTGCAATACCAGTGGCTTTGCACAAGAAAGGTTTCTTTTTCACTCATGCTACATATCCATTGTGGGGGTTTTAAGTGTGTGTTTGGCAGGGATGTTTGTGCTCCATAAAGACACTCAGGGATCCAGGCTGATGACCCTTCTACCATCTGTGCCTGCAACATCTATAATAGGTGGGGTTTTTTTGTTTTGTTTTGTTTTTTTTATCATTGCAGCAGAAGAAGAGAAAACAGAGAACTACACATAGGCTTTACACTATATTAGCCTAGCATTTTCACATACATTCTATTGGCCAGAACTAGTCCCATGACCCCATCTAATGGCAAAATTGCTGAGACATAGGAAGGAAAAAGAAAATGTAATATTTAGGAGCTCTGGTGGCATAGTACCTAAGCCATTTGACTGCTAACCAGGAGGCTGGTGGTTCAAAACCACCAGCCACTCCTTGGAAGGAAAATTGGGCAATCTACTTCCATAGAGATACCACCTTGGAAACCCAAAGAGGGGTCACAATGAGTTGGAATTGACTCGATGACATCAAATTGCAAAGTTGCTGAGAAGTAGGAAGGAAAACAATGTATTATTTGGTGAACATTATTGTTTCTCCTACTCATGCATCAACAGGAATCTTCCCCAAGTCCCTCCAGTTTCAAACAATGTCTCCTGCCTGTGTGTTCTGATGATATTATATGCACCCCTTCCTTGTAGTAGATGTTTTTTACATTGTCTGGAGATATATATAGATAGATATCCAATTTCAGTAATATATCAAACAGTGCTTCACTGCTACTCATATTTTTGTATGGATTATACCTCAACATAAAGAAAGCAAAAATCCTCACAATTGGACCAATAAGCAGCATCATGATAAATGGAGAAAAGATTGAAGTTGTAACAGGCTTCATATTACTTGGTTCTACAATCA
>NW_006921933.1:2504472-2508575 GCF_000298275.1 Orycteropus afer afer
TTTTTTTAACTTTCTTATTAGCCAGAGAGTAAGATCTAAAACAGATTCATTTCTTTATTTTGCACCATACCCAGTACAGCTTTAGGTACATAACAGTTTTCCAGAAAGGTATTGCACAGAAATAATGCCTTTTCTAATCAAGATTTTCAACCGATCTGATCATTTAGCAATTTTCGTTTCCACATTGCCAGCTTGCTCCTGTGGTGTCAGGAAGCACTTTAAGAGATGGGATTGTTTCTCCTTATGACGCTACAGGTCCTCACAGAAGACAGAATGGGCTCTTTGGGGACATGTAAGGGATGGCAAGACAGAAGGCGGCAGAAGTTACGGTAGGACACTCAGGAGAAACTTGAGCCACATTTTTTATATTGTATTTGATTTTGTGCCTAGGAGACTGTTAAACTGAAGTGGGGAAGTGTGGCTGCTGATTCTGTTTGGCCTTTTTTTCAGTCCTCAAACTCCATAAATTAATCCAGATCCCCAGAGAGGTTGTTACTTTGCTTAAATGTGGATTCTTGGTAAGCTATAATTCACTTCCATAGGCCCCAGCTTTCCACAGACTCAATTTAGAAAAATTAAACTACAGCCCAACCATGTGGCTCCCCAAGTGAAATGTACAGGGCAGAATACCTGCAAACACCAGGAAAAATGTTCACCAGAACGAAGTTACAAGGACCCGGTGATCAGTCTCCCTCCTCTCCAATCAGAAAGGCAAATCCTGTTCATCTAGAAGGAAATGTAATGGTGTGAACTGATTTAGACCCATCAGAGCACGGATCTGGGAGAGGAGCCTCTAATTATCACTCTGTGAGCCAACCACGCATGAAGGAAATCACAGTGAACCTGTTTCACAGAGAGGCAATCCCCAGTGGAGCAGTGTCCACTATCTTATGCATGGAGAGAGCTGGTGAGTCAGTGAGGAAAAATACTAAAAAGTGATTCTTCTCCTGTGACTAATGCGGAGGGGGCTGTCCTCATGTTGCCCTGACAGAAAAATTGGTGGGATCTTAGCAATTAATAAGGAACCATCAGCCCCTGCTTGGATGCTCCATCCTAAAAGTGAAGACGTGTATGTATTTAAATGGGAGGTGCTGGGTGGCACTAGAAAGGGACTAAGTGGTACTTTGTCATTAACCTACCCACAGGATGGCTCTGAACTATCCAGTGAGTGGAAATAATGCCCAAGCCATTTTAAAATGCACTGCAGATCTTGACCCAAAGTATTTTCTGTACTTTTTTTTAAGTTTGATAAATATGCCTAGTAACCAAATAGAGATTTCTAGTTTTCATGGCAAATGTAATTGGATATTGAGGTTTAAAGGAAGACATTGCCATGAAGATGGATATGAATTTGTATAGGAAAGTGAGGCTCTTGTATCAGTTAGGGTTATTGGTTTATTAATTTATTCCAAAAATATTGATCAGGTTTTGCAATGGGCCAGCCATTGTTCCAAGAACAGAGAATGCTGTGGTGAACAAGACAGCATCCTTTTCCTTGTAGAGTTTATATTCTAGAGGGACAGACAGATAATAAAGAGCAGACAAACAAGCTAATAACTGTAATTTCTTATTGAGATAATTGTTATGAGGGAAAATAAAGACTTCAGTTATCTATTGCTGTGTAACAAACTATTCCAAAACGGAGTGGCTTAAAACAATGACTTATTAATTGTCATGATTCTGGGGGTCTGAAACTTGGGAAGGGCTCAGCTGACTGGTTTTTCTGTTCTACATGTCATCAACAGGAGCCAATCACTCAGGCACACTCTGTTGGCACTGGGTAGACTGAAAGGCCGTGTGTTTGCTGCCTCCATGCTCCTCTAGCTACACCATGTCTCATCACTCAATAGTCTAGTTTGATGTTCTTCACATTACGGCAGCTGGCCTCCCCAGAGAAAACCCCATGGAAAATGCCAGGCCCCTTCAGAAGAAGCCTGCAGCTGGCACAGTGCCACTTCTCCTACATCCTATTGGTCAAAGCAGGTCACAAGATCGGTCCTGATTCAATGGTGGGGAAAGAGACTCCACCTTCTAATGGGAAAAATTGATGGCAGCCATCATGAGAAATAAGAAGCCCTGGTGGTGCAGTGGTCAAACTGCTCAGCTGCTATCTGAAAGGTTGGCAGCTCAAACCCACCCACCTCTCTGCAAGAGAAGGTTGTAGTCTGCTTCCAAAAAGATTTCTAGCCTTGGGAACCCCATAGAGGAGTTCTACTCTATCCTATAAGGTTGTTACAAGTCTGAGTCAACTTGACAGCAGCAGGTTTGGTTTGGAGTCATGAGAAACTGTCTACCAGAGGAGGCACTCTGGTAAGATAGTGGGCTATGTCATATATGATATTGTTAGTTGCCATGAAGTCAACTACAACTCATGGCGACCTTATCTATGTTGTATATGCTGCAGTATTAATTCCATCTCTTTGCAACCTGATAGGACAGAGTAGCACTGCCCCATATGGTTTCCCAGACTGTAATCTTTATGGGAGCAAATTGGCCTTTCTCCCACCTACATGCTGGTGGGTTTGAACCACTGACCTTTCAATTAGCAGCCAAGTGCTTAACCACTGTACCACCAGGGCTCCTTGACCCTATGTAAAATCCAACAAAATATTGCCTGGTCCTGTGCCATCTTCATATTCATTGCTGTGTTTGAGTACATTTGTCAGATAGGAGGAAAAGACATTTGAACAGAGACAGGAATGAAGTGAGGGACTGAGCCATAGCAAAGATGGGGTGGAGGTGCATTGGAGACAGAGAGAAATGAGAGTACAAAAGCCCTGAGATGGAACATACTTGGTATATTTGAAGATGAATAAAATGGAAAATGTAGCTAAAGCAAAATGAACAATGTGGACAATAGAAAGGCATCCTGGGGTCACATCACCAGGGGTCTTGAAGACCCTAGTTAGGACTTTATGTTTTATTCCAAAGATGAACAGAAGGTCACACAGAGTAGTAACATGAAATGTTGATGTTTAGAAGGATCATGCTGGCTGCTGTATGGAGACTAGATTAGAAGAAGAAAGAACATGGGTGGAAGGAGGGAAACCAGATATGAGGGTCCTTCAGTTATCCAGGTGAGAGATGATGGCAGCTTGGGTTAGGGTAGTAGCAGTGGAGGTGGGAGAATTTGTGAGGTTCTGGATGTATTTTGAAGTTTGAGTCAACAGGCTTACTGATAGACTAGCTGGAGAAGTGAGAGAAAGAACAGAATTCAGGCTAATTTCATGGTTTGGGGCCTGGGCAACTATTTGAATCATGAGACCATTTGCTAAGCAGGAGGAGACACAAGACAACTGTGTTCGGAGTAAAAGGTAGTGAGTGCAATGAGTTACATTTTAGATATTTTAATTTCAAAGTAACTATTAAAAATTCAAGAGTCCTGCCTTTCCATTGGTACAAATATTTAAAGCACTTGCTGCTATCCAAAAGGCTGGCAGTTCAACTCCACTCAGAGGTTCCTTGGAAGAAAGGCCTCAAGAGCTATTCCCAAAAAAAAATCAGCCACTGAAAAATCTATGGTTATTCTGACACACATGGGGTTGCCAGGAGTCAAGGGCAACTGAAAACAACAACCATCCAAGTAGAGATTTTAGTTAGCAGTGTACATATGAGTCTGGAGTTCAAGGGAGAGAGGAAAATTAAGGTATAAATTTAAGAGTCATCAATATATTTAAAAAAAAAAAAAAAAAGCTCACCGCCATTGAGTCAATTCTGCCTCCTTGGGTTTCCAAGGCAGTATCTCTACAGAAGTACATTGCCCAGTTTTCCTTCCAAGGAATATCTGGTGGATTCGAACCTCCAGCCTTCTAGTTAGCAACAAATGCCTTAGGCACTAGGGCACCAGAGCTCCTCATCAATGTATAGATGGTATTTAAAACCATGAAACTACATGGAACCTGGGACTCTCAACTCTTCAACCAAAAACCAGCTGCCATGTGTGTCAGAGTAGAGCTGCGCTCCACAGGGTTTTCAATGACTGATTTTTTGGAAGTTGATCACCAAACATTTCTCCCAAGGTGCCTCTGAGTGGCCAAGAACCTTTAACTTTTCCGTTAGTACATGAACCCTTTGCACCACCTAAAAAACAAAACAAAACAAAA
>NW_006921933.1:2522628-2548448 GCF_000298275.1 Orycteropus afer afer
AGTTCTTTCAGCTTGAGAAATGTTGAGTGTTTTTTTCTCTTTTGATTTTCTAACTCCAGATCTTTGCACATTTCGTTATAATAATTGAGTTTGTCTTCTCAGGCTGCTCTTTGACATCTTCTGTTCAGCTCTTTTATCTTGTCATTTCTTTCATTTGCTTTAGCTACTCTCCATTCAAGAACAAGTTTCAGAGTCTCTTCTGGCATTCATTGTGGTCTTTTCTTCCTTTCCTGTCTCTTTAATGACCTTTTGCTTTCTTCATGGATGATATTCTTGATGTCCCACACCTCATCAGGTTTTCAGTCATTGGTGTTCAATGCATCAAATCTATTCTTCAGATGTTTTTTTAAAATTCAGGTATAATCCAGGTCACATTTTGGCTCTCATGGATTTGTTTTATTGTCTTCAGTTTCAACTTGAACTTGCATGTGAGCAATTGATGATCTGTTCCACAGTCAGTTCCTGGCCTTGTTTTGACTGAAGATATTGAGCTTCTCCATCACCTCTTTCCACTGATATGGTCTGACCAAAGTTAGCCAGACACAGTCTGGCCATTCTTGTTTCCAAGGAGTATTCTGGCTCCACTTTTTGCAGGACATATTTATTTGTTCTTCTGACAGTCCATGGTACTTTCAATATGCTTTCCCAACACCACAATTCAAAGGCATCAAATCTTCTTTGGTCTTCCTTATTCATTGTCCAGCTTCCATATGTATACAAGGAGACTGAAAATGCCATGGCTTGGGTTATGTGCACCTTAGTCTTCAAAGTGATGTCTTTGCTCTCCAACACTTTAAAGAGGTATTTTGCAGCAGATTTTCTCAGTGCAGCACAACATCTGAATTATTGACTGTTCTTTCCATGAGTGTTGATTGTGTATCCTTAATAACTTCAATCTTTTCTCCATTTATCAGATGTTGCTTATTGGTCCAATTGTGAGGATTTCTGTTTTCTTTATGTTGAGCTGTAATCCATACTGAAGACTGTAGTCTTTGATCTTCATCAGTAAGTGCTTCAAGTCCTCTTCACTTTAGTAAGCAAGGCTGTATCATTTGCATAATGCAGGTTGTTACTGAGTCTTCCTCCAATCCCGATGCTGCATTCTTCTTCATATAGTCCAGCTTCTCAGATTATTTTATCAGTAATAACATTATTAGAAACCCTTATCTCAATGGCTTAACCAACAAAGGCTTTTTTGTTGTTATTGATCAGTCTGTGTAAATAAGTGTGAAGCCCTTAGGTGGCATAAATGCTTAAGTGTGAGACTAACTGAAAGTTTGATGGTTCAGAATCCAACCAGAGTCACCTTGGAGGAAGATTTAGATATTTGCTTCCAAAAGGTCACAGACTTGAAGCACAGTTCTACTCTGCATACATGGGGTCACCTAATGACAACTTTTTTTAAAAAAATGAAGTAAGCAGAAGGTTGTGCTCCATTTTGTTGCTCACAGATTCATGCTAATGGAGGTTGTACCACCTCAACATGTCTTCCAAGCTCACTGAAGAAGAGGAATAGAAAAGCTGGAGAGTCAGACATTGGCCCTTAGATACTTTGGTGTAGAAGTGACACACATTACTTCTGCTCTAAGTCTATTGGCCAGAATTAGTCATGTGACTCTGCCTAAGTATACAAGGGCTGGGACATATGAGGAAACACATGGAATTAATTTAGCAGTAAATGTCTCTGCCACAGGCTGTTCTGGGGCAGGAAGAGGAACAAAATGGTACTGCTCAAGGTTTTCAAGCATCAAATTCACATTTCTTTCCTAAATACTATAATGTCTCCTTAATAAAGAATTGACACATTGGAACTGTGTTGTTGGCAAAGGAAATGGAATATACCGTGGACTACCAAAGAATAAACAAGTCAATTATAGAAGAATTACAACCAGAATGTTCCTTAGAAGTGAGGATGGTGAGACTTCGTCTTGCTAACTTGGGACATGCTGTCAGGAGAGACAAATTGGTAGAAAAGGATATCCTGCCTGGTAAAGTAGAGGTCACTGAAAACAAGGGAAACCCTTCATGAGATGGGCAGCACGACAGCCACAGCAATGGCTCAAACACCCCAACAGTCATGAAGAAGGTGTAGAATTGGGCAATGTTTCCTTCTGTTACACTTAAGTTCACTATGAGTTGGAGCTGACTTCACCATCACTCTTTAATGATTATGTGTGGGTGTGTGCACGTGTGTGTGTGTGTGTGTGTGTGTGTGTTTAGGGCAGTATGTAGGGTAAGTACTTAGTATTTCCATACATGCTTTCCTAGACCTTCCAAACATACTTAACACAGTGTTGGGAATTTTTGGTTCATCAGTGGATTGACTGGTATGCAGCATAAAGTTTAATCAAGTGAAATAGCCATCATTTGTCCAATGCTCACAAAAGCCCGTGAATTCAATTCATCCAGTCCTTAAGAATGAGTCTGTACCAGACATCAATTACTGACATTAAAGAGAAATAGCAGAGAGCCCTAATCAGGAGGAATCTGAGTTCAAAAATCTTAAGAGAATCCTATTTATTTACTTTTTCATTTAGCTCATAAGAAAGCCTTAATCTTTCTGGTAGAAAGAAACAACACTAAGGACTATGAAAATAGTTTAAATGAAAACTATTTCAAAGATAGAGGCACTGTCCTTTGAATTTAATAGACAAATTTTGAGAGCTTTCATGTGATAACTTTTGCTTTCTTCCATATATGATTTGAGAGGGTAATGATAATAGTGATTTTAATGATGGTCATTTTTGGTTTGGCTAAGTATATAGTAGCTTAAAACCATTGGCAAAGTCACCAGAGATTTGAGTGCCAGTCTACTCTTGCTTCAAGTTCCAGTCTAGACCACATTCCCTGCCCCATCAGATCCTCTCTCCTTGGCTGGATTTTCTAGAGAAGAAAAATCAGTGAAGCTTCTCTTCATAAATATATGAAGAGAGAGAGAAAGAGAGAAATTTATCTCAAGGAAATGGCTCATACAGTTGTTGTAGAGGCTGGCAAGTCTCAAGTTCATGGGTCAGATGTCAAGCTGGAGGCTTCTCCTGACTCACATGACTTGCAGGGGCTTACAAACTCAAGAGCGGTGGGCAAAGCAGCAGGCTGCTGGCTCCAGGTGCTGATGATTCCAAGATCATCAAGTAAGATGGCAGGTTTGGGCTCACAGGCTGCAGAGGCAACAATCCTAAAATCAGGAGGCAAGGCCTCTGGTTCATGTCCAGGAACTGGAGATGATGATGAGTCAGATGCAACATCCAGATCCAGCAGAAATCCAAAAACTTTGTCAGTGATTTCCATATACACTGGAAGCAGGCCACACTCCTTTCAACTAACTGGCTACTCATAGCAGATCTCCTTATGGAAATGCTTACGTTGTATCAGATCTCATCATGGGGGATGACTACATCCTAAATGCTTAACCACTGAGAATTATGGTCTAGCCAAGTTGACACTTAACCTTAACTATCACAGTCTTTTTCCCCCTTTCATTTTTTTAATTAAAAAAAATTATTGTGGTGAGAATATGTATCACAAAACATGTGTCATCTCAACAATATCTGTATGTACCGTTCAGTGACAGTGGTTACATTCTTCAAGTCGTGCAACCATTCTCTCTACCCTTTTCCAAAACATTCCGCACCATAAACATAAACTTAATGCTATGCTCAAACAAAAATTTCTCCTTTTCCCCTCCTTCCTACCCCTGGTAACCACAAATAATTTTTGGTTTCTACATATTTGCTTGGGAGCTCTGGTGGCTTAATACCTAAGGTACTTGACTGCTAACCAGAAGGTTGGTGGTTCAAACCCACCAGTCACTCCTTGGAAGGAAGATTGGGCAATCTACTTCCATAGTGATACTGCCTCGGAAACCCAAGATGGGGTTGCTATGAGTCGGAGACCACTGGATGGCACAAAACAACAACAACAACATATATTTGCTTATTTCATATAAGTGAGTAATGCAGTATTTGGTCTTTGTGACTGATTTATTTTGCTCAACATTATGTTTTTAAGGTTCACCCATGTTATAGAATGAATCGAGACTTCATTTCTCTTTGTAACTGAGTAATCTTCCATTGTGTAAATATGCTACATTTTGTTTATCCTTTCATCTGTTGATGGACACTTCAGTTGTTTCCATATTTTGGCTATCATGAAAAGTGCTGCAATGAACACTGGTGTGCAGGTTTCTGTCTGCATTCCTGCCTTTACTCCTTCTGGATATGTAGCTTGGATTAGGACTGCTGGATCTTAGGGTAGTTCTGTGTTCAACTTTCTGAGGAACTGCCAAACTGTTCTCCACAGTGCCTGCACCATTTTATATTCCCACCAGAAATGCATAAGGGTAGCTCCTTCCACCTTTAAATGATAACTTTCCATATATTTTCCATGAGAACTGAATGCTAATGTTGGAAGATGGATGTGTAGCTCCTTCTAGGACAGTGGGCCTCACACTTGGGAGAGCTTCAAATCCCTTAGCGATCCCGTTTAAGCACAGGTTCCTGACTCCACTCCCAGAGTTTATGATTAAGTAGGTTTTGTGTGTGACAGTGATGGTGCAGTGGAAGGGTTCCCTGCTTTCATACGGGAGACTCAAGTTCAAATCCTAGTAAATGTATCTCAAATGGAGCCACCATCCATCATCAGTGGAGGTTTGCATGTTGTTATGATGTTGAACAGGTTTTAGTGGAGCTTCCAGACTAAGATGGACTAGGAAGAAAGGCCTGGTGATCTACTTCCCAAAATCAGCCAGCAAAAACCCTGTGGATCACAACAGTTCAATCTGCAACTGATCATGGGGATAACACAGAACCACAAAGCAGTTCCATTTATATAGGGTCACCATGACCCTATATACACCACCAACTCAGAGTGGGGCCTGAGAATTTGCATTTCCCAGCTGTAGTACAGGTTCCTCATGAGCACAATTAAGTGTTCTGGAATTCTCATTCTTCACAAAGTTATCCATAATTTGTTATGATCCACACAATCAAATGGCTCTGCATAGTCAAGAAAACACAAGTAAACATCTTTCTGCTATTCTCTTCTTTCAGCCAAGATATATCTGACATCAGCAGTAATATCCCTCATCCATGTCCTATTCTATTTGCATTTCTGGAATTTCCCTGTCAATATACTGCTGCAACAGCAATGGGTTTAGTTTTGACTTTATAATCCAGTGTGATCTCATTTAATTAAGTACATCTGCATAGACCCTATTTCCAAATGGAGTCACATTCTCAGGTTCCACATTGACATGAATTGGGGAGGGGCACTATTCATCCACTACACCTGTTGTTGCTGTTGTTAGGTGCCATCGAGTTGGCTCCAACTCACAGCACCCCTGTATATAACAGAATGAAACACTGCCCAGTTCTGCACCAGCCTCACAATCCCTGCTATACCTGAGCCCATTGTTGTAGACACTGTGTTAATCCATTTATTGTTAATCCATTTTGTTGAGGACTTTCCCCTCTTCCACTGACCCTCCATTTTACCAAACTTCATATCCTTCTCCAAGGACCATTCTTGCTGCACTTCTTCCAGGACAGATTTGTTAGTTCTTCTGGCAGTCCATGGTATTTTCAGTATTCTTTGCCAACACCACAACTCAAAAGCAGCAACTTTTCTTTGGTTTTCCTTATTCATTGTCCAGCTTTCATATTCCTATTAGGCTATGGAAAATACCAGGGCTTGAGTTAGGCACACCTTAGTCTTCAAAGAGATATCTTTATTCTTCAGCACTTTAAGAGATCTTTTGGTGCAGATTTGCTCAGGGCAATATGACATCTGATTTCTTGACTGCTGCTTCCATTGGTGTTGAATATGAAATCTTTGACAATTTCAATCTTTTCTCCATTTATTGTGATGCTGCTTATTGGTCCAGTTGTGAGGATTTCAGTTTTCTTTATGTTGAGGTGTAATCCGTACTGCAGACTGTAGTCTTTAACCTTCAACAGTAAGTGCTTCAAGTCATCTTCACTTTCAGCAAACAGGGTTGTGTCATCTGCATATCAGAAGTTGTAAATGAGTGTTCCTCCATTCCTGGTGCTGTGTTCTTCCTCAGATAGTGCAGGGTCTCGGATTATTTGCTCAGCATGCGGATTGAGCAGGTATGATGAAACGATACAACCCCGACACACTCCCTTCCTGATTTTAAACCATACAGTAATGGTATTGAAGGAAGAAGTTAAAGTTACACTGAAGGAACTGGCAAAAAAAAAAAAAAAAGTTTCAGGAATTGACAGAATACCCATTGAAGCTGTCAGATTTCATTTTACTTGGACCCACAATCAACACTCATGGAAGCAGCAGTCAAGAAATCAGATGTCATATTGCACTGGGCAGATAAATATGCTGCAAAAGACTTCTTTAAAGTGTTGAAAAGCAAAGATGTCACTTTTGTATGTTTGTGTGTATGTGTGCTTTGGGTGCAAATTTACAAAAGCACATTCGTTTTACATTCAACACTTATTGCACGTTTGATTTCACGGCCCAATTACCATCCCCAGCCATAAAAATCTCTCTTCCCCTCCCCTTCTGTGACTATCCCTTTCCTGTGCCCTTCTGAACTATGCACTCCTGTCTGGCCAGCTTTCCCTCTATGTAAATTCTGCCCCTCTGGTGTCTCATCACTGATTGCTCTAAGGGGTGCACCTCCCTAGAGTAAGTGGGTGCATTGTCCTGGGGTAGATTTATGCATGTAGGTCTTTCTTCTGTTGGGCGGAGAGCCAATCCATGGAAGTGGTCCATTTCTAGGCCCAAAGGGTAACCCAGGGCCATAGTCTCAGGGGTTCTACCAGTCTCTATCCAACCAGTCATTCTGGTCATTTTTGTGTTTTTTTTTTTAGTTTTGTCCCACATTTTTCCTCCCACTCTATCCAGGATCTCCAGTTTTGATCCCTTTTCAAGAAGTTGCCATTGGTAGCCGGGCACTATCTAGTTCTTCTGGTTTCAGGTTGAAGTCTGAAGTACTCATGGTCCATCTTATCTTTGGACTAATTATTTCCATGGACTGCTAAAAGAACTAACAGATCTGTCCTGGAGGAAGTGCAGCCAGAATGCTCCTTGGAAGCAAGAATGGCCAGACTTCGTCTCACCTATTTTGGTCATGTTGTAAGAAGGGACCATTCCCTGGAGAAGGATGTCATGCTTGGTAGGGTGGAGGGTCGACGAAGGAGGGGGAGGCCTTCAACGAGATGGATTGATACGGTGGCTGCAATGATGAGCTCAAGTATAGCAGGGATTGTGGGGCTGGCGCCGGATCGGGCAGTGTTTTGTTCTGCTGTACATGGGGTCGCTATGAGTCAGAAATGACTCGACAGCACTTAACAACAACAACAACAATTATTTCCAGATGATTTTGATTTTCTTCACACTTCTTTGCTCCTGAAGAGGGGGGACCAATATTTGCATCTCAGATGGCTGCTTGAAAACTTCTAAGACCCCAGATGCTACTCACCAAAGTAAGTTGTAGAGCAAGATTTTTATGTGCTGTGTTGTGCCAATTAAGCATGATGTCCCTTGAGACTATGGTCCCAAGTCCACAGGCCTGGTGATTCTTGCTTTCAAGGTGTTTGTTGTCTCTGAGAAGTCACTCCGACCCTGTCTTCTGTTGCATCTGTAATGTATGTGGCTAATTTTGTAGCACAAGCACACATGTAAGATTATCTTCAGCCAAATCTATCCTCGGTCAAGGATACAGTCCTGTTTGCCAATCCCCACCTGATCTTCTCACCTGTCTGTGCATTAATCCGTAGCCTGGTGTTTGGTGCTAATGGTAGTGCAGTATTGTGCATTAACAGTATTTGCCTCTGTTGTCCATATCTTATGTGCATGTTTCAGTGCCCTTTCTTTCCCCATTGCCATCATGCTGGTCACACAGTCTTTCCAAACTGTCCCTACCCTCACCCAAATCAACATGTGACCCCCAACTAGTCCGAAATTTTCCCTCCCCTTTGCTCTCATCCTTGGTAACCAGCAAAGTGAATTTCCTTCCCTGAGTAAACCTTTCCTTGACTTTTTACAATAATGGGCTCATACAATATTTGTCCTTCTGTGATTGACTTATTTCACTCAGCATAATGTCCTCCAAATTCATCCATATTGTGAGATGATTTGTGTATTCTTCATTATTCCTTACTGTTGCATAATATTCCATTGTGTGCATGAACTATAGTTTGATTATCCATCATCTGCTGATGGTCATTTAGGTTGTTTTCATCTCTTTTAGAGCAAAGATGTCACTTGGAAGACTAAGGTGCTCCTAACCCATGCCATGGTATTTTCTATCACCTCATAGCATGTGAAAGGTGGACAATGACTAAGGAAGACCACAGAAGAATCAATGCATTTGAATTGTGATATTGGTGAAGAGTATTAAAAATATCATAGATTGCCAGAAGAACAAAAATTTTTGCCTTAGAAGAGGTACAGATGGAATGCTCCTTTAGAGGCAAGAATTGCCAGACTTTGTCTCATGTACTTTGGTCATGTTTTCAGAAGGGACCATTCTCTGGAGAAGGATATCATACCTGGCAAAGTGGAGGGTCAGTGAAAAATGGGAAGGCCCTCAATAAGATGGATTGACGCAGTGGCAGCAATGATGGGCTTAAGTATAACATAGATTCTGAGGATGGCCCATGACAGGGCAGTGTACATAGAGTCGCTATGAGCTGGAGTCAACTCTACGGCACTTAACAACAAAAATAGCCTTCCAATAAATCCTTGTTTATTAAACTAGCCAGTCACATTCTGTTGCTTGTTAACAAAAGAACTTAAACTAATAACTGCACAAAGTATCTGCTATCTTCATATGTGTCCTTGAAGTGGTTATTAATTAGCTGGGTTGAAGAGAAATGAAAACTTTTTTTTTTTTTTGTACTTTAAATTTGCTATTATTCAAACATAATATTTTTTAATTTAAAATGCCTTAATTTTTCCTAGTTACAAAAGTAATTCAAGTGTTTCAACAAAAAGAGGAGACTTTCTACATTTTATCTTTTTGCTTGATTAGTCTATTGGTTAGTGTTTATCTAATCACATTTCTAGTGAGAGGATAAATCACTGATTAACCAAAGGCCTTTCCTTTGAGGTGGAAACATAAACATTCAATGGTGGTCTAAGGAGACCACAAAGTCCCTGGGTGTTACCAGAGTTTAATGTGCTCAGCTGCTAACCAGAAGGTTGGCTGTTCATGTCCATCCAGAGGCACGTAGGAAGAAAGACCTGGTGTTTATTTCTAAAAAATCAGCTGTTGAAAACTCTATGGAGCACAGTTCTATGCTGACACACATGAGTTAGCCATGATGGAATTGACTTTATGACAACTGATAATGGCACTGGTAAGGAGACCACAGAACTGGTGAATAAGAGGCTACTTTAGCCCAGCAAAGGAGCTCTGGTAGCATAGTGCCTAACTCATTTGACTGCTAACCAGAAGGCTGGCTTTTCAAACCCACCAGCCACTCCTCAGAAGGAAGGTTGGGCAATCTACTTCCATAGTGATACTGCCTCTGAAACCCAAGGAGGGGTTACTATGAGTCGGGTCCAACTCGACAGTACATAACAACAACAACTTAGCTCAGCAAAGGAGGGGAACTTCCTCTCCAATGTCCTAATGGACAAATTAATATTTGTACCAGGTTTGTTATTAGCCTTCAGGTTTGCCTCAAATCCCAGTTATGTTAACTCCAGATGCACTCTTAGAGTTTAAAACTTAGTATTTGTGGTATCTAAGTATCCGTATATCCTCACAGATGTTCCTCTCTGGACTGTGAATTGTTCCATCTTTGTGACTCCTGGAGTCCCTGGGTATCACAGCAGGTAAGCACTTGGCTACTAACTGAAAGGCTGGAGGATTAAATCCACCCCGACGTGAGTCAGAAGAAAGGCCTGGTGATCTGTGTCTGAAAAAAAAATCACAGCCTTGAAAACCCCAAGAAGCACAGTTCTACTTGATGGCAAATGGTTTGGAGTCAGTCTTCTGTCTCTATGGGCTTCCTTAGGTGGCGCAAATGGCTAGCTAACAGGTTCTTTGCTTTTCGAACACTGTCTTCAATAGTGTCCTCTCAGGCCTGGAAATGTGGTTCCTGTACAGGGCAACCCTATACATAATATCTATTGCAACTGTTGGACAAATGAACCCCATGTTTCTCCTGTATCAATTCACTAATGCGCTGAAATCATCCCAGCCTGGATTTGTCCCCCTCCCTGCTAACCCACACTAAATCACAGGACCCCAAGTAAGACTGGGCTCCAGCAAGCCCTCCCCAACCCATCCTTCCCTCCCCCTTCCTGAAATCCAAGCCATTTTGCCTGGATCTCCCGAGCCACCTTCCACCACACAGGAAATCCAGAAAATTCTCTAACCCCCATCTTGTGGGTTTCATTTTTCAATATGAAAAGCTACCTTTTAAAAATTAAAAAGCCAGTAAAGTGCCTTCCAAGGTTCAATCTGAGTTTAGAAAATTCATTACAATGGAAAGAGAAGGAGGAGGACTTTTTTTTTTTTTTTTTTGCTGATAGTTAGTGGCATTGATGGATCATGGCAGAGCCATTGGCAATATGGCCAAATAATTTCACTGGAGAGGATTTTATATAGCTACAGCTAAAATTCAATGAACTGATTCAGAAGACTCAGTATAAAATATAACAGTGACTTCGAGTGCCAAATCAATTTGGGGGCTTGAAGGCATAGGGAGCGGTGCCCGTCCCTCCCCCATCATGAACGTGACTTTCACTAGAACTGTAAATTCAGAGGCATGGGGGATGGGGAGGATGCGGCAGGTGATTTAAGAGACCTCTCATGAAAAATCAGTAAGTGGTTGCACCAGTGCTTAAAAGTGCATGTGATTCTGAAATATGTCAGTGAGAAAAAGTTAGAAGGATATTCCTGGGGACAAGCTACAGATTGGCAGTCAGGTGACTTGAGTTTGCAATTTGGAGAATTCAAGTCTCTATTTCTCCTCGGAAGGAAGGTTGGGCAATCTACTTCCATAGAGATACTGCCTCAGAAACACAAGGAAGGGTCACTATGAGTCGGGTCCGACTCAACAGCACATAACAACAACAACAACAACAACAATTTTCTATCTCAAGGAGGTCTGGTTGCCTAGTGGTTAAGTACTTGGGTGTTATCTGAAAGGTTGGCGGTTTGAACCCATCCAGGGGCTTTGCGGGAGAAAGACCGGGTGATCTGCTCATGGAAGGGTCACAGCCTTGGAAGTGCTGGGGGGCTGTCCTACTCTGTCCTGTTAAGTTCCTGTCAGCTGAAACCAACTCAAGAGCACACAATGTTTTCCACATCAGTTTCCGCACTTGGGAAGTGAGGGAGTTGGACCTGAGTAATGATTTCCAAGGTTTTTAGGTAGCATAGTGCCTAAGGCATTTGGCTGCTAACCAGAGATAATAGAGATACTGGAAACCCAAGGAGGGGTCACTATGAGTCGGGTATCACTATGGAAGTAGATTGCCCAGTCTTCCTTCCAAGGAGTGGCTGGTGGGTTTGAACTGCCAGCCTTCTGCTTAGCAGTCAAATGTTTTAGGCATTACACCACCAGAGCTCCCTTTTGCACCACAGGCCTCCTTGAATTCATTTCACCCATGCTGGATATTCGGTTTGTCCTCCAGGTCCACAATCCAGCCCTCTCCAGCTGCTTTCTGCTGCGTGAGGCTGAGGACCAAGGAGGGCATCACCAGACTTGTTCGCTGGCTTCCACTCCGTTCAACCAAAAGGAGGTGCAGCAGGAGACTGAAGGATGGGAGAAGGGGGTGATCATGGCCCTTACTTCACCTGCTCCCTCCCTGTCAGGCTGCTGGATACAAGGGCTGGGTACTTACCTGATGTCCTCCTCCTTCCTCTCTCTCTCTTTCCCACAATCTTCCCCCAGCTCTGCCCCTACCACTGTGAGTAGTGTTAAGGATTGAATCGTTCCTCCAAAATATGTTCAGGGGCCTTGGTGGCACAGGGGTTAAGTGCTTGGCTGCTAATGAAAAGGTTGGGTGTTTGAGGCCACCCAGCAGCTCCATGGGAACAAGGGCTGGAGATTTGCTTCTGTAAAGGTTACAGCCAAGAAAACTCTATGGGGCAGTTCTACTCCATAACATGTGGGGTTGCTATGAGTAAGATTTGACTCGACAGCACCTGACAGCAGCAACAGCAACAAACTATGTGTTGGAATCCTAACCGCTGTACCTGTGAAAAGGAATCCTGGTAGCGTAGTGCTTAAGGCATTTGACTACTAACCAGAAGGCTGATGGTTCAAACCCACCAGCCACTCCTCTGAAGGAAGGTTGGGCAATCTACTTCTGTAGTGAAACTGCCTTGGAAACCCAAGGAGGGGTCGCTATGAGTCGGATCTGACTCAACGCCAGTGCAATTTTTTTTTTTTTGGTGGCACAATGGTTAAGTGCTTGGCTGCTAACCAAAAGGTTAGTGGTTTGAACCCACCCAGCGGCTCTGAGGGAGAAAATACCTGGCAATGTGCTCCTGTAAAGCTTGCAACTTAGGAAACCCCACGGGGCAGTTCCACTCTGTCCTACAGGGTCAATACGAGTCTCAGTTAACTTGATGGCACACGTCATACCTGTGAGTGTAACCTGGTTTGGGAATAGGGTTTCCTTTGTTATGTTAATGAGGCAATATCAGTGCCCCAAGCCCACTGTCACTGAGTCAATTCCATCTCATAGTGACCCTATAGGACAGAGTAGAACTGTCACAGAAGGTTCCCATGGCTATAAATCTTTATGGAAGCAGACTACCTCATCTTCCTCCCACGGAGCAGTTGAAGGGCTCTAACCTCCAAACTTCTGGTTATCAGCCCAGTGCTTTAACCACAGTGGTACCAGAGTGCCTTATATCAGTGTATGGTATGAGGTCCTAAACCTCATCGCTTCTGAGACACAGAGAGCAAGACTGATACAGAGACAAGAAACCACAAATGGGCAACTGAAGAAAGCAGTGTGTGTATGTGTGTGTGCGCGTGCTATATATGCTGAAAGAGACAAGGATATTCCCCCAGAACCAACAAAGAGAGAGGGCCTTTCCCTATAGCCAATGTCCTGAATTCATCTACCCTCCTGAACTATGAGAAAATAAATTTCTGTTCTGTAAAGCCACCCACTTGCGATATTTCTGGTACAGCAGCATGCGGGAAGTAGGACAGACAGCAAGTGTTGTTTCCTAGTAACTTTCATGACCTTACGGGATTCCCTTAACTGTGTCCAGACCTTTGCAAGTGACCTCTTCACTCAACTCTCCTCAGTTACCCTATCAGGCAGGGGGATCCGCTTCCAGCTGGGACCCTGACTGAGGAGCTCAGAACTTCTTTGGTAGAACAGGAAGCTGCTCTGCCTGAAGCAGGCAGACACTGTAGCCTCCCCACACCCAATGTGCCTCACCCTGTGCCCCAGGGGCCTTTTCTTGTGCAGAAAGAAACTCCCAAGCTGGTCCTTTCCAAATTATCACCTGTACAGTGCGGGCTTCCCCATGCCAGGTAGTCACAATACATTGAGCTCTTACAATTGTATTCACTTCTTTCACTAACATCAGTAGAACATTTATGAGCCAGATTCTGTGCTTGGTCCTGGAGTAAGAGAGAAACAAGACATGATTCTTGGTTTCAAGGAGCCCCTACACAGTCCACAAAGGCAAGCCAAATCCTGAACTTTCAGAGACAGAGCAGAGAGCTCTGCAGACAGTTCTCATCCGTTGGCTGTACTGAGGTTAGGAAATGGGGGCGTGGGCTCTATCAACCCCTATGGTGGATGGGAGGCACCACCTCCTTGCAAGGATGGCAAAGTGTGGAATGAAGACCCAAACCGAGGGGGAGAGGCCAGTAGGCAGAAGAATAACCAGTTGACCAGTTGCCAACGAGTCATTCCTGACTCCTGATACCCTCATGAGTGTCAGAGCACAATGGCTGATTTTTTGGAAGTAGGTTGCCATGCCATTCTTCCAAGGTGCCTCTGGGTGAACTCGAGCAGTGAGTCTTTAGTTAAATGTTTGTAGCACCCAATACTCCCTGGTGTCCTTAGACAGCCATTGAATATATATATTTCTTCCTCAAGGGAGAGGCTTTTGGTTAATCAGTGCTTTTTCCTCTCACGAGCTGTATAATAAGGAGCTCTGGTGGCACAGTGTCTAAGGTATTTGACTGCTAACCAGAAGGTTAGTGGTTCAAACCTTCCAGCTGCTCTGTGGAAGGAAGATGGGGCAATCTACTTCCATAAAGATTTACTACCTTGGAAACCTAGTGGAGGTTGCTATGAGTCATATTGACTTGATGGCAGTGGGTTTGGGTTTTAGCTACATAATGGACTTTAACTAACGGGCTAGTCAAACAAAAAGATAAAATTTTGGAAGTTTCCTACATTTGTTGAAACATTTCAGTTACTTTTTTTTTTTTAACTATTATTGTGGTGAAAACATACACAACAAGACATTCACCAATATAACAATTTCCCCATTTATAGCTCCAGCACATTGATGACCTTTTTCATGTTATGCCACCATTATTGCTATCCTTTTCCAAAATATCCCACCATCATTAGCATAAACTCAATGCCCTGCAAACAAATGCTTCCCCTTTCCCCTTGCCTCCTACCCCTGGTAACCACTGATAATGTTTCATGTGTGTGTGTGTGTGTGTGTGTGTGTGTGTGTGTGTATATATATATGAATGTATGTATGTATTCATATATATATCTTTTTTTTCCAACATATCTACAAATTTTCCCTTCGCTCCTCTCCCATCCCAGGTAACCAACAAAAGAAGTTTCTTAACACTTGAATTACTTTTGTAACTTGTTGTTGTTGTTATGTGCCGTTGAGTCAGACCCGACTCATAGTGACCCCTCCTTGGGTTGCCGAGGCAGTATCACTACGGAAGTAGATTGCCCAACCTTCCTTCTATAAAATAAAATAAAAAAAAAATTCATTCTTCTTCAACCAGCTAACTAATGACCACTTCAAGGACACAAATGAAAACAGAAGATCGTCTGTACACTTATTAGTTTAGGTTCTTTTGGTTGCAGGCAACAGAAAGTGACTGTAGTTTAATAAACGTGGGTTTATTGAAAGGATCTTAGGGGCTCACAGAATCTCCAAGAGGCTGGAGAAGCCAGTTGAAAGTGGGCAGGATTCAAGTCTTATTTGAAGACCTAGGCAACCAGAGAATGGAGAGAAGATTAAGGTTGTCAAAGAATTCACGTTGCTTGGTTCTACAATTGATACCAATGGAAGCAGCAGTCAGGACATTAGACAATGCGTAACATTGGGAAGGTCAACTGTGAAGGAACTGTTTCAAGTGCTGAGGAGCAAGGATGTTTCCTTGAGTAATAAGGTGCACCTGACACAAGCCATGATATTTCCAATCACATCGTATGCATGTGAAAGCTGGACAATGAATAAGGAAGACCGAAGAAGAATTGATGCCTTTGAGTTGTGGTGCTGGTGAAGAATGCTGAAAGTACCATGGACTGCTAAAAGAACTAACAGATCTGTCCTGGAGGAAGTGCACCTGAAATGCTCCTTGGAAGCGAGAATGGCCAGACTTCATCTCACCTATTTTGGTCATGTTGTCAGAAGGGACCATTCCCTGGAGAAGGATGTCATGCTTGGTAGTGTGGAGGGTTGACGAAAGAGGGGGAGGCCTTCAACGAGATGGATTGACACGGTGGCTGCAATGATGGGCTCAAGTATAGCAGGGATCATGGAGCTGGCGTGGGATCATGCAGTGTTTCGTTCTGCTGTGCATGGGGTCGCTATGAGTTGGAAATGATTCGATGGAACCTAACAACAATGACAAGGCAACCAGAACTATGACATCCACCTCAGACTGGTGTCAGGTCACAGAGCAGGGAAGAATAAATGCCATATGTTTATGTCTGTAGCTCCTGCTTATAGTCTCAGAAGAGACAGTGTGATGGGCCAAGCATAGGTATGTACACACTCCTAGCTGTCCTAGGTCAGGGAACGAAGGGCCCAGTGGATTCCAGAACAAAGTGTCCATTGTGAACAGAATGATGGAAGACAGAGAAAATGGGTCTCACCAAGGTTCAGAGACCCAGGCTAGTGCCAGAGCACTGTCTGCATGTCAGGGCTGTTCTTCTCCACTGGTCACTCCCCACCTGGCAAATGAGAGAGAAGGCTGCACACCCAATGGGCAGAGGAGGAGACATCCCTGGCATTCCTCAGCCTGTGAGGAGCAGAGAGACTATGTACTGTTTTGGTTTTGTTAGCTCCCACAGAGTTGACCCCTAACTCATGGCAACTTCATGTACAATGGAAGGACACACTGCCTGATCTTGCACCATCCCCTGATTGGTTGTGATTGGACCATCATGATCCACAGAATTTTCATTGGCTGATTTTCAGAAGTAGATTGCCAGGTCTTTCTTCCTAGTCTGCCTTAGTCTAGAAGCTCTGTGGACACCTGTTCAGCAACATAGCAACACACAAGCCTCGACTGACAGATGGGCGGTGGCTGTGTATGAGGTACATTGGCCAGGAATTGAACCCAGGTCTCCCATGTGGATGGTGAGGATTCTACCTCTGAATCACCACTGATTCTGAAAGAATGTGTAAGAGAGGTTCTGTCACAGCTGAGATTGTAAAGGTTGTGAGCATGAACTTCAGAAGCAGACTCCCTGTGTCTGAATCCAGTCTTTGCCCCTTGCAGGCAAATATTTGTCCTTAATCTCTTCATCTGTAAAAGGAGAATTCTAACCCTACCTTATAGGATGGTTGTGAAGATTTAATGAGTTAATATATGTAAAGCACCTAGAACAGTGCTTGGCACAGAATAAGTGGTATATTTATGTTAGTCATCATTACTCCACATCTTAATTATTTTCATTTATTGATGGCCAAGTCAGGAAAACACTTCAAAATGGCCCCAAATCAAATAGATTTGTAGGTAGAAATTTGATCAATGGGTATAAGGTGAAGGTGAAGTGGAGAATCCCTGGTTTGAAGTAAAACAAATATTTGACTCTTAGCGCTGCCACTGGGTAGCTCTGTGATCTTGGCAAATGCTCACTCTCTCTCCAAGCCTTCTTTTTCTCACCTATGAAATGGAAGGCAGTGATAGTACTTACCTCTTAGAAAAAGAAAGGGAAATTGTCAACAATTTCATTCTATTTGGATCAACAATCAATGTCCATGGAAGCAGCAGTCAACAAATCAGCAATGGATTGCATTGGGCAAATCCATGCAAAAAACGTCTAAGTTTAAGAAAGCAAAGATGTGTCTTTGATGACTAATATGCATCTGTCTGAAGCTATGATCTTTTCTGTTACCTCATATGCATGCAAACATTGGATAATAAAAAGGTAGATAGAAGAATTGATGCATTTGAACATGATGTTGGTGAAGAATATAACATGCTCTTCCAAAAGAACAATTAAGTTGTTGAAGAAACACAACCAGAATGCTCCTTAGAAGCAGGATGGTGAGGCTTTGGGTCACTTACCTTAGACACATCATCAAGAAAGACCAATCACTAGAAAAGGACACACTGTACCTGGTGAAAGAAGAGTTGATGCTTTTGAGATGTGGTGTTGGCAAAGAATATTGAGAGTACCACGGACTGCTAAAAGAACTAATAAATGTGTCCTGGAAGAAGTGCAGCCAGAATGTTCCTTGGAAATGAGAATGGACAGAGTTCATCTCACCTACTTTGGTCATGTTGTCAGAAGGAAACATTCACTGGAGAAGGATATTATGCTTGGTAAAGTGGAGGGTCAATGAAAAAGGGGAAGGCCTTCAACAAGATGGATGGATACAGTGGCTACAAGGATGGGCTCAGTTATAGCAAAGATTATGAAGGTGGCATAGGACCGCACAGTGTTTCGTTCTGTTGTGCATAAGATCGCTATGAGTTGGAGACAACTTGATGGCACCTAACAACAACAACACTCTTGGTGAAGCAGAGGGTCAGTGAATACAAGGGAAACCCTCAATGATGGGCTGATACAGTAGCCACAACAATGTACTCAAACACAACAATGATCATGAAGATGATGCAGAACCACGTTCTGTTATACACAAGGTCACTGTGAGTCAGCGCCAATCCCATGGCAACTAACAATTACAACCCCTTAGGGCCGATCTACTTCCATAAAGATTTACAGCCTCAGAAACCCAAGGGGGGTTACTATTTGATGGCAGTGAGTTTGGGTTATTTTGAGGGTTGTCATGGTCTTAATAGGAATCATTCCTTTATTCTTCATTTATTCATTAATTCATATATTCAGTAAATAGATTTTCTCCACCACACAAGTTGTGTTTATTAAGGTAACAACCTTGTTTCCCAATTTAAGGGTCTAAGGCACATAGACTTTCCTTCAGAGTCTCTGATGAGCAGGACTAGACCAAGGCTGCCACAGGGAGTTGACATTACTCTCACTTCAGTGTTATGTCCAATGTTCAAGGACTCAGATTCTGCCATCCCAGCTCAGCATCTGGTACTTTTGGTACATTGCAAGGGATCTCTTTTGGGAAAAAGGCAGCCATTCCCATGCAAGTGGGGAGGGGAGGAGTCCCAGCAGGGATAGGCAGGAAACTGCTGCCCTCATCACCGTGTGTAGTAGTTAAGGTTGTGTGTCAACTTGGCTGGGCCGTGCTTTTGAGTGACAAGGCAGCTGGATGTAGTTGTTCCCATGATAACATTTTAATCACCTCCACGGTGGAATCAGCTGTGAGCAGCTAAGTAGTTGCCTTCGTAGGATGGCCTGCTTCAAGTGTGTAAGGAGAGGCTTTAAGGAATGTCTCAAGCTTTTGCCACATCTGGAACACGCATTTGACCAAGTGTTGACTAGTCGTGTTGCCTGCCGATCTTGAGACTGTACCATTTTACCTGTCAATCTTGGATTCGTCAGCCTCAGCAACCAGCAACTGCATGAGTCAGAAAAAGGCCCCAACTCTAGTGGGACTAGAACAAGAGGCCAAGCTGAAACCCAAGGTCAAGGGGCCTTCACTCAGCCCCTAGAGCAAGCACTTTGAACTCAGACTTCTAGCCTCCTAAACTGTAAGAGAATAAATTCCTGTTTGTTAAAGCCCTCCATTTGTGGTATGTCAGTTATAGCAGCACTAGAGAACCAAGACAGAATTTGGTACCGAGAGAGTGGGGTGCTGCTCTAATAGATACCTAAAATGTGGAAGCAGTAACAGAGCATGTCCTGGGACCTGAGATCCCTGCACTGAGACTGGCAAACCATGCGTGTGGGTGCCACTTCTCCCTCGGCTGTTACTTGCAGGCTGCCAAGTGACAGATCCCACGTTGGGCTCCTCATTGCAATGCATCCCATGGCCCAGATTGGCCTGCTCCCAGGGAGGTTCCCGGGCAAGCTGCCCTGGATGTTTTCGTGCAGAATGATGCCTCCCCACTCATCTTTGGAAGCTTTCACACTTCAGGGTGGACAGCCTGGCTCTTGGGAATGTGGTTTCACGCATTAGGACTTGATTTTAAACAGCAAATATGCCATAGTCGGTCATAGCAGGAAATAATAATACAACTTCAAAAGAGCTGAGCCCAAAAGAAAGGGTATTATTAATGGAAAAAAATTGTAAAGTCATATTAAAAAGCCTCAAGTCTAGTGGAAAAAGCCAGGAAATGGGAACAAAATTAGCATTATTATAGCTTTTCATGGTAACTTAATCTGGGTTTTTATGGTGGCTTAAAAAAAGAGCAAAGAAGGGAAAGCCTAGCTGATAACAATTTATCCGACCAAATACATTTCCCATCCAAAATGCACCTGCGATAGTGACTGTATTTAAAATGTTTTCTTTTTATATCTGTTTTGTGGCTGTTTATGCCGCACAGTGTTAGCGGAGAAAGGAGCATTATGTGAGCAACAGTAAACAGGAGAGCTCTTTGAGGTCTTTCAGGAAGAGGTGCAATTTAAGGGCCAAGAATTATGATTATTAATTTGCATCTTAATATCCCAAGCCTTCACGAAAGCCCACACTGCAGAGGCATCGTAGAAAGCTCTGCAGAGAGTAAAGGCTGGATAAGAGTTTGGCATCTCGGGTCTCAGAGGACAAGGAACATTTCTGAAGGGTGAGCTCTTTCCTCCCTCTACTTTGCAGTCCTCTTCTTGGTGGGTTCCCAGTTACCTCAAGTCAACTGTTGTGGTGGTGCTGTTGATTCAGCTCCTAAACACATAGTGACCCTGTGACAACAGAGTGAAATGCTGCCACCTTCACAACTGTTGGTATGCTCAAGTCCATTGTTGCAGCCACCGTGTATCTGGGGTGACCTGTAGCCCAGGGGCTCATTTTCCAATATTCTATCAAGCAACATTCTGTTGTGATCCATAGAGTTGCTGCTGGCTAATTTTCAGAAATACTACACCAGGTCCTTCTTCTTAATCTGTCTAGGTCTGCAAGCTCCACCAAACCCTCTCCACCATGGATGACCCTGGTGATATTTGAAATACAGATGGCATAGCTTCTAGCATCATGGCTCAACTAAGACCATTTCTTTCTTGGATCCTTCCTATCCTTGTTGGTTCAGATGCTACAGCACTGATCCCCAATGTCTGAAATGGTTTTTCTCAGTTTAGCTTTTGGGTGCTATATTCATTTCCAAGGGCTGCCATAACAATATACAACAAGTTGGGGGACTTAAAACAATAGAAATATTTAGACTCACAGGTACGGAAGCTAAAGTCCAAACTTAGGGTGCTAGTAGGGCATGATCCCTCTGAGGGCTCTCGGAGGAGACACTTCTTTGTTTCTTCCAGCTTCTGGTAGCACTCAGCATCTCTTGGCTTGTGGCAGCATAATTCCAATCTCTGTCTTCATCTTCACATGGCCATTTCCCCTCTGTCATCTCTTCTCTTTTCATAAGGTCACCAGTCATATTGGACTCAGGCCCACCCTACTCAAGTACGACCTCATCTTACTAATATCATCTTCAAAGACTTTATTTCAAACAAGGTCACAGTCTCAGTACTGGGGCTTAGGACTTCAACATAGCTTTTTGAGAGATACAATTCAACCTATAATTCAATGTGTAACAAGTGCTCACAACTCCTCTGTCCTGAAAGTGCTATGTAGCATATACACACTCATAGGTAGTATATGCAAATGTACACTCCTCAAATATTTGGATTTACTATGGCCCCTGGTTACCCTTCAAGCCTGGAATTGAACTCACTACCATGGCTTCCAGCCAAACAATAGACAGGCATATAGGGTAAACATTTACACCAGGTAGATACACTGCTTAGAACAATCAATCAAGGGAGAGCAGAAGGGTAGTACTGGCACAGGCAGATAGCTCAGGGGGCAGGGATGCATAGGAAAGAAGGACACAGGGAAGTGGTAGCTACAGGGAGGAAGTAGGAAGAGAGCTGTTACATTGTGGGGATTGCAGTCCATGTCATGAACAAAATGTGTATGAACTGCTGTGTGGAAAATGAATTTCCTCTCTAAACTTTCACCCAAATCACAATAAAAATTTAAAAATATATTTGGCTTTATTTATGCATAAACACATTTTATTAATAATTATTTGAAGCCACCTCAGTGGGGAATGATGTGCAGCTTAAATGATTTTTCATAAGAAGGTTGGATTTGACAATTTCTGTTTTGAAACAGTCATAAGGTCAAGGGAAATCTGTCAGCAGTTGCCATGGTGTTGATTCTGGTTCATGGCTACCCTATGTGTGTCACCGTAGGACTGCTCCATAGGTTTTACAATGGCTGATGTTTTTTGGAGGTAGATTGCCAGAATTTTCTTTCATGCTATTAGGGGGTTTCAAAAGAAGAATACTCTCAAGGTAGGAAGGCTCCCCTCCGTTAGTTTGTAGAGGAATCAGTAAATGGCTCCGGGATCTAATGGAAAGACCTGAATAAGGCAGCATTTCCCAAAGTGTAATCCTTGTGCTTCTGGATACAGAAACGTGCCTCCACTCCATCCCTGGCACAAGGCATGAGTCAGTCAGCCTGAAGTCTGAAACAGATAACACCCCAGAGTGACCACCCCCACAACCAGGGAGGAATGAGAGTTGGTGAAAAATAACCCAGTGTCCTCGTCTTCCAGAAAGTCAATTCTGAAGAATGTTTTACATAGTCTCCCAGAGAGTCCCCAGCAAGATAGAGCTCCAGGTGCCCTCAGTGGTGACGTACCAGGAACTCATTGCTTACTGCCCTTTCTCCCTGCCCTGTCTTACTTCCCACTCTGCATAGTGTTTTCTAAGAGAGCTTTGCAAATAATCACATTGCAGATGTCACTTTGACGACTAAGGTGCACCTGACCCAATACATTTCAATACACAGAGCTGCTATGAGTGAACCCTACTACATGACACCTAACAACTATAACCCAACTGCTTCCTCAGGGTCTGCTTCAGAGACCTAAAACTAAGACAAGATATTTGGGAGATGCTGCGCAACCATGTCTTCCTCCTGAAGATTCCCATTACACATGAAATATATTTAAGGTCCTGCAGTGTGGAACCCTCTTTATCTTAGTTTATCTTATCCCAGTATGTTCCCAATTGATTATGGAACTGATGAAAAACCTGGTAGCACAGAGTTTAAAATATGAGAATAAGTTGATATATTACCTTTCAAGGAAAAGCCTTAATAATTGGCAGGTAGAAAATCAAGATCTCCTGGCTTCTCTATTTGGCTCGTCCCCAACTCGTTGCATTCTGTTCACTACAAATTACTGTAACAGTGACTTCAGCTGAATGGATTTCACAAATGCTGAATATACATGTCATATTAGCTGCTAGAAGGCTTCATTTTTCAGGCACAGGAAACTGCACTATTCAAATACATTTATACAATAACTATTTATTGACACCTAAAATTGGTCAGATAATCTGATTTCACTTTCAATGTTTCTTGGATACCTCTCCTAGAATTATTGTAACATAGATCTACAGGTCAGTGGTTCAAACCCACCAGCTGCTCCATGGAAGGAAGATGGGGTGATCTACTTCTGTAAAGATTTACAGCCTCAGAAGCCCAATGGGGGTCACTATGATCAGAATTGACTCTATGGCAGTGAGTTTGGTTTAGCTTTGAAAGTTACAGAAGAACTTAGGGATCATGTCACCCAGCCTCTCAGACAAAACTGAGGCCCAGGTGAGCAGTGCTGTTCAAGCTTCAAAGCATACCGGATGTCTACGGTAAGGCCATGAGGTTCTTTAGCAGACGCTGGTCTCTCCACCTATTCAGTTGTAAGTTACTGCAGTGGTTGACTTTTCAGTTACATATGTTGTTGTTAGCTGCCATAGAGGTGGCTTCCTATACAACAGAATGAACACTGCTTGGTCCTGAGCTGTCTTAATGATGGTGGCTTTGCTTGAGTCCACTGGCGTGACCACTGTGTATTTTCAGTGGTTTCCAAGCTCAGGGACTCATCTTCCAGCACCATATCAAATACTATTCTGTTGTGATCTAAAGGACTTTCTTTGGCTAATTTTCAGAAGTAGATTTCTAGGGCTTTCATCCTAGTCCGTCTTAGTCTGAAAGCTCTGTTGAAACCTGTCCCTGATGGGTGATCCTGCTGGTATCTGAAATACCAGTGGCATAGCTTCCAGCATCATTGCAACACAAAAGCTGCCACAATATGGCAAACTGATGGAGGAGTGGTGGTCAGTTACATATAAACATTACGAAATAAGTCCGTGGGTGCCATAGCTCTACCTTCATGGGAAACACTTCCTTCTATAAACACAGGTGTCTAAGCTGAAAGGATCTTGGAGATCCACACTGGATCCATCAACTATTTTTGAATAGGATCTGGCAAAGGACATTTTGGGGGATCAGCCATCCTGGAGGACTGAGAACTGTTCAGAATGAATGTGTCAGCACTCTTCTTGTATTCCTGGTTCAGGAAGCAGGCAGATGTTCCCTACCCCCACAACATCAGGAACAAAGTCATGTCCAGGGAAGGAAGTGGCTTTTCTCAAGTGGGATTAGACTGCACTGACCCTTGGTTTTAGAGGAGTGTGTGCTATGTAGGTGACTCGAGAGGGAATGAACTGTTGCTCTTGCTAGGAGGGATTACTAGAGCACCCTACTTTCCCTAATTCTCAGGAACAGGGAGCTGAAAGGTCTGGGTACAGGGGGGTGGCCTTGAGAATCAGGATTTTGCATGGGAATGGGGGTGTTTCCTTTGGAATGTGGATGGAACACTGAACTAGAGACTTGGAAAGAGGGCTTTTGGAGAAAGAGAAAGTGACTATAGAGTTCAAGGAGAGATAGACTCAGTAAGAAAGTCATGCACGTGGGATACCCTTCTTCTGAAGCTCTGTCTGTGAGGGCCTATTTCCCTGATGTGATGCAAGACAATGAGTCTATTAGATAGTGCTTCAAGTTTTTCTGTGATGTGCCACAGAGAGCCCCATCTGTTCATCAAAGTGTATCATTTTCCTCCTGGGCACATGAGAAGGCAACACCTCCCAGCACCCAGGCATGTAGGAGCAGCCCCCAAAGCTAGGCAGAAACAGTGCGTACTACTCCCAGCCCTGGCTCCTCAAACTTCTCCTGTCGTCCTCCACACTTTCTCTCTTCGCTCCTCTGCTAGCTGGACCCTGAAGATCCAGTGGAAATCTTCTAGGCCTCAGAGGCCTGGGGGACAGAAACCATCACTTAGAGGAGAGCTACCTGACGAAGCCCATCTGCTGGTCTTTGTGTGAGCCAGGAATAAACTCCTATTGTGTCGATCCACTGCTGTTGAGTAGATTCTGGAGCATGACGACCACATGTGTTACAGAGTGGAGCTGTTCCATAAGGTCTCCTTGGCTGTCATCTTTACAGAAGCAGAATGCCAGGCCTTTCTTCCCTGGTGCTGCTGAATGGGTTCTAACAGCCAACCTTTAGGTTATAGCCAAGGACATACTGTTTACACCACCCAAGGACTTTCTTTATTGCATGAAGGCCCTGAGAATTGGTTGTTACAACAGTTAGCTGTAATTACCCTGACTGAAACACCTCAATACTCTGAAAGATCCCCCTGAGCCTTCAGTAAAGGGCTTGTTCTCACAATGAATGCTTTCCTTTGTTGCCCATTGTGTTTTTGGTCTGGGGAGGTCTGGCGAGTGGGTGTAGGTGAGAAGGGAATCCTTCTCTAGCGTCTGGCTGGATGGCGCAAATGTTAAGGGCTCGGCTACTAACTAAAAGGTTGGAGGGTTAAGTCCACCCAGAGATGCCATGGAAGAAAGGCCCAGTGACCTACTTCTAAACACATTAGCCATTGAAAATCCTATGGATCCAGAGCAAAGAAGAATAAAGAAAACCAAAGATTCATGGAAACAATAAGTCCAAGAAACTGGTAGACCAAGCCATCCTAAGCCTATTTGACCATGACACCAGAACTAACTAGATGGCTACCACTGTCTACTACTCAGAGGGGGATCAGTGCAGGAGATCCTGGATAGAGTGGGAGAACAATGTGGAACAAAACTCAAAATCATTTAAAAAAGAAAAAAAGACCAGGTTTGCTGGTCTGATAGAGCCTGGTGACACCTTTGAGACCATGGCCCCTAACTACCCTTCAGGTTTGAAACTGAACTCATTCCTATGGCTTCCAGCCAAGCAATAGACAGCCATATGGTATGAACATTTACATCAGGTAGATACACTCCTTGGAGTGATCAATCGTGGGAGAACAGAAAGGCAGTGTTTGCACAGGGCGACAGCTCAGGGGGCAGGACTGCATGGGAGGGAAGGACACAGGGAAGAGGTAAATATGGAGAGGAAGTGGGAGGGGAGCTGTTACATTGTGGGGAATGGCAGTCAATGTCATGAGACAAAATGTGTATGGACTGCTATATGGAAAATGAATTTGCTCTGTAAACTT